>NC_045604.1:108133965-108433965 GCF_009762305.2 Zalophus californianus | reverse complement strand
TAGCAGGTGTGTCTGCTTTTTGAACCTGCACCGATGTGGTTCTGCTCCCCCGCACCTTCCCAGGACACGGTTGGGGGCAGGTTCGATGCCACGCAGGCATTCGTGGGGGAGCTCAGCCAGTTCAACATATGGGACCGCGTCCTTCGTGCACAAGAAATTATCAACATTGCCAACTGCTCCACGAACATGCCCGGCAACATCATACCCTGGGTGGACAACAACGTCGATGTGTTTGGAGGGGCTTCAAAGTGGCCCGTGGAGACCTGTGAGGAGCGTCTCCTTGACTTGTAGCTGCCTCCTGCTCTGTCTAGGAGGCCGGGGCTGGGCTGTTCCTGTCGGAAGTGCAAGGCCACCTCCTCCCCCAGCTAAACTGTGTAAAAGCCCCTGCCAGAATGGGCTGGGGCCCCCGAAGCTCATTCCCAGGGACTCTTGGAAGGCCGAGGCTCTGTAGCAGCCCTTGTTACTGGATTCTTTGTTCCTTACCAAGATTGTGTTGTTTTGAGGGGGGAAGAAGCCCTGAGCTTGCAGGTGGGCAAATCGGACTTCCTGCTGGGGGTAGGGGGGGGATTAAGGCCCTTGAGGCCCCGTACAGAGCCCCTGTAATTGCTAGCGCATCGCAGCCTTGCCCACCCTCTTGGATCCTCGATGTCCTGTGTGCACCTTCTGTCTGTCCCCTTTAAAGGCTGTGCGGCCATCCTGCTGGAGTGTCTGTGTCCCTTGTGTATTGAGTATACCCTGCTGTCCCCTGAGCACGCAGCAAAGCAGCCCCCGCTGCTCACAGAAGGGCCTTTCTCTTGGTGTTCTTTACTATGCTCTGAGGAACTCTTCAGCTCGAGGAGGAGGGCAGGCTGCCCAGACCACGCCCTGCCTTCTCCAAGATGGAGGGGGCAGCCAGACCTCCAGAGGGGGCTGGGAGCTGGAAAGCAGAAGGGAGTTCTGGAGGAGGGCTGTGGCAGCTGAGCCTCCGCCTCTGTCACCTCTCCCTCCGACGGATGCTTTGATGGACTCAGCGCTGGGAATGGCTTCTTTGCAAAGTCTCTTTTCTCCACCGGTGCCAAAAGTTCAGTTGCAGCTTCTACAACCATTCGGTATGGTCAGGGGGGATTTATTTTTTCCCAACAGAGAACAGCCATTAGCAGCCTTCCATTTTTGATGTCTCGCCCCACTGTGAGGAATGTGCTACTTTTAATTCATGTTGATTCCTGTAAGCGTTTGACTGTCTCAAGTATTTCCCCCAGAACTTTTTCAGGAAATGGAAGTCATTTGGCTGATATTTGCTCGGTGACTCCAGGTTGCTTAATTTATTGGACAGAGGTAGTAACTTATTTTAAGAAGAGTGATGAAGTGGGGAAATTTATAAAGCTAAATATTATATATTTTATTTTTCATACATGTTTGAAGTGCAAATCTGTGGAAATTCCATTTGTAGGACCAAGTTGACATGCCCATCCTAACACTGTATGCTACAAGAAATCTTATGATGACGGAATTTTGATTAAAGTGCACTGGAAGATGCCTCTGTATGTTTGCTCCCTGTCTGGGGCTGAGGGTGGGGGGGTGGGGCTTTGCCACAGTCCACAAGCCTGGGGCCTGTGTCTGGCAGACCCAGGGGCACTGAAATGCTTGGAGGTAGGGGGGCAGTCTCCAACCGGCCCCTGTCTTCTCAACCAGGAATCAAACTTACCTAGATGACACTCACCTCCTTGTCCCAGGCGTGACACCTGTTGGCCACCTGCTCTGTGTTCTACCGTATGTCTCCTTCACTCCTAACAACCCCATGAAAGTGAATCCCGATTTGCAGGTGAATGCATAAAACAAATTAGACAGTGACTTGGATCACGTGGCTAGTTAAGGGCAGAGCTGGGGTCAAACCGGCCTATGGCTCTGGAGGCCCTGCCCCTGTTGTGATTTCCCTCGTGATCTTATGGCTGACTGGGAGCCGTGGCTCACTGCCACTGCCCAACATCCCCAGTGTTGTACCACATATCACTCACCCGGGAAAAACCAAACTTCAAAAGTCAAACTAGGTTCTACTGAATATGTGTTGCTTTCATACTGCCATGAAGTCAAAAAATTGTAAGTCAAGCCACTGTAAGTCGGGGACCATCTGTACACTGAAAACTACAGAACGTTATTATTTTTTTCTTTTTCTTTTTTTATATCTAGAACATTATATAGGAAAAGAGGACCTAAATAAATGGAAATATATCTGTGTTCATAGATTAAGACTTAATAGCGTCAGGATTGCCATTGTGGACACACAGTGGGGAAAAATTTGGCTCAGACGTCCAGATGATAATACCACACACACTCAGGGTACGAAAAGGTTGATCATATAATGAGACTTTCTGGGGAGATCAGGGTATTTGCCCCCAAGGCACCCACACAGGTCTGAAAATGGCTTGAGAGAGCAGAGAAAGAAGACTGGCTTGGTTTTTTATGGTGGTAAAGGGAGTAGGTCCAGAGTGATGATTCCACCGTGTGGTTTGCACAACCCCCTTCCCCTCCCCCAGCCCCCGGTACCGAAGGATAAAGAATTTAGACTCTTATTACTCGCCCAGATGTGGGGCATCATGGGAAGGGGAGAGGTGAGGCTTAAAAGCTGTCAGCAGTCAAACATCAAAAACTGTAGACCTGTTGTTATAATTCACCTCGGATGTTTGACTGATGGCTGACATGTGCCATGTTACCTTTAATTGAATTTGAACTTGTTTAAGTCAGTATGAGGTCTGTAGCTTAAGGTTGGTAGGGGAGGTGAGGATTCTGTTGAATGCCTGTTCAAGGGCCCAGAACTGTGTATTTCGAGAAGTGCAATGAGTATCTTGATCGCTGTTAAAAAGATCTGGAACTCTGAAGGAGAGGAGTATCTTGAGGTCTTGTATTGCAGCTTCAGTAAGTAGAGAGATACGTGTGATCTTCATTTATATTTTGGGTGTCTGTGGGACAAGAGAGTCCAGAGTTCTTTACCCCAAAAGGGGCAACCTGGCTCAAGAGTCAAAAAATGTACACATGGGTCAATTGTAGGCCAGGGCGCCCAGTGCTAAGATGACTCTGAAGTTTGGCCAGTTGTGCTGACCCTTGGGTCCTATTCTTCGGGGACATCCCGGTTAAGGGATAAAAAACAGCAGCACCCCCATGGAGCTCTAGCCTGTGTCATGGTGGTTATGCTATCTGTAAAGCATGAGAACTCCCTTTGCTGTTCACTCAACTGATGGCAGGTGGCTTCGAGGAGTCCGAGAGAGGAGTGACCTTCAGCACCAAGGCACCTGGCAAGGGTCTGAGGACAGGGAAGGCCACCCCCTGCTGCAGATGGGATATGCCAGAGGGTCCAGGGTTAGCTCTATTATGTAGCAGAAAGGCCTTGGTGGCCGTACTGAAATTATTGCTGGGATGTTGCTTTTATGACCCACAACATAGAGACAGCTGGGTATGGGAGGTCTCAGGCCAGGGCTTAGGATGACTACTATTTCCAGGATCTCATAGTATGCAACCAGCAATTGCAGGTCTAATGGCATATAGCGTGAGGCCAAGGAGTTTCTTGTATCAGAAGCCCACGGATAACTTAGGTGCTCCAGAGGCTCCAGGAGGCATGAGAGGGGGTTGCTGAGGCCTCTGTAGTGAAGGACCCTCTGGGGGTACTGTTGGGAATGCCTGTTGCATTGCAGTTCGCACAGATTCTAGAGCCTTTTGTTGTGGGGCAATTTGCAAGTAACACAAGTGAGCTTTAAAAGATTTGTAAATGCAGAATGCCCGGCTTCCAGAACCCAAAGAAGTCCTAGGAGATGTTAGGCTTGTTTAAATGTTGTGGATGCTGAGAGAGATGATAACTCTTTTTGGGCCGTGTCAGAGATGGAGTGGCCTTCAGTTTACCAAAAAATTCTTAGGGATTTAGCCGAGGTTTCAGGGTCTTGCAGTGGTGGGGGAGAGGGGACACTGATCTGCTAGAATTGAATCAAGACACAGGATTTGGGGCAGCTGCGTGGCTCAGTTGGTTAAGCGTCTGCCTTTGGCTCAGATCATGATCCAAGGGTCCTGGGATGAGCCCCACATAGGGCTTCCTGCTCAGCAAAGAGCCTGCTTCTCCCTCTCCGTCTGCTGCTCCCCCAGTTTGTAATAAATAATAAATAAGTTTTTTTTAAAGACATAAATAAAATTGGTTTTAAAAGACACAGGATTCAGTTTGACACACATGGATAAGTGTGGGCCAAGACCTATGACCCAGGACCACTTTAAGGAGAGCCCCAATCCCACATTCCTGTCCAAAATGCCAATTATCTAAACTTCCAACTCAGTTAAATCTATAACAGTGCCTCCCAAGCTGGGCTGCACTTGACTTGAGGGCAGGGAAAGGACACTAATTTGGGATTTTTATGATGGGTAGAAGGTAGGACTGGGGTGGAGTTTCTGTATAGAGTTTGAACTTCCCAGCTGCACCAACGGAGAGAGCACCTGGGCTTTCTCATCAGAGGGAAGGAGAGGCAAATGTCAAAAAATGGACTCAGAGAACTTATTACAATGACAGTACTCCCCAAATGGATCTGCAGATTAAACACCATCCCTATTAAAAGCCCACCTGATTTTCTTCAGAAACTGATAAGCCAATCCCAAAATTGGTATGAAAATGCAAAGGATCCAGAATAGCCAAAATAACCTTGAAAAGAAAGAACAAATTTGAGGTTTCTTGATTTCAAAACAGACTACAAAGCTATACTAACAAGACTGTGTGGCCCTGGCTTAGGGATAGACATGTGGATTAATAGAATAGTTTCAGAATCCAGAAATCTATACAGTTATGGTCAATTGATTTTTGGGGAAAAAAAAGTGCTAAGAACAGTCAGTGGGGAAAGCAGAGTCTTTTCAACAAATCCTGCTGGGTATGCATGTGCAAAAAAAAATGAAGCTGGTTTTCTACCTCACCATACATAGAAATTAACTCAGTAGATCAAAGACCTAAATTTAAGTGCTAAAACTATAAACTCACAGAAGAAAACATAGCTATAAATATTTGTGACCTTGGATTAGGTCGTGATTTCTTAGACATGACACCCAAAACACAAGCAGCCAAAAGAAACATTGATAAATTGAACTTCACCACAAGTAAACCTTGTCTGCTTCAAAGAAGACTGTTTAGGTGAAAAGTCTATCAGAGAATAAGAGAAAATATTTGCTATTGTATATCTGATAAGAAACTTGTATCCGGATTATGTAAAGAACTCTTAACCACTCAACAACAAAAGTGGACAAATAATCCAGTATAAAAATGAACAAAAGATTTGCATAGATCTTGCTCCAAAGAAGATACACAAATGACCAACAGCACATGCGAAAGTACTTGGTATCATCAGTCATCAGGGAAATGCAAATTAAAGCCACAAAGAGATACCACTTCATATCCACTGGAGACAGTTCAGTTGTAATTTAAAAATAAGTAAATAAATAACATGTTGGTGAAAATGTGGAGAAATTGGAACCCTTATACATTGCTGGTGGGAATGTAAAATGGTGCAGCCACCTTCAGAAAGCGTTTTGTCAGTTCCTCAAAAAATTGTAAATAGAGTTACCATATGACTCAGCAATTCTACTCCTAAGTATATACCCTAGAGAATTGATAGCACATACCCATGCAAAACTTACACACAAATGTTCACAGCAGTGTTATTCACAATAGTGCAAAAGTAGAAACAACCCAAATGCCTATCAGCGGATGAATAGATTAAAAAAGTTGTGATATATCCATACAGTGGAATATTATTTTGCAATAAAAAGGAAGAAAATACTGATAGATACTATAACATGGATAGACCTTGAAAACACCATGCTAAGTAAAAGAAGCCAGGCACAAAGGACCACATATTGTACGATTCGTTTATATAAAATGTCCAGAACAGGCAAATCCATAGACAGAAAGTAGATTAAGCGGTTGACGTGGGCTGAGGGTGGGTGTGGGGTTAGAGGGAAGTGGGGAGTGACTGCTCATGGGTATGGAGTTTCTTTCTAGGGTGATAAAAATGTTCTCAAACGAGTTGTGATGGTTGCGAAAGTCTGAATATTTTAAAAACTACTGAATTGTACACTTTAAAATTATGGGTGAGGGGCGCCTGGGTGGCTCAGTCGGTTAAGCGACTGCCTTCGGCTCAGGTCATGATCCCAGGGTCCTAGGATCGAGCCCCACATCGGGCTCCCTGCTCAGCGGGGAGCCTGCTTCTCCCTCTGCCTCTGCCTGCCTGCCTGCCTACTTGTGCTCTCTCTCTCTCTCTCTGTCAAATAAATAAATAAAATCTTAAAAAAAAAATTATGGGTGAATTTTATGGCATGCAAATTTTATCTCAGTTTTAAAAAGAAAAAAGTGAGGTTTTGAACCTGGGCAGGTGATAGATGCCATTTCCTGAGATGGGGAGATGGGGGAGGGCAAAATGCAGGTTTGAGCAGGAGGAGAATCAAGAGTTGTGTTTTGAACATAGATCTGACATGCCTACAACACATTTTTGTGGAGCTGTCTAGTGGGCAGTTGGATTTTGCAAGAGGTCATGGGTGGAGATGAAAATTGGGGTTAAAAACATGGTCCCCGCCCTCTAGGCACTCCCAGTGTGATTACCCGGTCTCTGCACCTTTTGAGAGTAAATGTAAAGAAACATAGGTGTGCTCATCCTTAAATGGACAACAGGCTTGTCACTGGTAGGAACCATACTCACGCACAAGCCAGTTTAATTCAACCTGCAGTTATGGATCCTGTTGTGAGTCATATTTAGAAGGATGGAACATGCACATGTTACGAGACTATTAAACCAGTTAAGCCAAATAAGCAAATCATTGTCTCTGAAAACTCAGGGGTGGTCAATGCTGGGGGAGGGGCATTTTCCACATTCAACTGCAAACTGAACCAACCCAACCATTGCCCTTAACCTCAGTGGCTCCTAGAGCAGCCAGTTGACTCCGTCTGGAGTTGGCGTTGGGCAATCTTACAGAAGGGACTTGAGTGTTAGTAGGGATTTCGATAGGATAGGGAAGCTTGTCAAGGCCAGGATTACGCACGTTTGGTTATAGGACTTTGTCCTTGACAGGCTGCTGGCTTCCCATTGTTTTCTCAAGGAAGCAGAGGGGCAAATTTACCAGGTGGTTTTACTCTTCTCTCCAAAGCAGTCCTGCTCTGTGTAGTTGTCAGTGCAAATACTCACAAGCACATTTTAAAGCCCTGTTCAAGCAGAAATAAAATACAGAAGACTGCAGCTTGTGGGTAGATTGACATTTCCTTGTCACTCATCATCAAGCACCAGAGAGCACATCCTGAGGGAATAATGGGGTCATATCCTGGCTTTCTGTGCTTAAGGGAATAGCATAGATCATGAAAGGTCTGTATCTCTGCTCAAGACTCAGGTCTTGCAAGAAATACCACATCTGTTTTCCTCCAAGACTATTAGGAGACATCCTGTATACAACAGACTAGGTGAAATGCATGTGCACAGTTTAAAAATAATCATAAATGAACATTAGTGTACCAACCACTCAGTTTAAGAAATATCTGGGGCACCTGAGTGGCTCAGTCGGTTAAGCACCTAACTCTTGATTTCGGCTCAGGTCAAGATCTCAGGGTTGTGAGATCGAGCCTCGCATCAGGCTTCATGCTGGGCGTGGAGCCTGCTTAAGATTGTCTCCCTCTCCCCCTGCCCCTCCTCCTCCCTCGCTCTCTCTCAAAAAAAAATTTGTTCAGGGTCTACTTTGTGCCGGGTACAATTCTAGATACTTGGTGGACATCAATGAATGAAAGAGAAAAAAATTCCACCCTTGTGGATCTAATGTTTCTGGAGGGAGGAAGTTGACAATAACTACTAGAGGCATGAGTAAGGAAATTATATAATTTGTGAGAAGTTGATAAATGCTCTGGGAAAAGGACAGGTAGAGCAGAGTAAGGTGAATAGGAGTTTGATTGTGGAGCATGGGCTTTACCATCAAGGTCGGTTGATGGGGTAGGCTTTATCGAGAAGATAATGTGTGAGCAAAGACTTGGAAGGAGGCAGAAAAACTGACCACTCAGATCTTTACAGCATGATCGGACTACAGGCTCTTCTGGGATTTGCTTTTTTAAATAAGTTAATATGATGCTTTTGCTCTTTCTCCAGGATGGTGTGTGTAGCTGTAATTCTCTAATTTTCACCACCGTGTATCTTTCTTTAATGCACATACTGCATCCATCTATCCGTTCTTCTGCTGATGAACTTCTGGATGGCAGATATCTACTAGTGCAACCTCCAAGAATTTTCTCTAGGGCTAGTGCCCAGGAGCACAATGGGTGGGCTGAAAGATAGGAACATCTTCATGTTGAACCAAGTGTTATGGTTTGAATTATGTCCTCCCCCCACCAAAAGATGTTGTAAGTCCTCACTGGCAGGATCTGGGCATGTGACCTTATCTGGAAATCAGGTCTTTGCAGAGGATGGAATTGAAATGCAGTCATTAAGATGAGCCCTAATCTAATACGACCGGTATCCTTTTAAAGATGTTATTTATTTATTTATTTGTCAGAGAGAGAGCTAGAGAGCACAAGCAGGGGGAGCGGCAGACAGAGGGAGAAGCAGGCTCCCCGCTGAGCAAGGAGCCTGATGTAGGACTCCATCCCAGGACCCTGGGATCATGACCTGAGCTGAAGACAGACGCTTAACCAACTGAGCCACCCAGGCATCCTATGACCGGTATTCTTATAAAAAGAGGAAATTTGGATGCAGAGACAGACAAGTGTGGAAGGAAGACAATGAAGACCTAGAGAATGCCATCAGTAAACCAGGGAACATCGGAAGCTTCCAGAAGCGAGGAGACAGGCCTGGAACACAACAGCAGTCACAAGTCCCACATTGTCAACTGTACTTCTGGCCGACAGGCTGCAAATTATGGTCCTTACGACCTGCTCCTTGGGTTTGGTAGTTTGCCAGAATGGCCCCCAGAACTCAGGGAGACATTTACTTACATTTACTGGTTTATCATAAAGGATATAGTAAAGGATACAGATGAACTGCCAGATGAAGAGACATGGGGAAAGAATCCTGAGCTCAGGAATTTCTGTCCCATGGGGTTGAGGTGCACTACCCTCCCCACACGTGGGTGTGTTCACCAACCCAGAAGCTCTCCAGACCTCACACTTGGGGGATTTCAATGGAGGCTTCATTACATAGTCAGGACTAATTATTAACTCTTATTTCCAGTCCCTCTCCAGGGTAGGGGGGATGACATTTCCAAGCATCTAATCAGGACTTGGTCTTTCTGCGACCAGCCCCATCCAGGGGCCTCATTAAAACAAAGAATTGCCTCATTAAAACAGAGGATGCTCTATCACCCAGGAAATTGCAAGGGATTTAGGAGCTCAGTGTCAGGAAGTAGGGTCAGAAACCAATGTGTGTGTATATATATTATTATTTCATAGTGCTTCACTTAGCTTTTTGGACATACAGAACAGAAAAGCTTTGGGGACCTACTGAACAGTTATAATAATTGTTTTAATGTCCTTGTCTCTTTGTTTTACCATCTATATCACTTTGGAGCCTGGCTTCCAGGAGCCCTGCCCCACAAGTCCTCAGTAGTCTGGGAGGAGTGTGTGCATCTCTGACTCTGTCTGTCCCTGGACAGTGGAATGACCGAGCTGTCTGCCCAAGGCAGGCCTGACTGGGAGGAGCTCTCTGATGTCTTTCCTTTGGGTACATGCTCCATGAGGGCCCTGTAGCTGTTGCCTTTTGGGAGCTGGCCCCATGTGGCTGGGACACCATACCCCTGCAGATGTGTTCTTACCCATGACTTTCCCCGCAGGAAGCTGTCCCCCAGGGCCACTGGGCTGCTGCAGACACAGCCTTTATTGTCCCCAGAGCAGCGCTTCAATTGGCTCCCAAGCCGGGGCCTCTGGCAGAGTGGAGGGGAGTGGGGGTCACGTTGTCCTGGGCCCAGGCCAGGTCTGCACTGTATCGGGGTGGAGGGATGAGCTCAGGTCTCCCCACTCTGTGAGCAGCAGAGCCCCAGCTGCCTCTCAGCCCTCAGAGAGGAGCTTCTGCCTGGGACCTCTCCTCACGGCCCCACCTCCTATCCTATTTTAGGAGTCTCCAGTGCAAGAAATAGGGAAATGGAATAAATACATATATTTGTGTTCCAGCAGAGAGAGGGGGAAGAGTGTAGATGGCTGCAGGGAGACTCTGAGAACAGTGTCTCCTGAGAACAATCAGATTCCCTGTTTACATGGGGGAAACTAAGGCCCCGGCCTTCTAAAAGAGCCAAGACTCGATCCCAGACCTCTTAGTGGTGTTCCACATGCTGGGTCGGCACACCTTACTCTCTTAATAATAGGATGTAATCTTTTTCACTCCCTAGAATGTAACTTAAAAATAAATGCAGCTTTTGGCTTACTTGTAAGGTGTGTATGTGGACCGGTTAACCTGCGACCCCAGGTGATGCGAACGGCCCGCAGGGAGAGCCCGGGGTCTCTTCCTCAGGCTTCTGCGGGAACGTTCAGCCCCTCCCTGGCAGTGCAGGGTTATAGGCTCTGCTTCCCTGCCAAGCTGAGACACACTTGGCAGCTACTGTCCACACGCCTGGCACACCCCGAGCCCTGACCCAGGTTGTGGCTAAGCCCTGAGCACATCCACGGGGCAGCACACTGCCGCTATCATTCACGGCCGCTCAGCTGGTCAGGGAGGGCCTCATGCCCTGAGATTACAGCAGGGCTGGGTGGCTGGGTTCTGGGCTCAGCTGCACTTGCTGTGTGGCCTTGAATAAGCCACTTCCCTCTCTGGGCTCTCTGGAAGGTGGCCCGGAGATCTTGACATCCCTTTGTCCGGGAACCCAGCTGGGGTGGGGGTGGGGGTATCTTTACAACAATCCCTGCTGAGGATGTTTCAGGGGGTTGGAATTCATTTAAGCCACGTGATATCCCTGAAAAGGCAGGCAGGTTTGTTATTCCCATTTCACAGATGAGGAAACAGACTCAAGCAAAAGAAGGGGCTTACTGATGCAGAGGAGGCCCTCCCCCCAGG
The DNA here is from genome assembly GCF_009762305.2 of Zalophus californianus. Lineage (NCBI taxonomy): Eukaryota > Metazoa > Chordata > Mammalia > Carnivora > Otariidae > Zalophus > Zalophus californianus. Next base: position 108,422,959 of record NC_045604.1, on the reverse strand, counting down.
ATCTGGCCTTGGACATGCTGTCCCAAGGGCACATTTCATGCAGAGACTCAGGAAATGGGGGCAAGAGGTGGGGCACATACCCCCAGGTGTTACTGGAGGCATCTTAGAGCTCCCCCCCGCCCCCCCCCCGGGACTGGGGAGGGCCCCCAGCCATCTGCAGGCCCCCAGGGCAAAGCCCCATTCCCATATCCTCAGGTCTCTTCCTTCCTTCCTGGCTCCCTCTCTCCTTTTGCAAATATTTGCTATTGCTCCGTGAGGTGCTGCCATGGTTACAGGCATCCTGGGAGTTAAGGGTCCAAGTTGGACTTTAAACCTCTTTAAAATTCAAGATGTACAGTAAACAGCTGCTTCTTGAAAACTCAGTCCCACAGGTGACAATGTACCCATCGCTCCAGGCTGGGAGCCCTTTGCCGGCTGCGGGGTCAAGAAGAGTGGAGGAGGGGATCCAGGCTTCCACCAGGCCCCACAGCCCTGGGCGGGGGAGGAAGAGCTTGAGGCCACACAGGCCTCCCTAAGGGGGACACCCAGAGCTGATTTCTTCTTTGAAGAGGTGCCTCCTCTGGACAGGAGGGATCCAGCTTCCAGTGACCCCAGGGGGCTGGGGACTGGGGCCTGAGTTCTGATAGGGCACCCTCCCTCCCAGCTGTGTGAGCCTGGGCAAGTCATGGTTCTCTGAGTCTCAGTTTGCTAGTCTGTAAAATAAGGGCAGTTAGCTCTCTGGGGCTTATTTTGAGGAGTAAAGCCCTCAGATGAGGACATGCTTTCTGAGTGTGCTTGTCAGCAGACGGAAAACCTGGAAGTCTGGTTGTATCAGATGCAAACACCCAAGTTGCTCTGCACCAGTATCCCCTCTGGGTGACTTGGGGCCGGTGACTCCACATCTCCAAGCTGCCGTGTCCTGCCCGGGGAATGGAAGAACAAAGCACAGTACAGAGTTGTTCCGAGGATTGAAGGAGCCAAGATGGGTGTATCAGTTATCTGTTGCTGTGTAACAGAATACTCTGAAACTTAATGTCTGAAGCCAGCAACTATTTATTGTCTCACAATTTTCTGTGGGTCAGGAATCCAGGAGTGGCTTAGCTGGGTGGTTCTGGCTCGGGATCTTTCATGAGGTCGTGATTCAGACTCTGGCCGGGCCTGCAGTCTCTGAAGGCTTGACTGGGCTGGAGGGGCCACTTCCAAGGTGGCTGTTGGCAGGCCTCAGGTCCTCACCACGTGGGCCTCTCCAAAGGGCTGCTCACGACAGGGCATTTGGCTTCCCATAGTGATTGATCTGATGGCATGTGGTATCTGTTGTAACCTGATCTCAGGGAGGTGACATGCCATCACCTCTGCTGTGTTCTACAGGGCACACAGACCAGCTCTGGTCTGTGTGGGGGTCTACTCAAGGCTGTGCATTCCGGAGGCGGAGATCATGGAGAAGGGGGCATCTTGGATGTAGGCAACCAGCCCAGGAAAGGACTCACCCAGAGCCAGCACATCTTGTATGGGAGGATGTTAATGAAGGATGAACTCTCTCTCTCTCTAAGAAGACAGAGGAAAGATATATAGCATCACACACATAACCTATGTAACATAACAGGGCATGTTAAGCAGAGACATGGTAGATAGAAAAGCAAAGACCTAGACTTTCCTTCTACAGATAAGAATCACAAGGTCTGAGATAAACCATGAATTCTCTATCCAGTGACTTTGGGAATGAAGGGGAAATAAAGACATTCTTAGATGCAGGAAAACTAAGAGAATTTGACATTAGCAGACCTACTGAGAAAGACTGGCTGAAGGAAGTTCTTCAAGGAGGAAGAATCTTGGAGCCTCTGGGAGAAGGAGCACTGGAAAGGACATATGGCTAATACACAGTAGACTGGCTATGCCTCTCCTCATGAGTTTTTAAATCATATTTGATGATCAAGACAAAAATTGTAACACCATCTGTTACACTAGGTAATGACATCTAAAAGCAGGGAAGGTAAAGGGACTGAAACAGAAGTAAGGTCTTCACGCCTCACTCCCAAGTGGCAAACTGTCGGTACCAGGAGACTGTCGTAAATTACACATGTGTATTGTTTTTTTAAAGATTTATTTATTTATTTTAGGGAGAGAGAGAGGGAGCAGGAGGAGGGGCAGAGGGAGACAGAGAGAGAGAGAGAATCCCAAGCAGACTCCCCACTGAGTGTGGAGCCCGACGCGGGGCTCCATCTCATGACCCTGAGATCACGACCTGAGCTGAAACCAAGAGTCAGACACTCAACCGACTGAGCCACCCAGGTGCCCCAAATTACACATGTATATTATCACGCCAGAGCGCCAATACAAAAGCTATCCACAGACACTCAGAAGCACTGCGAGCAAATCAAGATGGAATATTATGCAGCTCTTCAAAACAATCTGATGCATCTGTAGGTGCGTGGACATGGAACAGACATGTGATAGTAAAATAAAACAAATTTCGAAGCAACATACATAATCCCTTTTGTGTAAAAGTCACATCTGTGTGTATGTGTTATTTGGGGTCCTCTGAGGAACAATAGCAGCATGGGATTAGACAGGATCCAGGTGCAAGAAGTGTATTGGGGACATGCCCGTGAGGGAGGGCTGGGATGCTGGCTGACCCCAAGGAGGAGAGGGGGGAAGGAAGAGAGGTTAGGTAGGACACGGGGTTGCATACTGTCCCCCCAAAAGATACAGCCAGGTCCTAACACTTGGTACCTGTGATTATGACCTTAGTTGGAAGTTGGGTCTTTGCAGATGTAATGAAGTTAAGGATCTGGAGAGAAGATCATCCTGGATTAAGGGTAGGCTGTAAATCCAATGACCAGTGTCCTGCTAAAAGAGAAAGATTTGACATAGGAGGAAGGCCCTGAGAACACAGAGGAAGAGGGCGTTATGCAGCCGCCAGAAGCTAGGACACAACCACGGAACAGATTCCCGCTGGAGGTCTCCAGAGGGGACCCACCCTGCCCACACCTTGATTCCAGACTCCTGTCCTCCAAACTAGGACAGAGCAAATCTCTGTGGTTTTGAGGCTCGCAGTTGGTGGCACTTTGTCCCTGCAGCCCTAGGAAGCGAGTGCAGGTAGAAGTCTCAGACAAGCAATTTCCCCGAAGTGGATGGGGTGTCCAGAAGCCGCACAGCAGGCAAGTGGGTGTCCGGATCTGACTCCCAGAAGATTACTGTTGACAGAGAAGCTTTCCAGGATGATGACAATCCCTACGACCCAACTGTGTCCCCACCCTCCCCCACCCCAATTCATGTGTTCACGTCCTAACCCGAAGTGTGGCCATATTTGCAGATGGAGCCTTTAGGAGGTAATTTAGGTTAAATGAGGTCATAAGGAAGGGGCCCCCATCTGTTCAGGTCGGTGTCTTATAAGAGGAGGAAGAGACACCAGAGTCCTCTCTCTACCACGTGAGACCGAAGAAAGCAGGCATCTGCAAACCAACGAAAGAGGCCTCAGAACAAAACCTACCTGGCCGGCACCTGGATCTTGGACTTCTTGCCTCCAGAACCATGAGAAATGAATGTCTGCTGTGCAAGCCACCCAGTCAGTGGTATTTCGTTGTGGCAACCCGAGCTGAATAAGACAGTGATGACTTCAGCTAACATTTTGGGACACTCACTAGGTGCCAGGCACTGTTTAGATGCTGAGGATGCAGAAGGAAATAAAATAAGGAGAAATCTCTGCTTTCATGGTGTTTATAGTCTAGTAAACAGGTAGAGCAATATATATACAGAATCTATACGGTATCTATTGGGAAGCCACTGGAGTATCCAGACGACAGCACTGTCCGACTTCGGTTTTAAGGGCAGCACCCCGGCTGCTGCAGGAACAGGCCGTGGGGCCCCAGGGAGAAGGCAAGAAGGACGGGGAGCCTGTCTAGAAATTCAGGACAGAAATGGTGGTGGCTGAGCCCAGGGGGTTGGCAGTGCGAAGGGCTTAGCTTCCAGACTGACTTGGAAGGTCGAGCCACCAGGGTTTCCCTGAAGGTTGGTGGTGGATGCGTGAGGAGGGCTGGTGAGGATGACTCGGGTTTTGGCCAGAGCCGGGGCGTGGTGGTGCTACGTGCTGACACGGAGAACAGGGGCAGTGGGTTTAGGGACGTGGCATGGCCAGTGTGGGCCCTGGAGCTGGAGGTGTTTGTAGGCATCCGGTGGGGGTGTACGTCTGAGTCCAGAGACCAAGAGTCAGGTTGGGGATAAGAACGTGGGAGCCGAGGCACAGAGATACCACACACCATACCCTTAAGGTTGACCGTTAAATACAGGATGGCCAGTAAAATCAGAATTTCAGATTAACAACAAATAATTTCGTAGCATAAGTATATCCCATTGGGGTTGGCAGACAATAAAGGAGCCAATAAACAACAAAATTATTTGTTGTTTATCTGAAATTCAGCTTTAATGGGACATTTTGTGTTTTTATTTGCTAAATCTGGCAAACTTTCATTTGCCAAAGCTTGCTTCCCACACCTAGGATTTATGGCCAGGTCTTAGGAAGAGGCCATCCAACCACCTCTTGGCTAGAGAAACACGGAGTCATCCCCTCACCCACCTCCCCTCTCTCCACTCCCACAATTTGGTTCCTTGTCTGCCATGTGCAGAACACGCTTCCCTATTACACCTACGTCCCCAAATATGAGGAATCAATAACAATTTTAGGGAGAAAAATACAGTTGTCATGGAAAAAAATGGAGTGAATTCAGAGTTCATTAGACAAGTTAATCAAATTGTCCAGCTGTGCCTTGCTGCTTCATGGAGCCATCTGGCCCTCCTGGATCAATGCCTGGCCTGGTGGGAGGTGGTTTCCAGGGGAGGAGGAGCCCAGAGATGCCAGCAGGTAACAGGACAGGAGGTCCTGGCAGAGCCCGGGGGGCCCTAGGGATGCATCATCCCACGCAGGGCAGGAAGCTCCAGTCAGGACCTCCCACCAACTCCCATACTCCTTCTTCCCTGAGCTCCATGTGCAGAAGAGGAGCAAAGGGGTGCCTTTGGCCGAACAGCATCTGCTATCCCACCCATGTTTCTTGGGCTCCTGATCTAGGACGGCCGGCCGCCCTTCCATGCAGTGAGCCAGCTGGACCAGGTTCCTGGCCTCACAGGGCTCCTGGAAAGGCCAGGAGAGGTGGTCAGCATAGGAGCAAGGACTTGCAGAATGACCTACCTTCTTGAGCTGCAGGGCTGCGATGCCCCCCCACCAAGTGCCCTGGCGGGCCCCAACCCCCTCATTCATAGGGGCAAGCCATCTGCTATCTTGGTGGGTGCCAGCATCAGGCAAAGCCATAATTTGCTTTGCTCACATGTCAGACCCCAGGGTCAGAAAGCAGGCTCACTTGTCCGCCAGAGCTCCTCTGCTCTGGATTCTCAGGAATCCACTCCTACCCCCCTTCTCCCTGCAGAAGCTACCATCTGGACCCAGGTGCCAAATGGTCACCCAGAAGTGAAAGCTCCTCTGTCACCATCCTGTGCTCTCTTATCTGTATGCGTCTTAGTTTGGGCTCCCCAGAAGCAGACCAGGAACAAGGGCTCAGGTGCAGGGGGTTACTGGGGAGACGCTCTAGGAAGCAGGGATTAAGGAGCAGGGAAAGCAAGGTGGAAAAGACAGGGAATCCGAGAAGGACGTGTTAATGAGTAGGTTCCCATGGGAACTGGAACTCACGATTGTCCCACCAAGAGATGATTTCTCCAGGCTATTCAGCCACCCTTTCCCATTCCCCCACAGCTGATGCTGAGTCCAGGAGTGTTAAGTCCCCGGATGTCTGGGCGTCCCGGCTCACAGGCCAAGCTCCCCCCCAGGCACCAGAGGGGAAGCTGCCAGCGTGTCTAGGGGCTGCCCCTGGGTGCAGGTGAGGCCAGGGTCATCTTCCCAAACTGGAATTCTGTCACCATTAAACGCTAACTCCCCTTCCCTAGCCCCTGGCAACTACCATTCTACTTTCTGTCTGAATTTGACGACTCTAGGGCCCTCATAGAAGTGGAACCATACAGTATTTCAATTTTGGTGACTGGCTTATTTCACTTAACATAATGTCTTCAAGGTTTGTTGTAGCAGGTGTCAGAATTTTCTTCCTTCGTAAGGCTGCATAATATCGCACTGTGTGTGTACACCACGTTTTGTTTATCCATTCACCTGAGTCTACACCTGGGTCGCATCCACGTTTTAGCTATTATGAATAATGCTGCGATGAACATGGGCGTACTCACCTGGGATTTTTTTTTTGGAGGGACTTCTTGTTTTTACTGATACTTATTTTTTTAACAAGTCTGCTATATGGTAATGCAGTATTTTATTTATTCTGTTCATTAATAACTAATACTCAAGAACTTTTATAATATTAATATAACTTAATCTAAAAGAATCAACCTACTTTGTTTACATTTCAATATTGGGTACGAGAGAGAGTCAAAATAATTACGGTCAAAATTATTATATAAAAAATTACAGTAAATGCTCGGTGTTAGTCTACGTACAATTTAGTTTTTGGCATAAAGTTATTTAGTTGCCAGGAAGAACATTTGGTTTACTTCACTAATAGGAATATCTCTTAATGCTGGGATGGCCTCTTCTTGGTATTTCTTCTGCTGTTGATTTTTAGCATAGTTATCTGTGATTGTATGAATGGAGTTGAGTGGAGAGGTGCTCATCATGTTTATTCCAAATAACAGTACATAACCAATTACTATAGTAATGAGGAAGTAGACGGGCAATGCAATTGCCCAGTATTTTTGAGGCCAATAGGTTAATCCTAAGGAGTTTAGCCAAGATTCAGGAATAAATGCCCACACGAGATACAGGATGAAACCAAATTGGGAGCTTAAGAAAAGAACAAAGCCATAAATCGCTCTTTCTGGCAATAGCGATGGTGAATTTTCCACCATTTTCCCTGTGGCTTTAGACAATCGCGACCCTTGCCGTCCCAGAGTGCGCGAGCGCCGGGGACTGCCGGATCGCTCTGCTCGCCGCCGCGGAAGAGCTCACCTGGGATTTTTTTGAAGTGACTTTTGAATGAAGGGTCTGTTTACAGAGTTAGAGGGAAGATTGAAGAACCAACAAAAAATGGTGATACACCCAAAGACTCCTAAGAGTGTAAAGTCATTACCACCTCCAGGCCTGACGGACAAGGTCAGGGAAAGGTGTTAGCAGAGTCCAGGGAGTGTTTGGGGCTGCCCAGCAGGAACCGGAGCTTCTAGAACCACAGCAAGTCAGAGAGGGAGCAGGGCCACTGGTGAAGGGGCAGTGATATCCTGACATACTTGCCCCAGCTATCAGATCTGGTGGGTCCTTCCGAAGGAGCCTGGGTGTACTGGTCAGCTCCTGTCATTATCATGCTGGTAACAAACAACCCCAGTATTCAGTGGCTTCAGACAACAATCATTTGTTCTCATGTTCAAGGATATTAAGATCAACTGGGCAGTTCTGCTCCACCTGTCTCATATCTCCTTCTGTGGCCCAGGCTGGAGGGGCCACAGCTGCCCAGGGTGGGTCCTTGTCACGGCTGCGCGAGCACATTCAAGCCTGTGTTCCTCATGTCCGTTAGCCTCCCATTGGCCAAGTCATTGGGTGGGGAAAATCACTCTGCCTGCCACCAAGCCATGGCAAGGGTAGGGAGGTGTATTTCTGCTACTGGGGAGTAAGGAGGAATCATGACCAGTAACCCATCCACTAGGGAGGGGGGATGGTCTTCAGAGTCAGGCTCCGGATGCCCAGGGAGGGGTGGAGGTTGAATGAGCAAGCAGAGAGTAGCCAGCAGGCCCCATTCCTCGGCAGCCTCATCCTACCTCCTCCCCAGGTGAGTCTGCATCGTCCCCCCTCCCTGCCACCGGCACACACGTTCCCCAGAGGGACTTGGCATGTGATGCTCTCAGCCGCCCTGGTCAGAGGCCGGGAAGGGTTAACTGGAGAGGTGCAGCAAATCATAGAGAGAGACTTTTTCAAATACTTGATAAATAAATCACCAACTCATGTTTAATTCAAAGGCCCCACTGCCTACAGAGAACACAGGGAAGAAGCAACCTTTCAATTAAAACAGCTCTGAGGGGCTTCTCCTGTTCTCCTGGGGCTTCCTGGCCTCCCCCTCTGGCTGGAGGCCCCGGCAGGGAAGGACAGCATGATCCTGCAGAGCTCCCGGGACAGCTTAGAATAGAATGCAGATCCTTCATCCAGGCCAGCGGGGGGGCCCAGCCTGTGCTCACCGGCCACCCTCCTCCCTGGTCTCACCATCCCAGATTCCCCTCCTCTTCTCCATAGCTCTTTCCTTACATGAAACCTGTGTAGGTTTTGCTGGTTTCTCTATCATCTGTTTCTCCAGTTAGGATGTCATCTCTGCGAAAGCAGAAACTGGGTTCGTCTCACTCCCTGCTGAATCCCTAGCATCCAGAACCGCGCTTAGCACACAGTAGGTGCTCAAGAGTTGTTTGTCTACGTTTGTGCCTTTCCTCTTCAAGGCTAAACACCCTCAGCTCCTCTGGTTTCGAGCGCGGGGTGGGAGGCAGAGCATCGGCTTGCCCCCCTGTATTTCTCAGAGCTTAGGTTTCTGAGGAGCAGCGAGAGTGCCAGAGGAATGGGGGAACCCACGTTTACAAGGGCTTGCAACAGGCCAGCGCCACGCTGAAGCACTTTGCATGGATGGTCCAGCTCATCTTCACCAGAGCCCATTTTACAGATGAGCAAACCAAGGCACATTGAGATAAAGTCACTTTTGTCAGGTGGCACCATTAGTAAATGTGGTTGAGGTGGGACTTGAACCCAGGCCCAGGGCTTCTAGAACAGGCCCCCTGAGTCACTCTTCTAGAAGGTGAGAGCTTTTTATAACTACCGGGTGCTGTGAGGGATGAGTTACCACAAACCTCAGGAAATCCCAGGTGGCAAAAGTCAGGCTCAGTGACGACAGAAAGACCAACTATTCTTGTAAGCTGTACTCAAAATAAGCTCTCAATCAATATTTTGGGCTTAAGACCTATTCTTTCATATTTGTCAAAAAGATATCCTCTCCCCAGTATAGCACTCTTTTTTAGGAGTAGGTCTAAGTGCCAGCATTCAGCAAACCTTGGGTGATTTATCTCAGCAATATCATGCAATTGATATTTTAAATCTCTACTTTCTCTATAAGAAAACTGAGTGCCCAAAAGGCTGAGTAACCCAGTGACCCTGCTAGGGAGTGTTGGAGTTCTGACCTCAGAATCATGTTCTCTCTACAGCAATCCACAGCGACTGTATTGTTCTTTGTAATCATCATCACCAACATTGAATGGACGCTTACTATGTGCTGGGCCGTGTGTTCAGCAACTGAGCATTGGTAATGCAATGTAATAATAGTAATAAATGAGTTATGAACTCATTTGATCCTCATTGCAACCCTAGGAGGCAAATACTATTTTTATCCCCATTTTAAGGGTGAGGGATTTAAGGTCCAGATGGTTAAGGAACTGTTTGAAAATGTAGGTTGTATTATTCCGGTGTGGTGAGGCCAGCAGATCAGGACACAATTGCCATTGAGGAGAGAATTTGTTACTCATAGTTCCCAAGAGGCAGGGGCATGCCCCGCCCCGCCCACACCACACTACGCCCCGCCCCGCCCCGCCCCACCCCACCCCACCCCACCCCACCCCACCCCACCGGTTACACAAGGAAATACCAGCATCAGTCCGGAGGAAGAGGGAGTCGGGGCAAGACGTGGGTGAGAGACTTGACTGTGGTTTGCGCAGGAAGGCAGGCTTAGGACTGGCTAGTTTGGATAATCGCAGAGGGCTCTGGAATGTAGGGGCTGTCGCCAGCTGTCTGGCAATTAGGGCAGGGGTAGTGGCCCAGAGGGTGAGAGCCTGATTGAGAAGGGGGTCAAAGGCATGAGCTCCGGATTGGTTGGTCTGCAGGTAGATGACACACTTGCAAGGTGAGCACTTTACTTACTGTGTCAGGGAATTGGCTAACCCTAGGAGGGGCAGTCTCTCCCGGGTCAGCAGGTTCCAGATGTCAAAACGTCATCAACCTATGGTTCCCCCGGGGTCACCCAGAACAGGACTGGAAACCTAGGGCCGCTCGTTCCAGAGCCCTTGCTCCTAGCCCCTCTACAATGAGATTTCCTCTCTGCGGCAAATACTTGCAAATACAGCATGGGAAGAACTCAGGGTGAAGTTATGACAAACACCAATGTCTGATTGAGATGAGCCCGGGTGGAGGTGGCATGTGGGACCGGGAGGGGGCCAGGAAGGCTGTTCGGGGCTTTTCTTCAGCCAGAGTCCCCAAGAGGGCGGTTATGAGCTGGCATCCATTGCCTTTTGCATTTGGGAGAAAACCAGCGCCACCTGACGAGCTTGACTCCCACCCGCATCGCAAAGAGCCCAGATTGGATCCAACGGTCCCCACTGCGTGGCTGGGCCACGTCCTGATTGTTCTGACGCGGGAGTGCCACCACCCTGCATCCAGATTATTGGGATAATACGCCTTATTTGGGTTAGGCAGCTGGAAGGGGAGGCACAGCCGGGATGGAAATAGCAACATCTGTTGGAACCTCCCAGGAGAAAAATTCTCCTGTTGTTGTATATTAAGTCATTAAAACACAAAAAAGAAAAAGGGACATTAATTTCCCCACCATATGCAGACAATATTTTAATGCGAAGGTACCAAGGGATGGACCACCTGCCTTGGGCTGATAGTCTGTGGGAGGAGTGTCAGGCATGGGGTGGGGGTGGGGAATGGAGGGGTGACCCTCCACAGGATCCAATCTGTCCCCTGCAGGGAGGGTCCAAGGAGCCCAGACTGGCTCTGCTCAATCCCATATTCCGAGTTTCTTTCTGCTTCCCAGGCCTGAGCTTGGCTTCGAGCCCCAGGGACCACACTGGGGTCTCGGGCTTGGGCTTATATCCCTGTCCTAGATCTTTTTAGAGGCCACGGGCATTTCCCTGAACCTGGGTTCCCAGCCTCCTGTGTCACTGAGATAGGGATTCCCCTACTAGCTGTCCAGCCTGATGCCAACCACCCCCTGCAGGACCTCTGTGAGTCATCTGCTGGAAGGAGGACAGGTTTTGGGTCCGGCAGTCCTGCATTGGAAAGCCTGTTCCCCCCCTTAACTGGCCATGTGACTTTGGTTGGGACTTGGCATCTCAGGGCCTCCATGTCCTCTTCTGTGAAATGGAGGCTGACGTGTAACACCTGGACCATGGGGTCTAGAGCTAGTGCTAGCGCTTATACCTAACGGGTGGTTTCCATTGCTGGGGAGCCAGGTGGAGTGTGCAACTGTTCCCTTACCTTCTGATGGATAATCGATGACGCTCCTTCTTCCTGCGCCATCGGGCTCAGCTGGGATCACTGCGGACAGAGTATGCAGCAGCGTCAACCAAGCTGGCTCACAAAGTGTCACCTTGTCACGTGACCCCTCGTTGCAGGGTCTTTTTGCCCCACTGCGTCTGATAGCTGGCTTCAGGACGCCCCGGCATTCTGCACAGTGAGTATGCCGCACACCCAAATGAGCCACTGCCCATTTCTGTATTGAGGGAGCAAATTACCTGTGGGCTCTTCCCTTGTCTTCTGCCTTCCCCGACCTCCTGTGCGGACAGAGCCTCCTTCCTGTTCCAACTCCTTAGGCACGAGGGCCCCATCCCTGCCCTGAGCTGGACATCTGCCCATTGGGTTTGGATGCGCAGAACAGCTTCCCCGGATAGTGCCTTTCCAGGCCAGGGCAGCCTTTGGCAAAGTCTGTTTGCATCTTGTGCGTCTTGTGCACAGTCACTGCCTTTCGTGTGCCTGGGACGGCTCTCATGAATGGATCAGAACCAACATGCTGGGCCGGGGTTGGTGAGAATGTGGTAGGCTTCCAGCTTCCCCAGAGTAGGAGAGGGGCAATTGTGGTAGCAGCCCACCGGGACGCAAACTGAAGTCAGCACAAGGCTCCCAGCTCTCCTGCGGGGAGCAGCTTCCCTGCAGAGACTCCAAAATCTTTGACCCCAGTAACGACATGGTTGGCCCACTGAGGAAATGGAAATTTCCACCCCTAAAATTCTCTGGACACTCTGGTGGTGTTTTGTGGATCAGATTCCTTGGCTTTTGACAAATTGAAGTTCATTCTAATGTTTTCCAGGGCCCACTCCAAAGCCCCCTTGATGGGCAGCCTCAAAATTGTGTAACACCATGGGCTTTGAGGGGGCCAGGTGTCAATTATTTTTGTTTGCTAGTAAGAAACTGGAAACCCAATAAATGGTATATGAAACAAGTAAGAAATGTTTTTGCTTCATGAAACGAGGATCCTGGGGACAGCAGTCCACTAATGTCATCAGAAATCCAGATTATTTCTACCCTCCTACCCAGCCATCCTTGGCATGAGGATTTGACCTCATGGCTACAAGACGGCTGCTGTGCCTCCAGGTATCATATCTGAACTCCAGACAGAGGAAAGGGCATTTTTGAATGGCTGATTTTGCTCTAAGAGCTTCTGCCTGGTCCTTTTCGCTTACATGTTAATGGCCAAAACTGGTCACTTGGCCATTCTAGCTGCAAGGAAGTCTGACAAGATGAGTATTTTAGCTTTCCGTTCTCTTTAGAAGAGGGAAAGCAAGCTGGGAATGGCTTTGGGCATCCGATCCTGTCTGGTTGCCAGAGACAGGCAGATCTGGCAACATCACTTAGAATGACCTTGCACAAAGTATTTATTTGAACTTCTGTTTATTCGTTTGGAAAATGAGGACGCCAACAGCACCTCCTTCCCAGGGTTGCCATGCCTGGAATACAGTACTTATTTAATACATGGCAAATATTATTATAATTATTATAATGGGAAAACAATATTTACGTAAAAGGCGGGCAGCAGGCCCAGTTAATGTATTTCTGGAAAATTACTGAACTATCCCAAATTACAGAGAAATATATTCCAGAAATCCCTGTAGAGGTAGCTTAGAGTTCTATTTGAAGAGGCCTGAGGGCTAAGAGTGGAAACCGCTAACCTGCTTTCCTTCGCTGCCTGTAGGGGAACAGAGCTGGGAGAAAGCAGAGGGAGAGTGTGCCCAGTGGGCTCCCAGCCACAGCCATGAACCTGCCTGGCCCACGCAGGACTCGGAACCGGACCACAAGACAGGGTAGCCCAGCCCACCCTTTTCCCCACCCCTATTCCCACTTCTTGTGATGCATTTTTTTGCTTCGAACAAACGGATGAAAGATGAAAGCAAGCTGGGGGTGGCCGGTCGGCCAGTGAAGAGATCTCTGAGCAGGAAGTAGCAGTTGAGCTGATCGCCCTTTGGAACGGCGGGCTGCTGTGCGGGCTGCTGTGCGGGCTGCCCTGGCTTCTGAGGTCCCGTGAGGGTGAGAACCAGGGAATGAGAAGAGCAGCCAGCAGAACTCCTGCGTAGGAGAGCCCTGATCTTTGCTCCTCTGGCCCAGCGAGCCCCCAGGGGCTCAAGAGGGGGAGAGTGGACGGGACTGACTGTTTGGGACACCTAAGACCATTCTGGTTGGGGCTCGTCTCCTAGGAGCCCGGGCAGCCCCTGGTCCTGAGGAAGTGACGTGGACGCCGTGGCCTGGGGTCGTGTAGAGGCAGCACCCACAGTCCATGAGGGCCGAGTGGGTAAGCGCAGTATCTGGGACGTGGTAGTGCTCCAGAAATCCAGGTTGGGGTGGGAGATGCCAGGCGCCACTCCAGGAGACACAAGCAGCCACAATTGGGTTGGCTGGTCACCCGGCCTGACTCACTGTGATGAATGGCTTCTGTCTTGCAACCTCCTAGCTGGCCCACCTCCTCCAGTGCTCCTTTGCAGCAGGAAGGCCTGGGAGGGACTAGACACAGCATCCTGACTGGTGAGGTCATTCACGCATATTGAGCATACATTAAGCACCAATCTGTGTGCACGGCCCTGGGCCAGACAAGGTCACGGCCCAGCACTGGAGGCTGCCAAGTGTCTGTATGTAGCTCTTGGTTTTCATTTAAAAATCTGCTGGTTTTCACCTCCAGCACATTCTTCTCAGAGATGACTCGTGGAGTTAGTCATTCAGAGAGACACAAAGGAAGAATTGAATTAGGAGTATTCATGTCCTAATGGCGAATCCAAACAGACACCAGGCAGCTGGCTGTCTTGGGGAATCAGCCGCCCCACGTGGGGTTGGATTTGGGAAAGAAGTCAGAGGCTGTTGCCTGACACACGTGTCCTCCTTCTGGGGCTTGTGGGCTAAGCTGGGATGGGGACTAGCTGTCCATCATTCCATCCTCCCCCTAGCAGCCCCCACCCACCCCCAGAGCCTGACCTATAACCAGATTTGACTCATTTATTTGATCTTCTCTTTAACCTCCAAGGTCATTCCTGCCTCAGGGCCTTTGCACTTGCTTTGCCCTCAGCCAGGGAATGGGTTCTCCCCCAGATCTTCACTAGGCCCTTTCTCGGGCTTTAGCGGTCAGCACAGACATCATGACGTCCTAATGAGAGTGGTCACTCAGTCTCTCTTTCTCCTGTTTTCTTCTTTACCAGCACTTACCTTGAAATGTCTCCTTAACTGCTTACTTGTTTACTATCCTTCTCCCTTCACTAGGGGGCAGGTGCTGTGACCTCAGTATCTATGAAGGAACGGTGCACACAGTAGTGCTCAGTAAACATTTTTTTTTTCACATTTTATTTATTTACTTGAGAGAGAGAGCAAGCAAGCACAGAGGAAGAGGGAGAAGCAGACCCCCGCGGAGCAGGGAGCCCGATGCGGGCTTCCATCCCAGGACCCTGGGATCATGACCTGAGCCAAAGGCAGACGCTTAATAACCGACTGAGCCACCCAGGCTTCCTGTGCTCAGTAAACATTATCGGGCAAGTGAAAGGACCCCATTTGGCAGATGACATAATGGAGGGCCAGAGGCTAACAGAGTTGTCAACATTCACAAAATGGGTCAGTGCCAGGATTCAAATCCAGGTCTTGAGTCTCCATGTCTTGAGCTCCCTCCATCTAGACCGGCTCTCGCGGAAGCTCTGGGTTTCTTTTTGTTTCTGTCACAACTTGCCCCTCCGGTGTCTTGTTCCCTAGAGAAAGGCAGTGACCTTGAGGCTAAGCATCCCACCTTTCTGAAGTCCCTGAAGTCAACCAATGAATGAATCACGTCCTCCTGGTAGGAATGCCTTCTTCTTTGGAAAATCCCTCTCCACAGTTACCTCCTCTGAGAAGCCTTCCTGCATTCCTGCAGAAAGACACCTGTTGCCTTTGAGTCCCAGCGCCGAGATAACACAGGAGTGACACCACAGGGAGGCCAGGTGGCAGGGAACCAACTCACAAGCCCCATGGAGCCATTTTAGAAGCCAGTCCTCCAGCCCTGGGTGAGACTTGCCACTGGAAGCTCCCTTGCAACCTCCTAAGCCCGAGATCCTAAGCCCGAACCACCCAACATTGCTCCCCAGTTCCCAAACCACAGAAAGCAAGCTCATTAGTGCTCTCGTTTTTAAGGTAAGTGTTGGGATGACTTTTTAGTGTAGCAATAGATAACTGAGGTAACATCTAAAAACCCCGCCGGATAGCATTGTGCTCTGATGGGATAACGGTGAGGTGGTGCTCCACACTGGGTCCTGGGGTCTGCCCATGGGATTAATTCCCATATCTCACTTTCCAACCCTATCCCTTCCCCTCCCAAATAAATCACTTGTCCTCAAATTCTTTTTTTAAATTTTTTATTGTTATGTTAATCACCATACATTACATCATTAGTTTTTGATGTAGTGTTCCATGATTCATTGTTTGCGTATAACACCCAGTGCTCCACGCAGAACGTGCCCTCTTTAATACCCATCACCAGGCTAACCCATCCCCCACCCCCCTCCCCTCTAGAACCCTCAGTTTGTTTTTCAGAGTCCATCGTCTCTCATGGTTCATCTCCCCCTCCGACTTACTCCCCTTCATTCTTCCCCTCCTACTATCTTCTTCTTCTTCTTCTTTTTTTTTTCTTAACATATCTTGCATTATTTGTTTCAGAAGTACAGATCTGTGATTCAACAGTCTTGCACAATTCACAGCGCTCACCATACCACATACCCTCCCCAATGTCTATCACCCAGCCA
Source organism: Zalophus californianus (assembly GCF_009762305.2). Classification (NCBI taxonomy): domain Eukaryota; kingdom Metazoa; phylum Chordata; class Mammalia; order Carnivora; family Otariidae; genus Zalophus; species Zalophus californianus. The sequence goes on along the minus strand of NC_045604.1, from coordinate 108,406,954 downwards.
CCCCATCCCTCCCACCCCCCACCACGCCAGCAACCCTCAGTTTGTTTCCTGAGGTTAAAAATTCCTCATATCAGCGAGGTCATGTGATACATGTCTTTCTCTGATTGACTTATTTTACTCAGCATAACACCCTCCGGTTCCATCCATGTCATTGCAAATGGCAAGATCTCATTCCTTTTTATGGCTGCATAATATTCCATTGTGTATATATACCACATCTTCTTTATCCATTCATCTGTCGATGGACATCTTGGCTCTTTCCACAGTTTGGCTATTGTGGATATTGCTGCTATAAACATTGGGGTGCACGTACCCCTTCAGATCCCTACATTTGTATCTTTGGGGTAAACACCCAGTAGTGCAATTGCGGGATCATATGGTAGCTCTATTTTCAACTGTTTGAGGAACCTCCATATTGTTTTCCAGAGGGGTTGCACCAGCTTGCATTCCCACCAACAGTGTAGGAGGGTTCCCCTTTCTCCGCAGCCCCGCCAACATCTGTCGTTTCCTGACTTGTTAATTTTAGCCATTCTGACTGGTGTGAGGTGGTATCTCATTGAGGTTTTGATTTGGATTTCCCTGATGCCGAGCGATGTGGAGCACTTTTTCATGTGTCTGTTGGCCATTTGGATGTCTTCTTTGGAAAAATGTCTGTTCATGTCTTCGGCCCATTTCTTGATTGGATTATTCTTTGGGTGTTGAGTTTGATAAGTTCTTTACAGATTTTGGATACTAGCCCTTTATCTGATATGTCCTTTGCAAATATTTTCTCCCATCCTGTCGGTTGTCTTTTGGTTTTGTGGACTGTTTCTTTTGCTGTGTAAAAGCTTTTTATCTTGATGAAATCCCAATAGTTCATTTTTGCCCTGGCTTCCCTTGCCTTTGGCGATGTTTCTAGGAAGAAGTTGCTGCGGCTGAGGTCGAAGAGGTTGCTACCTGTGTTCTCCTTTAGGATTTTGATGGACTCCTGTCTCACGTTTAGGTCTTTCAACCATTTGGAGTCTATTTTTGTGTGTGGTGTAAGGAAATGGTCCAGTTTCATTCTTCTGCATGTGGCTGTCCAATTGTCCCAACACCATTTGTGGAAGAGACTGTCTTTATTCCACTGGACATTCTTTCCTGCTTTGTCAAAGATTAGTTGACCATAGAGTTGAGGGTCCATTTCTGGGCTCTCTATTCTGTTTCATTGATCTATGTGTCTGTTTTTGTGCCAGTACCATACTGTCTTGATGATGAGAGCTTTGTAATAGAGCTGGAAGTCCGGAATTGTGATGCCGCCAGCTTTGCTTTTCTTTTTCAACATTCCTCTGGCTATTCGGGGTCTCTTCTGGTTCCGTACAAATTTTAGGATTGTTTGTTCCATTTCTTTGAAAAAAGTGGATGGTATTTTGAAGGGGATTGCATTGAATGTGTAGATTGCTCTAGGTAGCATTGACATCTTCACAATGTTTGTTCTTCCAATCCATGAGCATGGAACGTTTCTCCATTTCTTTTGTCTTCTTCAATTTCTTTCATGAGTATTTTATAGTTTTCTGAGTATAGATCCTTTGCCTCTTTGGTTAAATTTATTCCTAGGTATCTTATGGTTTTGGGTGCAATTATAAATGGGATCGACTCCTTGATTTGTCTCTCTTCTGTCTTGTTGTTGGTGTATAGGAATGCCACTGATTTCTGTGCATTGATTTTATATCCTGCTACTTTACTGAATTCCTGTATGAGTTCTAGCAGTTTTGCGGTGGAGTCTTTTGGGTTTTCCACATGCAGAATCATATCATCTGCAAAGAGTGAGAGTTTGACTTCTTCTTTGCCAATTTGGATGCCTTTGATTTCTTTTTGTTGTCTGATTGCTGTGGCTAGGACTTCTAATACTATGTTGAATAGCAGTGGTGAGAGTGGACATCCCTGCCGCGTTCCTGACCTTAGGGGAAAAACTCTCAGCTTTTCCCCATTGAGAATGATATTCGCTGTAGGTTTTTCATAGATGGCTTTTATGATATTGAGGTATGTACCCTCTATCCCTATACTCTGAAGAGTTTTGATCAAGAAAGGATGCTGTACTTTGTCAAATGCTTTTTCTGCATCTATTGAGAGGATCATATGATTCTTGTTCTTTCTTTTGTTAATGTATTGTATCACGTTGATTGATTTGCGGATGTTGAACCAGCCTTGCAGCCCAGGGATAAATCCCACTTGGTCATGGTGAATAATCCTTTTAATGTACTGTTGGATCCTATTGGCTAGTGTTTTGGTGAGAATTTTTCCATCCATGTTCATCAAGGATATTGGTCTGTAATTCTCCTTTTTGATGGGGTCTTTGTCTGGTTTTGGGATCAAGGTAATGGTGGCCTCATAAAATGAGTTTGGAAGTTTTCCTTCCATTTCTATTTTTTTGGAACAGTTTCAGGAGAATAGGTATTAATTCTTCTTTAAATGTCTGATAGAATTCCCCTGGGAAGCCATCTGGCCCTGGGCTTTTGTTTGTTGGGAGATTTTTGATGACTGCTTCAATTTCCTTAGTGGTTATAGGTCTGTTCAGGTTTTCTGTTTCTTCCTGGTTCAATTTTGGTAGTTGATACATCTCTAGGAATGCACCCATTTCTTCCAGGTTATCTAATTTGCTGGCATAGAGTTGCTCATAATATGTTCTTATAATTGTTTGTATTTCTTTGGTGTTGGTTGTGATCTCTCCTCTTTCATTCATGATTTTGTTGATTTGGGTCATTTCTCTTTTCTTTTTGATAAGTCTGGCCAGGGGTTTATCAATCTTATTAATTCTTTCAAAGAACCAGCTCCTAGTTTCATTGATCTGTTCTACTGTTCTTTTGGTTTCTATTTCATTGATTTCTGCTCCGATCTTTATTATTTCTCTTCTCCTGCTGGGTTTAGGCTTTATTTGCTGTTTTTTTCTCTAGCTCCTTTAGGTGTAGGGTTAGGTTGTGTATTTGAGACCTTTCTTGTTTCTTGAGAAAGGCTTGTTATTGCTATATACTTTCCTCTCAGGACTGCTTTTGCTGTATCCCAAAGATTTTGAACAGTTGTGTTTTCATTTTCCTTGGTTTCCATGAATTTTTTAAATTCTTTAATTTCCTGGTTGACCCATTCATTCTTTAGTAGGATGCTCTTTAGCTTCCATGTATTTGAGTTCTTTCCGACTTTCCTCTTGTGATTGAGTTCTAGTTTCAAAGCATTATGGTCTGAAAATATGCAGGGAATAATCCCAATCTTTTGGTATCAGTTGAGACCTGATTTGTGACCTAGGATGTGATCAGTTCTGGAGAATGTTCCATGGGCACTAGAGAAGAATGTGTATTCCGTTGCTTTGGGATGGAATGTTCTGAATATGTCTGTGAAGTCCATTTGGTCCAGTGTGTCATTTAAAGTCTTTATTTCCTTGTTGATCTTTTGCTTAGATGATCTGTCCATTTCAGTCAGGGGGGTGTTAAAGTCCCCTACTATTATTGTATTGTTGTCAATGTGTTTCTTTGCTTTTGTTATTAATTGCCTTATATAATTGGCTGCTCCCATGTTAGGAGCATAGATATTTACAATTGTTAGATTTTCTTGTTGGATAGACCCTTTAAGTAAGATATAGTGTCCTTCTTCATCTCTTATTACAGTCTTTGTTTTAAAATCTAATTTGTCTGATATAAGAATTGCCACCCCAGCTTTCTTTTGGTGTCCATTAGCATGGTAAATGGTTTTCCACCCCCTCACTTTCAATCTGGGGGTGTCTTTGGGTCTAAAATGAGTCTCTTGCAGACAGCATATTGATGGGTCTTGTTTTTTAATCCAGTCTGATAAGCCTGTGTCTTTTGATTGGGGCATTTAGCCCATTTACATTCAGGGTAACCATTGAAAGATATGAATTTAGTGCCATTGTATTGCCTGTAAGGTGACTGTTACTGTGTCTTGTCTGTCTTCCTTTCTGATCTATGCTGCTTTTAGGCTCTCTCTTTGCTTAGAGGACCCCTTTCAATATTTCTTTTAGGGCTGCTTTTGTGTTTGCAAATTCCTTTAGTTTTTGTTTGTCCTGGAAGCTTTTTACCTCTCCTTCTATTTTCAATGACAGCCTAGCTGGATATAGTATTCTTGGCTGCATATTTTTCTCATTTAGTGCTCTGAAGATATCATGCCAGTCCTTTCTTGCCTGCCAGGTCTCTGTGGATAGGTCTGTTGCCAATCTAATGTTTCTACCATTGTAGGTTACATATCTCTTCTCCCGAGCTGCTTTCAGGATTTTCTCTTTGTCTCTGAGACTCGTAAGTTTTACTATTAGATGTCGGGGTGTTGACTTATTTTTATTGATTTTGAGAGGGGTTCTCTGTGCCTCCTGGATTTTGATGCCCATTTCCTTCCCCACATTAGGGAAGTTCTCTATTATAATTTGCTCCAATATACCTTCTGCCCCTCTCTCTCTTTCTTCTTCTGGGATTCCAATTATTCTAATGTTGTTTCGTCTTATCGTATCGCTTATCTCTCGAATTCTGCCCTCATGATCCTGTAGTTGTTTTTCTCTCTTTTTCTCAGCCTCTTTATTTTCCATCATTTGGTCTTCTATATCACTGATTCTCTCTTCTGCCTCATTTATCCTAGCAGTTAGTGCCCCCATTTTTGATTGCACCTCAAATAATAGCCTTTTTGATTTCGACTTGGTTAGATTTTAGTTCTTTTATTTCTCCAGAAAGTGTGTCTCTAATAACTTCCACGCTTTTTCCAAGCCCAGCTAGTATCTTTAAAGTCATGATTCTGAACTCTAGGTCCGACATCGTACTAATGTCCGTATTGAGTAGGTCCCTGGCAGACAGTACTACCTCTTGTTCTTTTTGCTGAGGTGATTTCTTTCGTCTTGTCATTTTGTCCAGAGGAGAATAGATGAATGAGAGAACAAAATGCTAACAGGTTTACAACGTCCCCAGCAAATATACTGTATACAAATCAGAAAAGACCTGAAACCAGGGGAAAAGAAAGGGAAAGAAAGAAAAAAGAAAGAGGAAAAAAAAAGAAAAAGATAAAAACAAACAAAAACAGAACAAAACAAAAAACCCGAATATGATCAAATATGATCAGGCTAGTGCATAGATCAGTGCCACACACTAGATTTTGGGTGTATTTTGGTCTGTTAGAAGAAAGTGCCTCCTAAAATTTTAAAGGAAGAAAGACTTATATATGTACAAAATAAGGGTTGATACAATGAAGGGATGGAAGATGACTGTAAAGATGAAAATTATAAAAGGTTTATAAACAGAATTGATAAGTTGTTTGAAAGAAGAAAGAAGAAGATTTAAAAAAAAAAGAAAAGAAAAGAAAGGGAGAGACTGTAATCAGGCAGGAGACTAGAACAAAGCCATACACTAGTGATTTATGGTATATTTTGATCTGTTAGAAGAAACTGTATCTCAAAATTTTAAAGAGAGAAGAACTTATATATATATGCCAAAAATAAGGGTAACTACTATGATAAAATATGACTCTAAAAATGAAAAATAAAAAATGTTTTTTTAAAAAAGGGATTGATAATATGTTGGTTGAAAAAGGGAAAAAGAAAAATTCAAAAAACCCCACAAAAAACAGTTAAAAAATTAACTTTGAAAAACTAATGAATCATGGTAAAAAAGCCATGAATTCTATGTGCAGTATTCCCCTAGCACTGGAGTTCTCCCATTCTCCTTGATGGGTAAACTTGGTCTTGGCTTGCTGGCTGTTGGAGCTGATCTTCTGGGGGAGGGGCCTGTTGCCGTGGTTCCCAAATGTCTTTGCCGGAGGCGGAATTGCCCCGCCCTTGTCGGTCCGGGCTAAGTGCTGCTCAGGTTTGCTCTCAGGAGTTTTGTTCCCTGCAAGCTCTCGGTACAGCTTTGGAGGACCAGGGTGAAAATGGTGGCCTCCCACTCTCTGCCCGGAGGAGCTGAGAACTCGGGTCCCCGCTCCTCAGTGCACCCCCAGAGAAAAGCAGTCACTCCCGTCTCCCCGGTCTCCGGCTGCACTCTGTGCTCACCCGGCCTGTGACCGAGCGTTTCTATCTCTGGCACCCGACCCCATGTGGAGCCTCCAAACCCAGCAGATCCCTGCGGTGCGCTCCCGCGCCGCTCCTCCCGGGGGAGGAAGGGGAGTCTCCCCGGCTCTGCCGCTTGTTGGGTCCCTGCTGGAGGCGCAGTGGCCCGACCGGGCCACGGATCACAGTTTATGGCAACCCCGAGCTGAGAGCCCGCGCCTCGGCTCCGTCTCTGCAGCCGGCTTCCCCGCTCCGATACCTGGGAGCTCTGCCGCACTCAGGCACCCCCGGTCTTTCTGTGACCCCGAGGGTCCTGAGTCCACACTGTCCCGCGAGGGTTCCACCCCCCGCTTAGCCACTGGAGTAACGTCCCTCAGCGGAGCCGGCTTCCAAAAGGTCCGACTTTGTGCTCCGCGGCTCTAGCACTTGCCAGAAGCGGCCGACGGAGGCCCCCTCCCCCGCCGTCTATCCTCCCGAATATCGCCTCGGATTCACTTCTCCGCACGTCCTACCTTCCAGAAAGTGGTCGCTTCTCTGTTCAGAGAGTTGTTGCTACTCTCTTCTTTGATCTCCTGTTGGGTTTGTAGGTGTTCAGAATGGTTTGATCCCTATTCAGCTGAATTCCTGAGACCAGACGAAATCCAGGTCTCCTACTCCTCCGCCATCTTGCTCCGCCCCCTGTCCTCAAATTCTTGTCTCTGAGTCACCTTCTAGAAGCCCCAACGCAAGACACAGGGAATGTCAGAGCTCTACCGTGTAGGCCGGCCTCCCCTCGGAGCATCACTGCTACCCTGGGTTACCTATGGCCTCTGCACAGAGCGTGTTTGGGGACAGCCCATCCAGCCCCAGGGACCTGCTTCTTCTATGGGTCTCATGCCTCCCAGGAAACTCACCTCCTCCATCCTGGGTGGAAGAATGCCTCCTGAATCCAGGCTGGTATTGGCACTCAGGGCCTAGGGATCCCAAGGGCATTCCAGACCCTTCCCTCTCACCTCCTGCTCCCAGCATGCTGCTGAGAGTTCCCACCATGGCTTTCTCAAATCTGCCCTCCACCCCCACTCTGCAGCTGGCACAAATACAGTCTCCCCACAATGGATTCAGTTTCACATGTATGGAGATGCTGTGATAAATCACTTGCAAGTTGTTTTTTAAATGCGCTTGAGTTAATTCAAGTTTCTGTTTGTCCTCTAATGGTGTCTCCAGCCACAGACACTCAGAGCACCACCACCATCCTTGGCTATGTGGATTTTTCTGACATGACAAAGGGGTTCTACCACTGATTGAGGTTGGGACCCCCTAGTGGCACACAGGCCATTAACCCAGGGTAGCAATGTGGTGATAGCTGTGGGCAGCGCCGGGTCAGGAAGGGAATTGGGAGGTGGGGGATGTCCAGGTTTTCCAGCACAGCTGAGACTCCAGATGGGGTTGAGTTTTGTTCTGAAGATGAGGTCACTGAGGCCTTGGTGGTACTGCATTGGCTGTCCCTGTGTCAGGACTTGCCCCGGTCCTGGTTGTTGGTTTTTCTGCTCTTAATTTGGGGAGCTGCACATCTGGAACCCCCAACAGGGCTGCCGTCCTACAGTGGAGCAGGTTATAGACACATGGTCCTGGTAGGCTCCGTGCACAGGGAGGGTTTCATCCTGTCTTCCTGCTATTTTGATGCTTGTTCATTTGCTTGTCTGTGTCCCCCCCACCCCCAACCCTGAGCCCCATGAGAGCTGAGACCGCATCACCCCTGTACTGAATGCCTAGCTGAGCCCAGGCCATCAACACTGCCACCAGAACCATTGCATGAGCCACACGTGTGATCAAAATTCTCCAGTAGCCACATTAAAACAACAAATGCAACAGAGAAGATAAACTTTAATACTATATTTTATTTAATCCCAAATACCCAAAATGTTTGTCATTCCAGTGTAGGATCAATATAAAGATTTATTAATGAAATGGTTTATACACTTACCGCATATCTCAACTTAGACCCCTAAATTTTCACCAGAAATAACTGATCTGTATTTAGACTTCATAAAACTTGCTGGTGAAAAAGCAGATTCAAACGTCCCAAGTTGTTCCAAACATCCTTGAGAGTTTTCCAAGAACTGTGTCAAGCATCTACTTTAAAATGTAAATGAATGGAAAACAAACGAAATTTTTAAATGAAAAGTTCAGCTCCTCTGTCACACCAGCACATTTCAAGTGTTCGGTAACTGCAGGGGACCACTGACCACTGTACTGGGCAGCTCAGATAGAGAACATTCCACTGGGCAGAGACTTCTCTTGAATAGAACAGATCCCAGCCTTTGTGTGCTTTGGGCAGAGGCACTTATTAACAATGAATTCGGACCTGTCCGGACACTGCCTCAGACCCTTCCCTCACCCCTGAGGGGCTTAGGGTGGAGGCATATGCTCCACGGGGCCCCCAAATGCACCCCCACTCCTGAAACCTGTAATACCTTTGCAAAAACCCAAACACGGTTCTGCAAACAACGTGGGCCAAGAAGCCCAGAATAAGAAGGCAGATTGATTCAATATTCCCCCTAGACCTTTGTCTTCCAGATGGGGACTTGAAACCAAAAAATTTCAATAAGCTTTTCAGAGACAAATGCTTCCAAGAACATGTGAAAAAGCAAAGTCTGAGACAAGCAAATCTTTAAGCATTTCCCGGGCGGGGCCCATCGAGTTCATTTTTGGTGACACTTAAGGGCGGTGAGGGGCTGTCAGCGCATTAAGCCGGCCACAAGCTGCCACTTTAATTTACTTTCCGCGATTCCAGGGCCTTTGTCTCCTTGTGCAGATCTCCTCTTAGCCTCCAACAAATAAATAATTCATCCCCAAAGTGGCACATTTGCTGGTATTGCTTAGATTAAAATCCCTAAAATATGTATTTAATTTGGCTTTTGGTGGGGCCATTATCAGCCTCAGATAGCACTGAAATGAAAATAAAATCTGGAGCTCTTATGAGATAACCCGCAAGTCAACTCCGGACGTTCTCTGCAACTGGCCTCTTCCCGCTGTGGTCTCTCCTAATGACCGATCTGCAGACGGTGAGTGGCAGTATTTTTATAGTTGAGGCTGGTCTCTGGCCGAGGCCACCTAATTACCAGTTGGAGTGCGTGTCGCACCTGCTTCCTGGGCTAGCAGAACCGAGGAAATGTGCTATGTAATATTTATGGTTCCTGTAAAAATCACGGAATAATTTGTGGTGCTTGGCATTTGGTGTTATTTTCAAAAAGAGGCTCCCCGTCTCGGCAGAGACGCACCCTCCCTGCCACCTTCCCTGGGGTCAGGCGCACACGCCTGGGGACGGTCCCCTCCTCAGAGTCGTGCGCCAGGGCTCTCCCAGCTGGCCCTGGCCTGGGAATTTGAGTCAGTCGTGGGATTCAACCCCCATTTAAGGATGCTCAGAAACGTATTAGCGTTGCGCAAGTTCATGTGGAGTCCTCACTACTGTCCTGTGTTGGCCTTTATCGTGAGTCTGGTAGAAGCCAGATGAAATCAGGGAGGAGGGGAGGAGGGGAGAGGGGTACCCCAGGAGACCCAAGGTTCTGCCCACCTTCCTCCCTCTCTCCTGCTCTCCCTCCCTTCCTTGCTGTAACATTTAATAAGCACCTACTATGTGCCAGACACCCATAAATATGCCAAATACTGTGGACAATGGAGCCATGTCCTTGCCCTCAGGAAGCGCACGGCCTGGGGGACGACAGGAACCATCCTCAGGAATTGCATGTGTACATTCACAGTGGTGCCAAGTGCTACTAAGGAGCATCCAAATCATCCTGTTTCTCGAACATCTCAAGGTCCAGGGAGGCACCGGCTTTGGTCCTCACTGGCCTGATACCCACGTGGGTGCAGGGTGAGGACTCTGGACTTGGGGCATTCTGGCATGGCGACACCAAGCCTTTGGACATCCATGTCATTTGTGCATTCATTCATTCCCTCCACCCACAAGCGTTCGCTGGGGAGGGCCCTGTGCTGGGTGCTGGGCAGGCAGATGTACTCACAGGTGACTCTAACTTGGCAAGAAGACACCAGTGACAGAGGTGAGCTGTGGACGGTGAGACCTCCCTCTCAAGGAGGAGGAGGTAGTCAGTGTGGACGTCATTGAAGGCCACCCAAATGAGGACAAGCCAATGCTCTTTATCCAGAGCCTCTGACAGCAAGTAAGCCCCTGTCATTTGTATTTGGTAGAGGCCCAAAGGCGGGCTGCCGGTGGGCCACAGGGGAGGCTCAGACATGCCCGGACCGGAGGGGGGGTGGGGGCGGGCCTGAGGAAGTTGGAGGCAGGCTTACTAAAAGTGGGACATCCTGTGTGATTGGTTAAGGGAGCATATTTGGTTTTCTCTGGTTTGTCCTAAATTGGAAGCAGGAGGAAAGCCTAGAGAAGCTGCCAGTCGATAAAGTCCTGGCTGTCTGGGGCTGGTTGCAGCGGGTTGTGGATTCAAATTCTATCTCCATATATGGTCTGGCCCGTGGTTGGCATTTCAGTCTCTCATCCTGAGCGCCCCTGCTCTGTGCCATCCTTAGGACGAGCTCTTCTTGCCACGTCCTCCGTCTCGTCAGGACAGCATCACGGATGTGGATACATGAGCTGAGCCTGGAAGGGAGAGGAGAGATGAGTCGTCCTGGGGAAGGGCACTCGGGGTGGAGGAAGCGGCATCTGGAAGGAGCACAGGACCCAGGGACTAGGGAGCACCTGGGAGCAGGAGAGGCAGGGAGATGGGATGAGGACAGAGAGAGCAAGCACTGGGTCATCCGGCATCTGGATGTTAGGGAGCAATAGGGAGCCGCCCAAGGCCTTTGAGCAAGAGCAGGCTATGATCTGAAGTAGGTGCAGCAGGGGGACAATGCACCATTGCGGGGTCGAGGGTTGAGGGCCATGGTGGTGCTCAAGAGGAGATGGGGCCTCTCTGGCCAGGAGACGAGGAGCCTGAGCCATAACAGGGACAGTCAGCAGAGACAGGATGGACAGGGAGCCATTCCCGTGGGGGAGCCTGGGTGCGGAGGTGACCTGGAGCCATTCCTGGGTTCCACACAACAACCTGGGTGTCCCTAGGATCAACTCTCAAGATGTGTGTTACCATATTCTCCAGCTTCTCCCCATCAACGTTTATGACAGCATTTCTCAGAGTTAGTTGACAGTAAGCTCCCAAAACTCATTTGGCTGAATGCAAAATGCAGGTGGAGCTGGCAGACAGGCTGGGATGTCTCTTCATGGAAATGTGAAAGTCTAGCACCTCGTCGGCTTGCACAAATCACCAAGGAGGCCGTGGCCAATCCTTGAGCATCTCCAATTTAGTATTATAAATGAATGAATGACTGAATGAATGAGGGAGGGAGTGAATGAATGAATGATATAACAAAGCTCCTTCATCCAACCAGTGTGCCTCCTTGCAAAGCAAGAAGTCAGCTTCCTCAACGACGAGGATGTAATTTAGTTCCTGATGAGGCCTTGAGAGTGTATCATAATTAGGGAGCACTGTGGCAGACCAACCTGTCGGCCGAACAAACCACTTCTTTGTTGAGTTGAGCTAGGATGGTGATTTACCAAAGCGAAAACTAATGAGATTCCACAGTCACCAGCTTTTATGTGCAGCCATTTAATACCGGTGTAATTAGACGTGTGCATCCATAAATTGGACACAAAGCTGCAGAGCAGGCTTTTGGTATTGGTAGCAAATGCAAAAAAAAATAGGTAACAAAGCCGTAAAGGACACACAGTGCCCACTGTGTGCATGTGAAAGCAAGCCGCCATGGTGGGGTGTGTGTTTCCACAAACTTGGTGATCTGGGGTCTCTTCTGTGACTCTGCAATCTTGCCCTTTCTTGCCGAAGTCAGGCAGTGCCCCGATCTTGGTGGCCTCCCTGCGTCTCGACCGCAAATGTCGGTGAAGGCTTTGGACTGGCCGCGAGCATTTCTTGTACTTTGTGTGGCTTCCAGCCGTGTTTTTGGTTAATCACGGAACTTAAAATGAGATCAGACAAGATCTGACTTTAGCCTTTCTAAGCTGGCAATTTTGCAGAAGGCCCCCGGAATGACATTCATTACATTAATTGTCAAACCCTTTAACTACTGGATCTACCTGCAAGCAGAGAGAGGCTGCTGGCAGAGAGGATTGTAAGCCTGCTCCCTCCTCCGAGCCATTCCTTCACCTGTAAACGAGGGCTTTGGTCCAGGTACCGCCTGGTAAGACCCCCTACAATTCAAAAACCCTAATTATGCCCTAGGACATGACTTCTGTATTTGTCTTAGGCCCACGTTGTATGAACCAGTCTGGAATTTGGTGAAAAGGTCAAGAAACAGACACCCAGGAGTGGTTTGGCCGCTTCGTGCTCAAATGACTCTGGGGAGACACCCTTGTAATATTCATTTGCAGAGTCAGGTTGATTCAGCCTGGCCCTTGAGTCGTCACTTTGCAGCCCTGGAGGGAGAGTCCATTTGGGAGGATGAGCTGGGATTTTGGGGGGTAGCCTTCCGTGCAAAACTCCCAGTTCTTTGTAGCTGATCCTATTGTGTCGGTTGCCCTCTGGGGAGGCTTTGGGGGTGTGTTTTTGGGGGGAGGATCCAGGCTGTGGAAGGCCCCTGAGGAGACAGGCTGTAACCTCTCTAGCTGGGGCGGATTCTGTTGGACAGATAGAAAGAGACAAGGCGTTCTGTGTTTTCATCTGGGTGGCTACGATGTGTGTATATATGTGCAAAAATCCATTAGCCCTTGGAATGTCCTGCCTGATAAGTGTCTTTGTTTACCTGGAGGCCTTGGGCCATGGCAGACAGTCTAACTATATGGTTTAGGGTGGGGGCCTTGGGTCCCACAGGGTCAGCTTGACCTCCAGGGGGCTGGAGACCGAGCTCGGCCACATGGGGAGTCAACCATGGATCCCCAGTAAAGACTCTAGACACCAAGGCTGGGTGGCTTGCCTGCTTGGCTGTGCCCCATGCATATTGTCACGTGTGGCTGGGGGACATTAGCACAGCCCTTGACTCCACTGGTGGGCAACAACTGGACATTTCCATGGAATTCCATGTTTGGATCTTGTCTACACCCTCTCCCATGAGCCTCTTCCCTACACTGATTTTAATCTGTGTTCCTTCACAGTCATAAACCCTGACCTTGTGTGTAACAGCTCTTGGCGGATTCTCTGAGTCCTTTAGTGAATGATTGAACCAGTGGTCTTGGGGACCACTGGTGTCAGAAGGGAGGGTGGTGGTTTTGTGGACTGTTCCCCTAACTTTGAAAGTGGCCAGTCCCACAGTTGGATTTTCCACCATGTGCAAAATATACCCTCAAAATACACCCTCAGTCCCGTCACATTGGCCACCCACACCTGGAGCACAGGAGGGAGGACCAGGGAGGAGTCCCTCGAGGCCCTTTCTGGAAGCTACTTCTCTTCAGAAGAATAGGTCACTACCATCTGGGTCCCCTCACAGAAACCCCCACTTCCCTGTTTCGATGCCAGCAAGCAAACAGACACACTTCTGATCTACAGAGTTACGGACCCTCCTTGGGACGCGGCCTGTAGCTTCTCCCCAGTCACGTGTCCCAGGAGGGAAGCGAGCATTTCCAAGAACCTGACCCCCATGTGAGGTCCGTTTCTTTAGATCCCGCTGGACACTCATCCTCTGGTGCCCACAGAATCTGAAAAAGCAAGTGAGTTCTGGAGATAATTTATTAGAACAGTAGATAGCAAACAATTATGTGTATCTGTTGGTTTGTTTTCCACATCTGGTCACCAGGCCAAAGAAACATAATTAATTTTTTGGTTCCAAAGAGACAATTCCACCAATGATACACATCTTTAATTAGCCCAGCTCAACAATTGTGCTCCAGCACTTTATTTCAGGGAGCTCCACGCTGACACGTTAATGGAAGACGGTGCCAGGCTCCAGGGTAAGAATAAAAGTGATTGCACGGCCTGAGATGAAGGTGGTTGCTTACACAAGATAAGCCCTGGGTTTCATTCTAGAAGTGATCTAATCAGCTGCGCATCTAAGGGAAAAATGCAAATGGGCGAAGAGCAGTGTAGAATCCATTAGGAAAAGAGGGGGAAGGTAAAGCGGTTTGGGGACTGTCTTTAGGAAATCTCTTGAAGGTAATATTTTGTAAATGGTGGAAAATCCAATACAAACTAGCTTGAGCATACGGAACTCTTTGTCATCTTAGAAAACGAAAGAGTCCATGGGGTGCCTGACTGGCTCAGCCAGGTAGGCGTCCTGCTCTTGGTTTTGGCTCAGGTCACGATCTCAGGGCCATGGGATCGAGCCCTGCATCTGGCTCTGTGCTCAGCCAGGAGTCTGCTCCCCTACCCCAAGGAGTCCCCCTGCCCCAGCTCACACTCTCTAAAAAAATAAATAAATAAAATCTTTAAAAATATAATAAATAAAGAGTCCTGTAGGAGGCCTCTCCGAGCAGGCGCTGACCCAGTTTCTCTGCTGTTCTCTCGTCTCCCTCCCTCTGCTTGTTGGCTTTTTCCTCACACTGGTTTCCCTCGTGGTCACAAGAGGGCTGCCAGGAGACATGCAGCTGCAGGCTTCCTCCTTCTCATGGTAGTGGGGTGAGGAGGGGAGGGGAGGGTGAGCAGGAGAATGGCCTCCCACAGCCATCAAAGAGCCCCAGAGCAGCTTGGCTCTGAATGGACCAACATGGTCGGGGCCTGATTTGCTTTGGTGGATGACCCACATATGTACCAAATTACCTAAACTTAAGGAACCGCACAAAGAGAAGCTGAGCGTGGTTAGCAAGGAGGGATGCGTTGATACCAACAGCATGTAGGAACACCAAACGATAGGATAATTTGAGGGGAGCGTACTAGAGATGTGTCAGAGGTGTGAGCAGGGGAGAGGAAAACCATGAGGCTGAGGCAGTGCCCTGGGCTCCATGACTGCCCCAAGACCTGGGCGGGGGGGGAGGGGGTGGGGGGGGGCAAGAAACAGGCATGGCCACTGAGACTGGCATCAGAGGGGCCCGAGGAGAGAGAGCCACCTAATAGGACCTGTGGCCCTTGTCAGAAGAAACAGCCAGCTGGTGGTGATGATGATGGTCTGATGAGAGACAGCTGAGAAACAAATACCCAGACCCCACTCTCTTCCCTCACTTTATCCCCTGCTGGGCTCCCCATCGCCAAACCTAACCAGAAGGCAGACAGCAGAGAGCCACAGGGTATGGCTGGCACAGGGCAGCCCTGGGAAGAGAGCAGCTTGGAGGAACGTAGAGGAGGGTCCAGAGGGGAGGAGAGGGAATCCTGCACACGAGCAGCATGGCCCTGGGTGTGGGGCCGTGACACAGTTCCTGGCTCCCTCTCCGTACAGGACTGGGCAGGGGGCATCAACAAGGGGTCAGACCAGGTTCCCCAGCAAGCCTGTTGGTCCTGATGGGTGAGCCCTGTTGGACCGATGGGAGAAGTTTGCTCGCATAATCAACAAGTTGCAATGTGAAATATAAAGAGCCAGATCAGTAAGAGACTGCCAAACTGTTTTTCCAAAATGGTTGTAGCATTTTACGCTCGGGCTGACAACGTATGAGAAAGTTCTAGTTGCTCCGGATCCTTGTCAACATTTGGTGTTGTCAGTCTTAAGTTTTAGCCCCTAGAGTGGATGTAGAGTAGTATCTCACCGTGGTTTTAGTTTGCAGTTCCCTGGCAAGTAACACGATGTTGACCATTTTTTAATGTGCTTGTTGGCTATTCATGCATTTGCTTTTGTGAAGGGTCTGTTCAAATCTCTTGTCCACTCCTATGCTTTGAAGTGTGCCCTCTACATAAACAAACAAACAAACAAACAAACAAGTCTGAGTGTCACTTTCCCAGCTTCCCTCGCAACTAGGCTGCAGTCATGAAATCCGGGCTTGCCCAATTCGATGCACCCAGCCCCATCTGTACATTGTGAGGTGGTGACTGGAATGAGTAGGGCCAGTAGAGTCCATTTTGGCTTTAGTGGCTGTCATGGTACCAGTGGCCCCACACGTTGGTCAGTGACCTGTATCAGTGTCAAGTGAAGTCCAACCCACTGGATATTTTAGGGCCCAGCAGCAGGGGCCTCACCATGCCAGGCCTGTGGCTGGCTCTGACCCAACCTCCCCCAAATCCTGCCTGTGATCCTGGAGCCACTCAACCTCCTTTTAGTGACGTCCTTTCCTGCACAGCTTTGAGTGCGGTAGGTTGATGTATTGATTTCTCATTGTGTGGGGGAATGTCCAAGATTGTGACTTTCTCGGTCGGAATGAGAACCCCTGAATTAGCATGCCGCTCATCACTGCAGCCATTACAGGCTTGGCTGGCTTTCAACTTCTTTGCCAAAGGGCTTGACAATAAAAGACACTGTTGGAAATGAAATCTTATAATTGCCTTTTTTAAGGAGGGCTGTATTCCAAGGCCTGGATCTCCGCCCGCATTTGGATTTGGGGAACCAGTACCGTATGATAAGTATTTATTTTTAATAATCTGATAGCATGCAAATACATTTCCCATTCCCAGCTTCATCACTAACCTTTGTGTCCCTGACAAAAATAAGAACAAGCAAACAAAGACTCGACAACTAAATATGCAGCTGTGGTTTTCTCCATCACTGTTCTTTGGGAATTGCTAGAAGTTTCAAAGTTACAGACTCGGCACCGTGCCTTAAGTACATTTTGGGATAGCACTTCCCAGGGGTGGGTCTGGGTTTTGCAGGATCCGAGGCTTATATGACGTGGGGGGATGCTCGTTAAGAAGAGAATTCACAGCTACCACGAAAGCATTAGAAGCAGGTGTTGGAACAGGCCCTTGCAAGGGAGGAGCTTGAAAACTGAATTTCATTAGCTTCATGGTAGGTCTATTTCTTGCTACCGCTGCCATTCTTCAAACAGCAACAAATTCTGGAGCTGTTTGCTTCCTCCTGTGTCACTGGTCTACCAGTAGGTTAAATTGCCACCAGAGCTCTGGGCTTCCTCCACTTTGGTCGGATCCCCAAACGACCAGGGGTCGTCAAGGCCTGGTGAACCAGGGGACAGAGATTTCCACGCTCTGTGATCAGGGGCAAGTACAAGATGCACACTTCTGCAAGTGGCATGGGGTAACTCCTGCTCATTCTCAGCCAAGACACTGCCTTCCTGCCCTCCCTGGTCATGGCTCCATCTAGGGGAACAGGGCTCAGGCAGGTCCTCTCTTAGACTCCTCTGTGGTCACCTCTTGGTTTTAGAACACGTTTTGCCTGTGCAGATAGAAGTCCTCCAGCTGTCTCGCAGCCTTGGATGACATGTCACTCTCCACTTTGCTTATGTTCCACACAGCACAGGCCTGGCCTATATGATGCGAGGAGGCAGGAGCTTTACTGAGGACCCCGCCAAACACTGCAGACAGGGCAAGTAGCTGAATGTATGTGCTACATCCTCACAACCACCATGAGAGCAGTGGATGGAACCTCACCACGTGACCACATGACTCACTCCAAGACTTAACACTAAGGAAGACAGAGCCAGAAAAAGATTTATAGCATGATCTTACATTCAAGACTGTGTGTGTTTAGCCATAGATACAGTTACCATGAGGATGACTCCATGTCCCAAAGATGGCTGCAACCTCATCTCCTATCCCACCAGCTCTTGGGCAGTGTGACCTTGCCACCCCCCTGCCAAGGTCTGGGAAGATCTAATTCTCCTGCCCTTGAACCTGGGCTGGCCTTATGACTCACCCTTAACCGACAGAATAGAGAAGAGAGGGATGCCCATGACTTTGAGACTCTTGAAACTCTTCCTCTCCAGATGGTTCCTCTTGGGACCCTCCTTGTGTGAATTAGCGGCCATGCTGTGAGGAAGCCCAAGCTACACACAAGGTCATGTTTAGGCGTTTCGGGCAACAGTTCCAGTTGGGCCCAGCCTTCAAGACATCTCAGTTCAGACAGCAGATGTGTGAGTGGAAGCCTCTAGATGATTCCAGTCACCTGTCGCTGTTTGCATCTTCCTTGCTGAGGCCCCACACATGTGGAACAAAAAAATGTGCCCCGCATGGGGCATTTTGGGGGCTCAGTCAGTTGAGTGTCTGACACTTGGTTTCGGCTCAATTCATGATCTCAGGGTCATGGGATCGAGCCCCATGTCAGACTCTGTGCTTGGCACAGAGTCTGCTTGTCCCTCTTCCTCTGCTCCGCCCCCTCCATGGTCTCTCTCTCTCTCCCTCCCTCTCTCTCCCAAATAAACAAAATCTTAAAAAAAAAAAAAAAAGAATGTGCCATGCCTGAATTCCAGACCCACAGACACCATGAGCTTACTGAAATACATGTGTTTCGTGTCATCTAGCTTAGAATGGTTTGTTAGGCAGCAATAGATAATGAGATATATGGTGATATGCTTGTTCAAGATAATATGAGTAGAGAAGGGATGGGTTGAGATGTTTACCAGGCTGTTAACATTGGTCAGAGATGAGGGAAGACAGAAGAGGGAAGGAATGGGGGAGAGAGAGAAGATAAGCAAAAGTTTTCATGATTTAATATGCTTGTATATGATCCCATTTATGAACCTCTGTGTGTCGATGTGTAAATGTGTAGACATTCATGAAAAGATGGTCTCCAAAATGTGATAGTGATAGAATTTAGGTGAGTTTTCTTCCTTCTAGTTGTCTGTGTTGTTGCAATTTCCTTGACAATTATCAGGCATTTGTATATAATCAGAAAGCAGAAAATGTTTTTTACTAAAAAAAATATTTTATATATATATATATATATATATTTTAAGCTATCCTGGCTGGGTAAAGTGCCATACTGCCGTGAGTCAGCCATCCCCAAGCCCATGGCTAGGTGGGACCTCTCAGTTATTGACCATTTCTTGGACCAGGGCCCCCGGCCTGGTCTGCTGGGGCTCTGCAGTGCCCTCCAGGGATGTGGCCTTCTGGGGTGGCCTCCACCCCCTCCCCCACACAGCCCTGCCCTTCCTGGGATCCTCTGTGAGTCCCAACATTGGCCTGACCAGCCAGCATCCTGTTAGGTATGGCAACCACCCAAATGACCCTCACCCTCCAACAGGACCTGCTTTTCCTTCCACAAATAGTAGAAGCAGGCAGAGGAGGCAGGGGTTGAAGGCCTATCTCTGCATCCACACCTGCTCCTGGATTTTTTAAACAGCTTTATTGAGATATAACTCACACACTCTGTAGCACACACACTTAAGGTGGACAAGTCAATGATTTCTAGTATATTAAATTTTTAAAAATCATGATAAAATACATAAAGAAAATAAAAATTTGCCATTTCAACCATCTGTAGATGTATCATTCAGTGGCATCAAGTACATTCACAATGTTGTGTAACCATCACCACCAAAACTTTTTCCTCACCCCAGACAGAAACTTTGTACCCATTAACCAATAACTCCCCATTTCCCTCCATCCCCCAGCCCTTGGTAACCTCGAAACTACTTCCCGTCTCTACGAACTTGCCCATTCCAGATATTTCACGTGAGTGGAATCATAGGGTATGTGGTCTTGTGTGTCTGGCTCCTTTTGCTTGGTGTAATAATGTCTTCAGGGTTCATTGATGCCCTAACTCCGGTCAGTACTCCATTCATTTCTGTGGCCGAGTCACGTCCAGTTGTCTGGATGTACTCCACTGTGCTGACCCATCCATCCATTGGTGGACCCTTGAGTTGTGCCATCTTTTCTGCACCTGGCTTTTTCGAGTCCCAAGAGTGTGTTTCTCCTTTCAGATAACAGCACACGTTTACCTTGATCAGGACTCAAACTCTGTCTCGGGACATTTCAGGTCAGGGTCGGGCAGGGGGAGGGTGAGGAGGAAGAGCTGTGGATAGAGGTGGTGATCACGGGCTGCTGGCCCCCACCTGTCAGTGTGACCCCTGGTAGCAGCCTGTGGCTGACACAGAGTCTGGGTCATTCCCTACACTTCAACCTGAGCTCATTCCTTTCTCTGTCTGGAACTCAGTTTCCTTATAAATACGTCCTCGTGGGCTGCTGGAGTGGGCTGTGCAGATAGAGCACTTAGCCCAGTGCCGGGTCCGTGATGAGCACACAATGCACAGCAACCGTGACTGCTAGGCCATCCTGCAGCTGGTCCCTTCCACCATCTGCGTCCCTCTGCCTGTGGCTTTCCTGGCAGCCAGAGCCCGCTCTGATGGTGCCCGTGGCACAGTGGATGAGCAGGAAGTAAAGCCATCCACTTGTCCAACAGCCATCTGCCAACCGTGTGCAAACACCAGCTCTCTTGCATTTGGATGGGGTTATCCGGATGCGTGTTCCCAGAGTCCCCAGTGGGGTAGGCTGGGTTGGCATCACACCCTCTGGGGGCTGCCTTTTCTTCCCGGCCTCACTTCCCCCTCTCTTCTACTGGTATTCCCTTGGCTTCCTGAATAAACTACATGCACTGACATCCTTGTCTCAGGGTCTGCTTCTAGGCAGAATTCAGAGTAAAACCCTTGTCCTACTAGTAGGATGAGGATGAGGAGGGGGGAGCAACTGCAGCAGTAGGGGTAACAGTAAATAGGGTCCTATCTCAAACTCCACCTCCTCCAGGAAGCCTCCCCTGGCTGCACCTACCCCAGGGACCACCCTCTCCTACAAAGTTCCAGCACTTGTGGCTCTAGCCTTCATTTCCCTCTTCCGCATGTCTGCCTTATTTTATTCCCCATCTCATCAGCTGCATGTAGAAAATGCTAATTTCGTGGGCTGGCCCAGGGGGCTGACAACCGCATGCTCTGAATCTATGATGAAGCCATCCCGCCTTTGATGGAGACGGAAGATGAAACGGGGCTGGGGCGCATCCCAGGGAGATGGGGGCCCAGCATGCAATATTTAAACGGCCCTCTCATGAAAGGGAGCTACCCAAGCTCTTAACATCGGTGTTCAAGAAAGTCAGACTCGATTTTTTAGCTGCAGACTGATGTTTGGGTGCACTCCGTGTTTTAAATACTCATTTCTATGGCCTTGATACTTCAATTCATTTCCTTTCAAGTTTTACAAGCCCAGAGCGCTATCCTTGGCGCTTTGTGGAGAGGCGGGCTTGAAAGGTGGGGACTTGAACGGGGTCTGTCACAGTCCCTCGGAGGTCAGGAAGGCGGACGCCTTCGACGCAGAGATAGAATTGTGTGAGCAAAGCCTGAGCTACTTGTTGAAAAGTGTGAAGTTGATTCGGGGCAGCATGTATGTTCTTCCTCCGGCTCGTCCCTCTTTGTTTCCACTTTTTTACTGAGATATAACTTATGATACAGTGGACAGATCTAAGTGCACAGCTCAATGAATTTGTATGCATGTGCCCCCTGTAACCATGATCAGATGAGGATGTAGAACATTCTGGCACCCCAGAGGGGCCCCCGTGTCCCTTCCCATCCAGGACTCCATAAGGTAGTATCTATGTTCTACATTCTTATCTGATGGTGGTTACATAGATACATAATATATATTACGTATGTAATGTACGTAATATATATTATGTTATGTATCTATGTAATGCATATAATATATATGCATATAATATATATATATATAACACATATATAATTTATTAACTTTACTATTGTTATAAATTCTCTAGGTTGTCAGAAGGCCAGGTATATTCTCCTGTGGAAAAAAATAAAATACCCCCAACCTATTACATGCAATAACTAAATTTTCTCAAATGCTTGTAAATGTTAATATTCTAACTGGCACCAATGAATGATATGTCACTTGTTTAACTAAAATACCTAAATTAGACATGCACCTTAAAATGAGCTCAGGCCATACATTTACATTAATGATTGGAATATTTGGAATTTTTTTTCGGGATGATGAAACTCCTCGTATTGTGAGTGGAGAATTAACCCTTCTCTGTGTATATTGAACAAACTCTCTTTAAATCACCCCACTTTTTTTTCTCCTCACCCCCAAAGTCAGAGGAAAAAAATCAAACAAAATTATCAAATGCATGTATGGGTAAAGTTCACATTTAGATTTTTTTTTTTAATTAGTTTCAGAGGTAGAATTTAGTGATTCGTCAGTTGCATATAACACCCAGTGCTCATTCCATCAGGTGCCCTCCTTAGTGCCCGTCACTCAGTTACCCCATCCCCTCCCCCACCTCCCCTCCAAAACCCTCAGTTTCTTTCCAAGAGTTCAGCGTCTCAGATTTTTAAAAATTGTGGCAAAATACACATAACATAAAATTTACCATCTTCACCATTTTTTTTGAAAAAGATTTTATTTATTTATTTGACAGGGAGACACAGCGAGAGAGGGAACACAAGCAGGGGGAGTGGGAGAGGGAGAAGCAGGCTTCCCGCGGAGCAGGGAGCCCGATGCGGGGCTCGATCCCAGGACCCTGGGACCATGACCTGAGCCGAAGGCAGACGCTTAATGACCGAGCCACCCAGACGCCTCTCATCCTCACCATTTTTAAGCATGCAGTTCAATTGGGTTAAGTATGTTCACACTGTTATGCAACCAGTCTCTAAAACTTTTTTATCTTGCAAAACTGAAACTCTATACCCGTTTAGAATAACTTTATTAAAGTATAAATCAGACATTCTCTCACTTAGAGCCCTCTGAAGATTTCCCATTTCTCTTACAATTAAATCTAGGCTCCTAACTATGATAAAGGCCTCGCTGCATCAACCAGGGCTCTGGTGCTCTTGTTTCTTGGCCTCGTGTAGCCTTCTCCACCTCCAAATCCTCACCTGGCTAGACCCTTCGTTTTCCATTCTGTTCACCACCGTCTGAAGTGATCATGTTCAGAGATTGATGTGTGATTCACTGTCTGTCCACCCTACTGAATGCAAACGATGGGCTGCCTTCTTGATTACTAAGTCCTCGGAGCCTAGCATGGGGCCCGATATTAGTAGGTGCTCAACAAGGGTTTGTGGAGGGACTATGCAAAGGAACGCGGTGGGAGAGAAGACAGAAAAGGTACCCTAGAGGGGCATACAACTCACTGACCCAAACATGCCCCCCCGAACACACGCAGAAGCACCAAATGGGTGAAAACGGGAAGACACAAAAAATGGGGTGGTGGCGTATTAGTCAGGCTTCAATCAGAGCAGCAGAACTTCTAAGACCTCTACATACAAGAGACTTACCGTAGGTGGTCACGGGCTGAATTGTGCCCCCCCCAACCCATTCACATGTTAAAATCGTAACTCCCAGTACCTCCAAATGTGACTGTATTTGGAAATAGAGTGTTTAAAGAGGTGATTAAAGTTACATGAGGTCTTGGGGCAGGCTCTACTCCAGTCTGATTGGTGTCCTTATAAGAGGAGGGGACCAGGACGTACATAGGCACATGGGGTGAAGACCATGCAAGGACTCAGCAGGAGACCGTCTACAAGCCAAGGAGAGAAGCCTCAGAAGAAACCAGTGCTGCCTGCCTCTAGAACTGTGAGAAAATTAATTCTGTTATACAGTAGGGTTTACCCTTCCACCACTGGGGGCCCCGAGGGGGTTGTGGCTTGGCAGGTAGCAGGTAGGAGCAGGAGGTGAGGTGAGGGAGGCCACACAGACCAGGCCTGCCAGGAGATTGGGACTCGTGGGGACCGGAGAAGCGGGTGCATTGTGTTGCAGAACCCAGGACGTGGGGGCCTGTGGCTCAAAGGTGGAGATGCTGAGGGGCTGTGGCCAAGCCAGAGGATCGCCCCCACCTTCACCAAGCACCCCCACAGCCTGCTAGCCAGACCCGACTGCCCAGGGACACGGAGCCCAGTGACCCAAGGGGGAGTCGAGCAGCCTGCTGGTGGGAAGATGGGCTGCTTGGCCACAGGGTGCCATCCGTTTCTGGGACTCCTGCAAGTCGGGTACAAAGAGAAGCCCACAGGCAGTGCTTCTGGGGAGCTGACAGGTGCCCTGTGGCCCAGGTGCGCCGATGGTAGAGGTGGTGGCTGCATGGTGCACAGACGGCCCTGTCGTCGGGTCCTTGTTCCTCGTGGCGTTTGTTCCTTCCATGGGTCATGGTGGGTTGAATCAGTTGCTCACTTGTTGGAGAATGAATCCATGGATTCTCTTTCCATTGTGTGTGCTGGCTACATCTTAATGGGAGAGGCCACATCTGACAGCTACTTATCAACAGGCGTGACTGCATCTCAAAACAAAAGACATATATGTAATTTGCCACAGATAGCACAGTTGAGAACTACACACGCTACAGGAATGTTTAGAAAGATGCTACCATGAGAGCATCACAGCTTTTCCCCGAATAAGCTTAGCACACAGGACATCCACGAGCCAACCTCATATCAGAGACCAGCCAGGAGGCATCTTCTGTTTGGCTGAAATGTTATGATAGTTACAAAAAAAGATCCACAAACCTTAAGATTTGAGCTTCTTTTTTCAAATGTATTTTTAAAATCTCAAACCAAATGATATTTCAAGCAGACAGAGACTAATTTTCACATAATCCAGTGATCATCCATCTCGGTGGCTCACAGACAAGCATTCATTAGCTGTTCCATAATATACTGGAGTCAAAACTTATCACTTACATTAAGCATTGCAAATTAAAGGAAAGGCCTGATTTCCTTTTAACAGAATACTCCATATGCCACATCAAAATTACAGAAATAATTTGGTGTCAGAAACAGTTTAATTTCAGATGTTCTGCCAGTGAAACAAATTACTTTTACTGAATTGTGTTTTGGAGAATCCAGCTGACCCTTTGACACCAGAAAGAAGGATTTCCCATAAATAAAAGCTTCAGGGCATTTTCACTTTGTGATTAGTGATTTTTTTTCCCTCATGCCACCGGATTAGTAATAGCTGGGATTTGTGTTTCATATCAAGCCAGGAAATTAATCACACCATGTACAGGACTTCATGTAAAGAAATACTTCATGAGGTCCCATTTATTTCAAAAAGGAAAACGTAGTTAAGCCTTTAAATTAAATAAACGGATCAATGTTATAGCAATTACTAGGGAATGATTTGTCACATGGCAAGGAGAATGCATGGAAGATATGAACAGCTATTTCTCAGTTTAAGTTTATAACATTTCAAAATTCAGGAAATGACTTTTGTGTTCTGGTTGGGTTCAAATTGCAACATTAACAGAACCAGCCCATAATATAGCATTCCGAATTATAGAGACATTTAGATATTTTTTTTGCCAAAGTACAATGTTTTGGCAAAATGATCCACTTCTCTGTAATGCAATTAAAGCAGGTTTCACATTAGAGTTACATATTATGTCAGTGATAATTTTCACTACAAAGATATCATTTATACACCAAATCCAAGCACATAGCTTTGTGTGGCAGTTGAAAGAAGAGCCAGAAATTACTGAATTTAACGCAACAGGGTAATTTAGTATAAAAGGTGAGTTGCTTTATTCTGAGGTTGTTCCAAAACTAAGATCAAGCATCTGAGGCGTAACAATCTTTGAGAGTTCTCCCTCGAGAGTGTTAAATATGCTGATGACAAATTAGATCGAGCAGACTTTTCAAATATAAAATCTTCATGTCTGAAGAGCAGAACCCCCAATCAGAGATTTCTCCACCAAACTCATCCCAGCTGAACTCTTTGGTTTGTGCTTTTTTCCATGGTCCTCACTAAGTATCTGCTTTCTTAAGAGAGGGAATTTTGAGCATCCGTTAGAAAAATAATTGCATTGATTGAAAGAACCAGTGATTTTGAAAATCGGTCAACAAAGGCAGGAAAAAATATCAAGCATTCATCCTGCTCTTTCTGAATAAACATTCCCTGAGAATAACCAGATGGTTAGGGGCATTTTTTTCTTTGTAGAAATCTTCCAGCTTGTACTCACAGAAGAATGCATAGATATTGCAACCTAAGCAATGACGTGATCTTAAAAAGATGCCATCTGACACAAAACATGCCCCCGATGGGAGGACACGCTGTCACTCATGAAGTGATCTTGCCAAAAACTCAGCCTGAATCTGACAGGTTTTGGATTTACTTGATTAACTTACACACAGGGGACAGGGGAATGGGTTACGGGACACCAGGCGGCTGCCATCAGCAAAATCCAGATGGGGGAATCCAACAGAACCAGCAACCAAGTTTCTCCAACAAGTAAATCACAAAGGAGGGGGCAAAATAAAGAAGATCCAGGGAGGGGAAATCCTCCAGAATAAAAGAGACGTAGGATGATCCAGATGTGGACCTCATCTGGATCCTGATCTAAACAGCCTGTAGAAAATATATACATTTTTAAGAGAATTGGGGACATGAGAAATTTGAATGCTTCAAACTATTTGATGATATTGGGGACTTATAATTTTTTAGATATGAGGATGAGGTGGCTATATTTTTTGTTTGTTTTTTTTTTTAAAGCAAGTCCTTATCTGTTAGAGACACAGTAACTGAAATATTTACTAGCAAAAGGTGATGGTCCGGAGTTCACTTCAAAACAGCCCAGGACGGGGATGGTGGGGCAGAGATGGAACAGGAACATAACCAACCCCAAGCTCGTTCTGCTCCCAGCACAAAAGACCAGTTGTCAAGAGGCAAGATGTTAGGGTGAGGAAAGCATCTTTATTCAGGAAGCCAGCACACCAAGGAGAGGGTGGGTTCTTGTCCCAAAGAACTAAGTCCTCTTGCCGTAAAAGCCAAGTTTCTTTTATGTCAGCATTAAGGGGGACACGTGGGGGGTTGGAGTCAAAAGGTGATTGACTTCTGTAGACATCAGAGGAGGGTCGGGTAACTTCTGTGTCCTCAGTCAGTTGATCTTTGGGTACAGGAATCCGGCCATGCTGTCTTATCTCCTCGGGTGAGGTAGATTTTGGGTAAAAAAAAAAAACAGTTTTGCCCATCTGAGCTGTAAGTAAAATTCTTTCGATAATTAACATGCCTACATGATGGACTGATCAGAAGTTCCTAAGCTAGAGGTCACAGCAGCAAGGGAAATAGAAGCCACATGGAGTCAGACGGGCTAAGTTTCGCCACGTTATAGGAATGACCATGAGTTGGCCATTTATTGAAGCTAAGAGGGGGGTACTTGACATTCACTTTCTCTGTTGTTATTTGTATTTGAAATTCTCCTTAATAAAAAGAAAGGTGGGTTTGCTTTTTTTTTTTAATTTAAGATGCAATGAAGTTCCCCAGCTAGAAATGACTTTTCAACCAAGTTCAGAAGTTAATTTTCTTAATTGGCTAAAATACCTGATCAACAAAGAGGTTTTCTTTTTGTGGAAAAAAAAATGTGATTTTTCCCCTCAGGAAAAAAAAATCTGCCTAATATTTTATGCTTATTAAATAGTAAATTAAAAAAAACTATATATGCCCGGCTTGAGGACCTCAGTGAACCTAATGTCTTACACACCCCACCCCCCCATGATGATTTCTCTAGAATGAGACTGCTCACCCCACCCCCCACACCCGGGGTCCCTGTGCCTGCCAAGGCGGTTCCCTGGATGACTCAGCCTTTTTTTTAGGTGCCAACATCTCCAAACCTTCTTAGTAGCTGCCAGCATTCGACTGCCCTGTGCCTCCCTTCAGCCTTTCTGTGCATCTCTGAGGCCAACTCCGTCCCTGGCTGTCATGGCTTTGTTAGTTAAAATTGTTCATCCTGGTTCTTGAAGATATGGTTTGTAAATGAATCCTGCATCCACTGAAGCTGTGGTCATAAAGAAACTGCTAGTAGGTCAAGATTCGCCATCGCCCTTGCAGGTTTCTCTACGAAAAGATTTGCTTTTTGCTTAAAGGCATGCCCCCTCTGGGCTGCGGGGCCAGTGTTCCCGTGGGACTTCGTCATCTGCTCAGTTCGTCAAAATTCGGGTGATTCGGGTCCCCAGGAGTCAAAAGTTTTGCATTGCATGTGTTGAAATGATTTTCCATAAGTGTTCAAAGACCTGCCCTAAAGTGGAGGTCTTAACGGCTCCAGCAGGCTGGGCAGTGTCTGGGAGGAGGCCCAAGGTCATGAGCACCTCCCAGGATCTGAGGGGTCCTTCACTGCCAGCCTGGCCTGCATGTCTGAGTCAGCTGCTGTGGGAGCAAGCACCCTGCAGAGAGTAGGGAGGGAAAGTCAGCCCTGACACAGCATTTCTGAACCTCAGTTTTCTTGTCTGCAAAATGGGCATAATAAGGGTACCTACCTGTATTGGTTGCCCGGGGCTGTTATAACAAATGACCACAGACTCGGTGGCTTAACACAACAGAAATTTATTGTCTCACCATTCTGAAGGCCAGAAGTTAGAATCCATTTCATGGGCCTAAAATCAGGGTGCTGGTAGGATTGCACTCCTTCTGGAGGCTCTAGGGGAAGATCTGTTTCTTGCCTCTTCCAGCCTCCGATGGCTGCCTGCATTCCTTGGCTCGTGACTGCATCACTCCAATTTCTGCCTCTGGATCTTGTGGTCTCCTCTTCTTGTGTGCCAGGCATCCTTCTGAATCTCTCTTATGATTACACTTTGGGGAGCATGTTAGAAAGGCAGACTCCTGATCCTCACCTCCAGAGATGCTGATTCTTCAGTCCTGGGCGCAGGAATCTGCATTTTTGAGGCAGGTCAGGTTGGACTTGGAGAAGTGCTGTTCCGGGCTCTCCAGGATCACGCATCCAGACTTCCTTCTGTTCACCGGGGAATGAGGCTTCTGCCCCCTGCTCTATGGCTGGGCCCCCAGCCCGGGGGTCAGACTTCTGGACCCTCAGCCTTCTGGAACACACGCATCAGGACCCGTGTGCCCAGCGCCCCATGTCTGCTGTCAGAGGCTGGGATCCCCCAGTCCCCACCCCCCCTGAGTCAAAGATTGCGTGCAGGCGGTGTATGTGAGAGGTGTATCCATTGCCGTGGCGGTTACAACAAATTAGCACAAGTTTGGTGGCTTACAATACAAATGTATTCTCGCACAGTTCTGGAGAAGTCAGGAATCAATATCTCTGTGCCGAAATCTTGGTGTGGGCAGAGCTGCCCTCCCCTTGAAGGCTCTAAGGGAGAACCTGCTCCTTGCCCCTCCCAGCTCCAGGTGGCTGGTGTTCCTCAGCTAATCTCGGCTTCTGCCTTCATGTTGCCTTCTCTTCCCCCTGCGTCAGAGCTCCCTCCACCTCCTACTTTCGAGGACACCTCTGATTATATTTAAGGACCCACCCAGATATTCAGGATAATCCCCTTGAACCTGACCCCTCAGCCTAAGCCCAGAAGCCGTGCTCTGATTCTCCCCCAGCACCTTCGTCCGCGTGCTTGTCTCACGATCCCTGGAAGCTTGACCAATGGCCCGTGGAACCTGCTCTGTGCAGCCCCCTAGGGACAGAAGGGCCATGTCCCATACAGACACTCTGTCAGCAAGCAGTACTGGAGTAAGCGAACTGTCAAGCGGAGCTTGTGAACCAGAGTTTGTTGGAGTAAACTTTTTCTGAAGCCTGGAACCTTGCCCTCTTAAATGCCTACTTCTTTAGAGCTTTTATGAAAATGTTTCTGAAATGTGTTACGTATTCCCCAGCAGTGTCTTGAAACGGGAGCTCAGCCTTTTGCGGCTAACACAGTGATGGCTGTCACATGATTCTTGCTGTGTCACTGGACCAGCATGAGGCAGAAATGTGGCAAGGTGTCTGCTCCAAGCTGAAAGCACCGGCCACCCATAATGTCCGGGTTCTTAATTTTCCTGTCTCCTTCCTCCTGCCAGGGTAGCTATTGTTTGCATCTGTAGGCATCCCTCCTACAGGCAGACACCACCCCCCCCCTTCACTTACCCTTATTTTGACTCTTCTGGTAACTGTGGGCTGGGAAGTGATGCAACTGAGGCTTGTTAGCACTTTTTGCAGAAGAAGAGGTAATGGTCTCAAGGTAAGAGTCTCAAGGAATTCTCTGAGGACAATCATATTTTTTTTAAGATTTATTTTATCTATTTGAGAGAGAGAAAGAGAGAGCATGTGAGCAGAGGGAGGGGCAGAGGGAAAGGGAGAGAGAATCTCAAGCAGACTTCACGATGAGTGCAGAGCCCGACGAAGGGCTCAATCTCACAACCCTGAGATCATGACCTGAGCCGAAAATAAGAGTCAGACCCTTAATTGACTGTGCCACCCAGGTCCCCCAACAATCACCTTTTATTATTATTATTATTATTTTCTTATGTACCTTCCTCTACCACCAAAAAGAAACTCTCACCTATTTTTAGCTGACATCAAATTTTTTCATAAATTGAAATGGTTGCAAAGGATAAACTGTCGTATGCTTTGTAAATATTAACACTGTAAAAATAACACGATGAAATCACTCCTTTCAATGTATCCAATGAAATCTGAATGCCATAGCAATTCAATATCCATCATCGTTCATTTAGAAGATACACAACAAGTCTTTTTTAAATAGTCAAAAATGGGGCGCCTGGGTGGCTCAGTTGGTTAAGCGACTGCCTTCGGCTCAGGTCATGATCCTGGAGTCCCGGGATCGAGTCCCACATCGGGCTCCCTGCTCAGCAGGGAGTCTGCCTCTCCCTCTGACCCTCTTCCCTCTCGTGCTCTCTGTCTCTCATTCTCTCTCTCTCAAATAAATAAATAAAATCTTTAAAAAAAAAAAATAGTCAAAAATGTTGCAACTTCCGTGTCTCTCCCTGAACTCCTATTTCCGTCCCATTTCTCACAGAATTGCATCTTAATGTAATATATTTTTATGCTTGAAAGTATTTTATTAATCATCCTATCATAATTCTCTCAACAAAAAGTACAGAAGTTAAAATTACATTTTTTAATTACCTATGACCGTAAAGCTCGGGAGTTAAAAAAATTTTTTTTCTCCTGGTTTGAGCTAACAGTACATTTATGAGTATCCAATTTATCAAAACCAATTCATTACACATTTTTATAAAAATTATAAGCATAAAAATAAAATTTTGTTAGAACTGCATCTCTTAATGAAATAGATGAGGCTGTCTTTATTTTCCGTTAGTTCGTGAAATCCCCAGAGGGGTGTAGCTCTAGGCTATGAAGACCCAGAATTTAGCATTGATTTTTCGTCTTCTTTTTTTTTAATTTATTTATTAGAGAGGAGAGAGAGCATGAGCAGGGGGAGGGCAGGAGCAGAGAGAGAGGGAGCCTGATGCAGGACTTGCCCAACTATCCCTGACTTCACTCTCCGTTTTCAAAAGTGATGATTTAGAAAGTCTGTTGACTGTTTGCCACCTGAACACTGGGGTTTGTGATTTTCAATCTTTTTTTTCCCTCTCTCTCTCTCTTTCCCCCACCCCTTTTGCCATCCCCCTTCTTCCTTTTCTCCTGTCTTTTTGGGTTTTGGTGTTTTTTTTGTTGTTTTGTGGGTTTCTTTGAGATCAGATTTATCAAAGCATAATTTACATACAATAAAATTCACTTCTCTGCTTGGACATTTCTAAGACTTTTCACAAACGCCTACAGCCTGTGCTATGCCACAGTCAAGATATAGAGCATTTCCGTTGTGCTACAAAATTCCCTCGCACCCCTTTGGAATCGACCACTCCCCC
Source organism: Zalophus californianus (assembly GCF_009762305.2). Taxonomy (NCBI): domain Eukaryota; kingdom Metazoa; phylum Chordata; class Mammalia; order Carnivora; family Otariidae; genus Zalophus; species Zalophus californianus. The sequence continues at coordinate 108,375,643 of NC_045604.1, read as the reverse complement.
TGCCGCACCCCAGCAACCACGGACATGCTCTCCATCCCTAGAGTTTTGCCTTCTCCAGATTGTCGTATAAATGGAATCATATGGCATGTTGCCTTTCGGGTCTGGCTTCTTTTCTCAGCCTGATACATATGCGATTTTACATATGTACCAGTTTGTTTATCCTCTCCCCAGTTGAGGGACACTTGGGTCATTTCCAGGTTTGGGCAATTATGATTAGACTTGCCGTGGAGATCAGAGCACAGGCCTCTGTGTGGACATAAGTTTTCATTTCTCTTGGATAAATGCCCAGGATCGAGATGGCTGGGTCAAATGCTAAGAACTTTTAACTTAGTGGTTCTCGGCGGGGGATGCTCTTGACACTCAGGGGACACCTGGTGGTGCCAAAGCCATCTTTGGCTGTCACACAGTGGGTGCATATGACAGGTCCCGAGGCAGAGCACTATCAGGCCCAAACATCAGCAGGGCTCAGAGTGAGAAAGCCTGGCTTCAACTTTTTAAGAAACCGCCACGCTGTACTCCAGAGCGGCTGTGCCAACAACAACTGAGATTTGGTGGCTCCACATCCTCGCCAGCATTTGTTTTTTGTGTTTTTTTTTTAAAGGTTTCTTTTTTAAGATTTTATTTATTTATTTGACAAGAGAGAGAGACAGCGAGAGAGGGAACACAAGCAGGGGGAGTGCGAGAGAGAAAAGCAGGCCTCCCACCGAGCAGGGAGCCCGATGCGGGACTTGATCTCAGGACCCTGGGATCATGACCTGAGCCAAAGGCAGATGCTTAATGACTGAGCCACCCAGGCGCCCCCCTTGCCAGCATTTGGTGCCATCGTTCTCTCCTTTTAAAAATATTGTTTATTTTAGCTGTTCTAATAGGTGCATAATCGTGTCTCCTCATGGTTTTAATTTGCATTTCCCTGATGACTAATGATGCTGAGCATCTTTTCATGTGCTTATTGATCATCTGTTCTCAGCTGACCCTTGTACCAGGCAGGGATTAGGGGGGCCGACCCCGAACTCCCACCCCCACAGTTGACAGTCCACATGTCACTTTTGACCCCCCCCAAATCTAATTGCTAAGAGCCTACCGCGGACCAGAAGCCTTACGGTAACGTAAACAGTCAATTAACACATATTTGGTATGCTGTGTCTATTATATACCGTATTCTTACAATAAAGCTAGGGAAAAGAAAATGTTATTAAGAAAATCATAAGGAAAGGGGCACCTGGGTGGCTCAGTCGTTAAGTGTCTGCCTTCGGCTCAGGTCTTGGTCCCAGGGTCCTGGGATCGAGCCTTGCATCGGGCTCTCTGCTCAGTGGGAAGCCTGCTTCTCCCTCTCCCGCTCCCCGTTTGTGTTCCCTCTCTCGCTGTCTCTCTCTGTCAAATAAATAAATAAAATCTTAAAAAAAAAGAAAATCATAAGGAAGGAACAAAAATACATTTACCGAACTGTACTGTACTTATTGAAAAAAAAATCTGCATATAAGTCGACCCGTGCAGTTCAAACCTGTGTTGTTCAAGGGTCAACTGTACTTGCTTTGGGGGTCTGCCCAAATCTTTTGCCCATTTTTTTTCCTGAATTACTTGTTTGTTTGTTTGTTTTTTATCATAGACATTTCTTATCTCTTTCCTATTTTAAGCCCTGTAACAATCCTGTGGAGCAGATTTGATAACTCAGATTTTATATGTGAGGAAACAGACTTTGAGATGTCATAGGACACGTGAGAGGTCCCAGGGTCTCTGACTGTGTCCCCCCCTCCCCCAGTTCAGACGTGTTTGGTGTCACAGCCCATGCGCTAAGCCAAATAGAGCCTCCAACCACTTTGGTTCCTCCCTTCCTTCACTGCTCTGTCCCTCACCCTCTCCTTCCCCTTCTCCTTTGGCAGACACATTCTTTCTTTGAATGAACAAGAAGGAAGCCAAACCAATTTTTTCAAGGAAACAAATTCTGTGTACTTCTTGGGGTGCCTGGGTGGCTCAGTTGGTTAGGCGACTGCCTTCGGCTCAGGTCATGATCCTGGAGTCCCGGGATCGAGTCCCATGTCGGGCTCCCTGCTCGGCGGGGAGTCTGCTTCTCCCTCTGACCCTCCCCCCTCTCATGCTCTCTCTCTCAAATAAATAAACAAATAAAATCTTTAAAAAAAAAATTCTGTGTACTTCTTGATGAATGCTGGCCTACTTCACTCAGGGGAAGAATTTGAGACCAGAAATTGCTTTGCTTCTCCTGGCCAGAACTTGTGCTGAGATAGGGGAGGGGGTCATATTAGGATTTTGACAGAGCCAAGGATTATCTGGATGAAAAACGTATCCCCACTTGAGCGGGAGTGTGCTCTCACGGCAAGAACAGAGGGGTGAGGTTACCGAAGGCCTTGATATACTAGATTCCAAATTAATAACTTAGCCGCCCACTTCCTTGCAAACCTGAGACATTGGCCGTGTTTCCTTGGCTGTGACTTAATAATTACAACCTGTGTTCCAAGGAAGGCTTCCTTCTTCTCTAAATGAGCAACATAAAAAGCCAGTTTCCAAATATGTGCAGCGTGAGACACATTTAGTGGAGTTAGCATCAGAATCTCATCAACAACCAAAGAAAGAGGGTAACGCTTGGGGAGGCTGCTGGTTGGATTGATTTGATGAAATTCTCCGAACAAAGCGTCAGGGTCTCCCGCCTGGCGGCACGTCTGCCAGCGCCCGCGATGCCGGCCGCTGGGGGGCGCAAATGTGTGCAGCTCCTGGGCGGGAGCGGGACAGGGTCCCTGCACATCGGAAGCACCCCCGCCCCGATCCCCGGCTGCTCCCTTATATCTTCTTCCAAACGTCCCCGTTTGCATGCACTGCCTGACGTCTCTTTTTCTTCCCGACACCCCAAATGTGATGTCTTTTCCGACACCATCCCGTTCTCCGACTTTCCACACACCAACCGGGTGCCCCACCATTCAGTCCTATTCTGACACTGACTCCCAGAGTTGGCACGGAGCCCGCGTGTGAAGGGCTCAGCCCCACAAGCTGGCCCCCCTCCTTCAGACACCGGTCACCAGTCCCAGCGGCCATCTGTGCTTCCGGCTGACCGGCCCACACCGGTCCTTCTCGGGTTTGATAGTTCACTAGAACAACTCACAGAACTTGGTAAACTCTTGGCTTACATTTACTGGTTTATTGTAAAGCAGACAATTCCAGTACAGCCATGGAAGAGGCATGCAGGCCAAGGTATGGGGGACAGAGTGCAGCGCGTCCATGCCCTCCCCAGGCACACCTCCCTCCCAGTGAGTCAGTGTGCTCACCAACCCAGGAGCTGTTGCATTTTTATACCCCAAATCTCCAGCACCCTTTCCCTCCCCAGAGACCGGGGGGGTGGTGAGGCTGAAAGTTCTCCCACCACCTGATCCCATATTTAGTCTTTCTGGGGACCAGCCCCCCCCCCCCGAAGCTACCTAGGGGCCCACCCTGAGTTACCGCGTTAGTGTAAGTCCAGGTGTGGTGGAGAATGATTATAGCAATTTGTGATGAGCGTCCTGAGGGAGCGCTGGAGGGACAGGAGTAACTCCGAGTTGGGGTGTGGCCATGAGCCAGTGGGGCCTGAAGGTGGATGGCACTAAAAGTAAAGGGATGGGAGGAGGGAGAGCTGGGCTGGAAAGAGGCTGGAATCAGGTGCGCCACGAGCCAGACCAGGAGCCGCAGGCTCTACCTCAGCCCGCCAGCCCCTCTCTCTGCTTGCCCTGCTCCGGCTGGGCCAGAAGGTTTGTGCGTATCGGCAGGAGCGGGCCCTCAGCTTTGCCAAGGCCTGGGGGAGGAGTGCCCTACTGGAAGATGAAACCAAGAGAGCAGAATCACCAGGAGGGTGGGTGGGGTCAGGAGAGTCGATCAGTCCACAATTCTGTCAATCCAGCTGCCATCAGAGACCGCTGGCGTTTGATCCAGGTGTCCCCACTAGGTAGCTGACCCCAGGGACGAGACCAAGCATTAGAAGCCAGGGCAGAAGGGCAAACGTGAGCACCCACCTCCCCCCGAAGGCCAGCCTGCCCCAGGCCCTGGGCCTCACAGTATTCATAGCTGCCCAGTCCCCCAGAGCTGCAGCCAGATCTGCCAAAAGGCTTAGGGGCCGGTAGCCCACTCCCCCCGAGCCATTATGCTGGGTGGGGCCTCCAGACTCTAACACTGACCCCAACAAAGGCCAAGGCCCCTGGGGTGTCCTGCCAGCCCCCTGGGGGAATGGGTGGAACCAGGTGGTTCTTCTGGAGTCATAATGACACTGCTGCAAGCCCCCAACCATTGAGGTTCCTGGGGAGCCAGAGCCTGGAGATACCATGACTCATTAGCTATTATTTTTAGTTTTATGCCACAGAAGATGTGCAGCCACGAGATCAGCTTAAATGTCTTGCTATAAAAAGGATGATGGATGGGGGGCGGTGGGAAAAGAGAGAAAGCAAGCCAGACAGACATGGACAGACAGAGACCAAGGGGAAGAAAATGAGAAAGACACCAAGATGTTAGCAAGCATTCCCCCTAAGCGGCAAGATTCGGACTAATCTTAAAATATTTCTATAAAGAATTTGTTATTTGTATAATAAAAAAAAAAATGCATGTTAAATAAATACACAAGGCACGAGGAAGCCCAAGAAACCACTCTTAGAGTCAGCGTTATGCTGGCCTTCTACCTAGTTACCAGCCTTGCTGCAAAGAAGACCACCTCTCTCCCAGGGACTTCAAAGAAAGTTCTGGAACCAGCATGGGCCACATATGCACTCCTGAAACTGAAGGGGCTTTCTCACCTCCTGGCATTTCCACCATGTAATCCCCGCTCCATGGACACAGGGCTGGTCCTTGTCACCAAGAGGATGTTGCAGAAATGAGGGAGCGTGGCTTCGGAGATCGGTCATAAAGGACACTGTAGCTTCACCTTGTACATCTTAGACCTCCCACTCCAGCCGAAGCCAGCAGCCGTGTCATAAGGCCACCCCAGCCGCTCTGTGGAGAACTGAGGCCTCCTGCCACCAGCCGTCACCAACACGGCAGCCACACGAGAGAACCTCATGGAAGGTGCTCCCTCATCACCCGACTGCAACCTCGTGAGAGACTGGGAGCCAGAATCACCTGGCTCAGCCACTCCCGAATCCCTGAGCTACAGAAACCAGGGGATTATGCACGCTTTCTTCGTTCCCTGAAGCCAGTGAGTTTGAGGGAATAGATAATTAACACAAGTGGTGACTTCCATTGGAAAGGCCTGGGTCACCAGCCCAGCCCCAGAGCCAGGGCTGTGGGCCGTCCTCCCGAACCACGGACCCGAGAGGGAGAGAAGACACGAGGCTGTGAGACCCACGAATCCGAAGGGGCTGGGGTAGAGGGGAGGTGAGTAAGGCTAGTGAAGGCCCAGGCAGTGTTGGTCCTGTTCTTATAATTTTAGTATCTTGCTCATCGTAGATTTCTTTTTTGCATCCCTTTTGATTTTTTTTTAAAACATTGCATTAAAATATTGCTTACCTTAATTGCTGAGTTTTGGGCACCCCTTAAACTGGGCGTCACTCACCTGACCTCCCCCTGGCACTCCTCTGTGGTCAGACCCCACCCCACCCACAAGCCTGCATTATCCCCCTCTGCCCCTTGTCCATGGGGGTGGGGAGGGCAGCGAGTCACCCCCCTGCTCACTCAGAGCACCCGGTGTGGCTGAAACCCCCGGCCCTGCGTATCTGGCCTTCCTGTCTGATCATCAAGAGCTCCGCTGTCAAACACGGTGGCCTCGCCACACGGGGCTACTGAGCACTTGACTAGTGGCTCGTCCAAACTGGTAAGCGCTGTAAGTGTGCGTCAGACACACCTCGGATTCCAAAATAATGTCAAAGTCTCCATTCTGAGTTATCGTATTGATTAGTGAACTGATCTCCTTTAGAAATAGTTTAGATACATCTATCACATACATATTATATATTTTAGATATATTCCTTTTTTTTTCCGAGGTGGCCCATGTTCTGTTTTTTTTTTTTCTTTTAAGATTTTATTTATTTATTTGAGAGAGAGACTGAGCGCACATGAGAGGGGAGAGGGTTAGAGAGAGAAGCAGACTGCCTGCCAAGCAGGGCCCCCGGTGCGGGACTTGACCCCGGGACTCCAGGATCATGACCTGAGCCGAAGGCAGCCGCTTAACCAACTGAGCCCCCCAGGCGCCCCTCATATTCTGTTTCTGTTGGGTGGCACTCTTCTGGAAACTTCTTGGCTTCTCTCACCAGGATCATTTCCTGAGTGCCCTTCAAAAGCCTGTTCTGGAAGCTAAAGCTGAATTTCCCTTGGAAACTCAGCCTCAACCATCCTAATTCATCCCGAGGCTGCCTGAACGCCCCTAACGTCATCCAGAAAAGAAGAGCAGGAAGGTGAAGATTGTAAAATATCGCCTCCAGTTTTGCTTCTCTCCTCATCGCTCCCCTCTGCGGGAATGGAGCCACCGACTGTTCTCCACCACTTTCTCTCTGGTCTCTCTCTCTCTCCCCCCACCTCGTGCTCTGTGCCCTTAGCTGGCTTCTTTCCCTTCCTGCCCACTATCGCGGCCCATACGGGTGTCCTCAAGCCGCAGAAGCATGCTGGGAGGAGGAAGAGGGGGAGACCTGGAGGGTGCAGCCAGGACCCCAGGGTAGAAGCCGCAGGACGCGGGTTTCAGCTCCAAGAGAAAGAAATGCATGCCGTGTCACCTGAGACAGGCCCCCTCGGGAGGTGGCAAGCCTGTCACCCGCTCTGTCTGTGCAGAGACCAAATGACCAGTACCGGGGATACACAGAAAGTGTGTTCCAGAAGCAGATTCCCAGGGATCCACACCCCTAGAGATTCTGACTCATCAGCCCTGAGGTGGGGCCTCCAAGTCTGAAGTTTTTAAAAGAAGCCCTAAGGACCACATTTTGAGAAGAAATTCCTATGCTGGCTGGAGTCAACGCTCGTAGGCTATGGGGCTAGGTGCTAAATTACTGTTTGTTGAAAGATTCAATGAACAAATGAATAATGAATGAATTTGAAGACATATTAATATTCCTCCGGCCTCCTCCTGTGTTGGGTGAGGGAGACAACAGCTCTCAGAAGGGAGCCTTATCTCAGCAACGGTCCTCAGGGGCCTGAAAAACTGGCTGTCTTCAACAATGTTTTTCTTTTTTTCCCTTTATTTGGAAATGTGTTTTATTCCAAAGAAAATATTTAGGAAAATTTATAGAGGTTTTTCCTGAGTCCACAAAGAGAAGTATTCCCATTTGGAGCTGATTTTTTTTTAGATCTAACATTTTTATGGGACAGACAATATTTAAAGTAATACTTTTTAAAAAGTAAAGTAATGTTTTTTAATTAGTATGCATCTAGTTGTTAAATATAGAGATAGCAAGTATTATTTTTTTCTAAAAAGTATAATACACTAGAAAAATTTTATTTTTTAAAATTTTTTTGTATGTAAGATACATTTTAAAATTTTTTATTTTTATTATTTTTTCTTTATAAACATTTTAATAGTTGACAATGAGCCCATGTATGAGGTTATTATAAATTTTTTAATTTTTTTAATTTAAATTCAATTAATTAACAGTGTCTTCCTAGTTTCAGAGGTAGAGTTCAGTGATTCATCAGTCTTTTTTTATTTTTAATTTAAATTCAATTAATTAACATATAGTGTATTATTAGTTTCAGAGGTAGAGTTTAATGATTCATCAGTCTTATGTAATACCCAGTGCTCACGACATCAAGTGCCCTCCTTAATGCCCATCACCCAGTTACCCCATCCCCCCACCCCCTCCCGGCCAGCAACCCTCAGTTTGTTTCCTATGATTAAGAGTTTCTTATGGTTTGTCTCCCTCTCTGATTTCGTCTTGTTTTATTTTTCCCTCCCTTGTCCTATGATCCTCTGTGTTGTTTCTTAAATTCCACATATGAGTGAGATCATATGATAATTGTCTTTCTCCCATTGTCTCATTTCGCTTAGCATTCAACAATGTTATTTTAAAAATCTGGGCTAATGTGACTTTAGGATAGAATTCTTCTGGCCTGAGCATCCTCAGCATTCACAGATGAGCCCTGGGTCTGAGTTAGTGAGAACGAACAGGCTGCTTTAAAGATCTCCATTGGTCATGTGTGTATTATTTGCTCGGGCCGCCATAATAGGATACCACGGAATACCACAGATGAGGTGGCTCAAGCCGCAGAAGTTAGTTTTCTCTCAGTTCTGGAGGCTGGAAGTCTGAGATCAAGGTGTCGGTAGGGTTGGTGCCTCCTGTGGCCTCTCTCCTTGGCGTGTAGATAACTTGCTTCTCCCTGTGTCCTCAGTAGTCTTCCATCCGTGTGTGTCTGTAACCTAATCTCTTCTTACAAGGACACTAGTCCAGTTGGATGAGGGCCCACCCTAGTGACCTCATTTTACCTTAATTCCCTCTTTAAAGACTTCATTTCCAAATACAGTCATATTCTGAGGTCCTAGAGGTGAGGACTCCAACGTAAGAACTGGGAAGGGGCCACAGTTCAGCCTGTGGCCATTTGCGATCAGAAATTTCAGATTTCTGGGGCACCTGGGTGGCTCAGTGGGTTAAGCGTCTGCCTTCAGCTCAGGTCATGATCCCAGGGTCCTGGGATCGAGCCCTGTGTTGGCTCCCTGCTCAGTGGGGCGTCGGCTTCTCCCTCTCCATCTGCTGGTGCTCTCTCTCACTCTCTCTCAAAGAAATAAAATCTTAAAAAAAAAAAGAAAAAGAAATTTCTGATTTCCAGAGAGTTGTGGGTCCCCGTTTATTGGAATGGAGCCTATACCCCAAAGCCCACAGAAGTCAGGGCTCCTGTGGACTCCTAGAACCTACACACACCCACAAAAATGAAACGAAGTCATTAACATATGCTTGCAAATAGCGTGATCATGACAGTGGTGCCAGGTCTGTGGTCTAAGGAGGTGGCACATGGGGTGGTTCCCTTAGTCACCACACGGGGTGGGGGGGAGGGCTCTGTCCCACCTGCTCGTCTGCGCCACCGAGACCCTTCCCGACAAGACCCCCCTCTCTGTGCACAACCTCCCCCTCCCTGCACTTTCTCTCCCTTTTCTCACATTTGGGCTCGGGGAGGTTGAGTCACTCTGAAGGAGTTTTTATTTTCATAATTATCAGCCCCACATGCTTCCCCGGTGAGACTCCTCACTTGAGCTGTGATAAACACAGCAACCGGAAAGTCACTTTATTAAACGGTAAATGTTTGCCACAAATCACAACTAAATTAGCCCTTGGTGGAAGCTGCACAGAAGCTCCAGCCCGCTACTTTCATTCCGCGAGGAAGGGAAAGGTAACAACGTACTCCGAACACTGTCTCATTAGGCTTTAAAAATCCCCGGCGTCATTCTGTCTTGCGGGTTCGGATGTGCTTGACAGAGACGCACGTGCGCATGCGCCTGTGTCGAGGCTGTTGCTAGTGCCTTTGCTGCGCGCCCTGGTGCAGAGATCCCCATCACAGCCCCCCTGTCCGTCAGTCCCGCTGCCTGGGGGCGGGGGGGGGGTGTGGAGTCGCCAGCACCCAACTGGCCACGATGCGGTGAGGGTGGGGGTGTGGGGGTGGGGCAGGGGAAACAGATCCCCCTCCACCCCTGTAAAGCAATGGCCATCTAGAGACCCAACGCTGCAAAAACTAAGCCAGGAGCCCCTCTCCAACATGTTCTTGGGCATCCCTGCTTCTCTCTTGGACTCAGTTTTTTCAGCTGTAAAATGGAGGAAATGGAGTAAAACAGCGGTTTTCAAACCATGCGTCGGAACCTTAACAGAGGCACCTCTGAGTTCCCTGTGATGATCCAGGGGAAGTCAGAATGGGCAGGCTCGGAGCTCCCCACTTCGCTTCCTCCCGAACAATTCTACCTTTACCTGTTTTGTATGACGTGGTCCTGGAGGGGATTTTTTTTTTTTTTAAGGGGTCGGAAGTCAAAAACTGTTTGAAATACACTCGACTTAATGGCCTCTAAGGAGGTTTCTGGTTCTAGGTTTCATGAGACTGTGATTTGATCATGGGATTCTGGGACCTGGACAGACTTTTAGTGGGGAAGGTTTATTCTCAAGCTGCTCTTCGGTGGATGATCACCTCCACACCTGTCTGGTGGTAGGGTCTTGTGACTCTGCCTGGCATCATATTAGGGCTTGCGGCTTGTTACTATATCTGATTGCTCTATGTCCCCCGGAGAGCCTGGTTATGGTAAGTCAGAGTAATAAGGGTGCATCCGTGTCACTAGTCCCCATTTCTGTGTCTGTGGCCGGGGTCACTAATCAATTACCATGCTTTCCTGCTGAGCCCAGATTGGAGCTCAGCATCCTTCTCATTCCATTGCTCTAGATAGCCCCACCAATTGATATGCAAAAGCATGCAAGATACAACCTATATGCCAAGCTTTTCTCCCTCCCTTCTTGATAGAAAAGTCCCTGAAAACATGCGGACAGGCCTTGTTGTGGCTTGTGCATGATGCTCTTCAAAGCATTTCCTTTCCTGTTCATAGGGAGCTTGGGGAAGATCTGTATCTGTGGCGGTTCATATCCAAGATGGCCCCAGTGGTTCTCACCTCCTGGCGTGGTCCCCTCCCACAATGAATACAGCTGACTTGTGTAACCAATGGGTTATTGTGGAAATGACAGCGAAATGACAGCATGACTTCAGACATTAGATCATGTAAGGCCTTGGGGCTTCTGCCTTGTTCTTTCTCAGTCACTCCCCCTGGAGGAAACCAGCCACCGTGTTGTGAGGATACTCAAGCTGCCATGTGGGGAGGTCCACATGCCACCCACAGCCAACACTTAACTTGCCAGCCACGTGGGTGAGCCCCCCCGAGAGCAGACTTTCCAGTCCCAGGCAAGCCTTCAGATGACAACAGCACCAAAAGACAGCCTGACTTAACCTTGTTAGTGACCCCCAGCTAAGCCATGCTCCCATTCCTGACCTACAGACATTGTGTGAGATGATAAATGTTTACTGTTCTCCGCTGCTAAGATTTGGGGTGATTTGTTACGCAGCCAGGGGTAGCTGCTACAGTATCTACATCCACACATGCTAGGGGGACTCTAGCACAAAGAGAGGTACCACGGTGATAACCATAAGTAATCGTGGATTGCCACAGAGCTCTGTAAATAGACGATAATTTGGCCCCAGACAAGGTGGGATGTTGGTAAGGAAATGGAGTGGGAGTTTCTTTGACGTGGCTGTGACTCACCCAGTGATTCCTCGCTATGGCAGTGTTGCTTTTCCTTCTACCTCTGCCCATACAAGCACATCTCTGACCGAATGTACTAGTCAAAACCAGAAGGCCTCAGGTCTCTCACGTCCTGAGAACTTATCATCTAAAATCACAATGAGGAGGCCTAAATAAAGAGAAAAGAGTGAGCGAAAGGAAGAAAAACAAACGTTTGGGTTTCCCACTGCCCTTTCTCTTCTTTTTAAAATACTTGTCCGTCACGATTATGAACCCTGAACCCTAACAAGTCACCGGCACTGCCAGTGTTTATTGCTTTGATGGGAGATCTTTTTTTATTATTTGTTTGGGCTGAAGCCAAGTCATAGATTTACTGCTTTGCTCATGACCGGTCTTAAAACACGTGATTTAAGCTGTCAGAATGCAAATAACTCCAAATATCCTCATAAATGGAGACACCAAGGAGGGTTTTATTGTTGGAAAGAAAATAGTGGATAAGAAATAATGCTGATAACAGTAAAATGGTCCCTGTACCTACAAAAGAAAAAAAAAAAAGAAAAAGAAAAGAAACACAGAAAGGAGGGAGAGAGGGGAGGCGGACGTTGTAACAGCTAAAATTCTGACAAAACTTAATTTTAAACTCTGGAGAACCAGTATGAGGCCCCTCATATACTGTCTGTGGGGGTCTATGAGGTTCAGCACCCACCTTCCTGACCTGCCTCTGGAATGTTTCCCCCCCAGCTGACCTACAAACACTTTATGTGGAGAGAGAGAGGGCCCCATGGCCTCACAGTGGGTCTGATCGATGGATTCTTGGCCGAGTATCGGCGACCCTCCACGCCCAGCAGCCAGCATGCTGCCCGGTCAGCCACAGCTGCTCAGCAAATATTTGTCCAGTGACCGACTGAATGAAAGATGGAAAAAGTGGCTCTTTTCAAACTCTTCCTTCAGCTGTGTCCTCTTTAACCACAAAGGACGAGTGCTAATGATTGCTATTTAGGATTAGATGGTGCCAGATCACCTGCTGGCAGCCATTACTCTCTGTTAATGGGGGAAGGGCCTCCAGGGAGCTGCTGAGTCCAGGATTACGGATGTATATAGATGTCACTTCTCGGAGTCAGGTCTGTTATCCCTGAGGTTGTGGCGGCCCCCGTGTGGAGCTGACTGCCATTCCAGATCTGCCGGGATTGCTCCCACCCCCCAGTAGGTACATTTGGATATAACCAAACCAATGAGCGCTGAACCCCGCTGCGTGCCAGGCGCTGCACCAGGCCGGGGAGACAAACATGAGAGACCCTGGGCCAGGGGGGTGAGGAGCCAGGAGTAAACCATGATGATGCTACATGAGGAACGGACACCTAAGTGGTCAGGGAGTAGGAGCAGGAGGACTTCATGGAAGATGCAGCCTTGGAGGTGTCCTGGAGAAGGAAAGATTCCTTAGGTAGACACAAGTGTCACACAGATGGGACAAGGTGACACAGACAGGACAGGGTGACACCGGAGCTAGTCCCACGCTCTCCTAAAGCCACAGGGGCCTGATTGCCAGGGCCTTGAAGCCAGGACAGAGGTATAAGCCAGGATCCTAAGAGCAGCAGGGAGTCTTTGAAGGTGTTTAATGGGTGTTTCAGAAAAGGGACTGGCAGGAGGGACCTTCATCTCCTGCCCCTGGATGGATGAGGCTGAGGCATAGGCTCTTGAGTCTGCGGGCCGGGTGTAAACCCTGGCTCTGTCACTTCCGGCGGGGACTCCCTGGGCAAGTTCCTGCCTCCTCTTGGTTCATTCCCATTCCTTCTATTGTAAAATTGGGGTGAGGACGGTACCTGCCCCATGTGGGAGGGCGAGCATGAAGTCCCATGATGCCTGTGAAACATTCAGCATTAAGTCTGCTCCATGACGAGCTCCCAATAACTGTCATTTCTTATAATTATTCCCCTGCAGCTCCTAACACAGGCCCAAACACATCCTGATGTTCAGAACATATGAACGAATGAATGAATGAAATCTAACCTCATTTTATAAACATAGGACCTGAGGGGTATCTAGGTGGCTCAGTCACTGGTTAAGCGTCTGCCTTCAGCTCAGGTCATGATCTCAGGGTCCTGGGATCGAGCCCAGCATTGTGCTCCCTGCTCAGTGGGGAGTCTGCTTGTCCCTCTGCCTCTGCCCCTCCCCCTGCTCTTGCTCTCTCTCTCTCTCTCTCTCAAATAAATAAATAAATAAAATATTAAATAAAAGAAAAAAACATAGGACCTGAGAAGGTCAGGTCGTAACTATGGCCTAGGGCAACATAGGTATCAAGGAACAAGTGGAGACAGATTTGTACATTAACCATTAAGAGTCAAAAAAATAACCCAGAGCCCTCCTAGACACTTCTGTGCCTTCCTCAAAGCTCTCTCAGGAAAGACGCAGTAAAGTGATGGTCCAAACTGGACTTGTCTCTGAGTTTTACCATATTTCAGTTATGTTAAAGTTCTTGTATTAGTCAGTATAGGAGAGGCTTTGTGCATTAACAAAATAACCCTAACATCTCAATGACTTAACATAGATTTCTTTCTAGTTCACGGTATGTATCTGGCACATGAAGGCAGGGCCCAGGGAGGGAGCGTATATGTTTTCTCCACGCAGTCACTCAGAGATCCAGGCTGATGGAGGCCCTCTCAATCATCCAGCCAGGGGAAGGAAAAAGCCTGGAGGATCGTGTCTCCTTTTCAGTGCCTCAACTCAGAAATGATATACGCCACTCCTTGTATATCATCGGCCAGATCTGGCCTAACAATAAGGGTGCAACCGCCATGAGCTGGGAAGGAAAGGCAAACAGGAGATTGATGAACAAGAGTAATATCCACCCAGTTCTTAATCCCCCCCCCCTTTATTTTTCTAACTAGAACATTTAACCAGTGCACCTCATTCGAAGGATCTGCTGCAGCTAGGTGGGTCAGATTTAACAGAAATCCAATTCGAAAATTTCTGGGCCTCCTCTTTTCTTCAGGGGGGTACTGAGTTTTGCTTGAATGACTGTTCTCTTTCTGTAGTTTATAGAGTCAGAGAGAGAGCATTACGGATTTACTGTGGACCTTGCTATATGTTTTATGCTTTGACTTTATGTCCACACTCATGTTCATTATAAGGCTGCTATTCCCTTACTTGGCCAATTTTATGGCTACAAATACAAGTTGGGTGGAGATCAGAGGGTTAAATTAATCTGACAACAGTATCTTTGCTTGCTATTACAGTGGAGCTTATAACATCAGTTGGGCTGATTTAACAAAATTTATAATGTATTCCGCAGTTGATGGCTTGAGCCTAATTGAACACAAATTTATAATACCATCCAGTGTTGTAATTAAAATGTGGTAAAATTAGCCCATCAAATATTGTATATACACACACTCTCACAAAGCCATCAACGGCTTTGTTTTGTATACGGTCAATTACATTTTCAAAGTGGAATCCTCAGAAGAATCCATCAGACGAATCGAGATGAAAGGAAACCAATTGAGGACTTAAGGCTGCTCTAAATTGACAAGGAAGCACTTGGAAAATTGTTTTCAGACAATGAGAGAAATTAATTTTCCAACGTGGTGATTTGGAGGTACAATTAGTCTCCCATGTTATTTGAATGACCACAGGATCATGGGAGCCCCGAGGTGGCTCAGATGAATGGAGAGGGAGTTGTCCACATATCTCTGTCTGGAGTCCAGGCCATGCAGGAAAGAGAAAACCAGATGATCTTCCCCCTAAAAAACGATGACATTAAAAAGGCAGATCTGCTGCAGGGATGGGTCATTGTGTGGGCTTCATTAACTACAATTGCTCTTTGCTATGTGATGATTTATTCTATCATGGGGGCATCTTCAGATCAAAAATTACATTCTGAGTCTAGAAACACTCCTTCCTTAAATATTTTAAAAGGAGAATGAAAGGAGCACCAGGACGCAGTGCTAGTGATGGGGAAACTGTTCTCGCCATCAGGGACCCATGTTTGCATTTTTATTAGCCTTCTGCTGAGGTAGAGCGGAGAGGCTCTTTCTTCAACTCAGAAAAGCAGAGGAAGGGACAGACTAATAATGAGATGTCTTGGTTGCTCCTCTTATTTGGGGCATAAGTACTGATCTGTTGCAGGCAGGGGCCCTTCTGCCTGAGCTTGCCCCACTCTCTCCTCATTCTCCCCCTGCTGGCATTGGGTTGAACCCAGAGTTAGCGGAAGGCAAGGCTGACCTCAACGTCAGTTCAGGGATTTCCCAAAACCACTTTCAGGTTCAATAATTCACTAGAACAACTCACAGGACTCAGGAAAAGCACTATACTTACTAACAGAGTTTTGTCAGAACAGAAGAATACAAAATAGAACCAGCCAAAGGAAGGCTTTGGCTTTTGTACAGGACAAAGTCTACCAGGAGCCCAGACGTGGAGCTTCTGTGGTCCTCTCCCCACAGAGTCCTGGACGATGTTTCCCCCTCCCAGCTGCGATGTGTGACGATACTCACTGAGCATATTGCCAACCAGGGAAGCTCATGTGAGCTTCAGTGTCCAGAGTTTTTACTGGGGTTTCATTATGTGGGCATGATTGGATCCCTGGCCAGCTGGCTGAACCCAGTCTCCAGCCCCCTCCCCTCCCAGAGGTCAGGCCTGCTATCCCCTGGCTGAAAGCCCCAGTGCCCTAATCACATGGTTGGTCTTTTCCCTGTGGCCAGCCTCCCCCCTGAGTCATCCCCTTCACTTAAACTATGGGGAGGTCTACCAGAGTCATCTCATTAGCATGCACGATCAGGTAGGAGGGGTCCATGAATAACAAAGATCCTGCTATTACTTGGGAAATCCCCCATGCGTAGAGGTTACCTCCCAGGAGCTGGGACGAAGTCCAGACCTCTCTTTAGGGGAAGCCAAATTCCTTACACGTAAGATGACGTTCCTGTTCCTCCCCGGGAGGAAGAACTAACTGGACCTCGTCGGGTTTTACCAGGCAGACCCAGCCAGAGAGGCCCAGAGAAGCCAAGCTCCTCTGCCCAGGACCCCCGAGTTGTCCAAATCACTCACACATCAGATCCTGTTCCTCCACCCTCATACCTGGAGCCGTACCTGCCTCTCACAGCGCCCTCATCTTTTTTTTTTTTTTAAGATTTTATTTATTTATTTTAGAGGGGGGAAGGGCAGAGGGAGAGAATCTCAAGCAGACTCCCTGCTGAGCACAGGGAGCCTGACTCAGGGCTCGGTCCCATGACCCTGAGATCATGACCTGAGCCGAAATCAAGAGCCGGACGCTTAACCGACTGACTGTGCCTCATGACACCAGTCGTGTTGGATTAGAGTTCGTCCTAATGACTTCATCTTGATTACATTAGCAAAGATCCCATTTACAAGTAAGGTCACATTCACAGGTACGGAGGTTGGGACTCAAACACATCCTTTTTGGGGGACGTGATACAACTCATAAGACAAAGGAAGATTCCCGGTATTTCTGTCTTGCTTACATCCTGCCCTGGATCCTGCTCCCGCATCATCCCCACCCCCACAAAAGTCCCTACTGGAAAAAGATGCAACGTCATTACTTGGCCCCACCCATAACCAGTGCTCGTGCTCACCAGCTAGAACCTGCTCTGTGCCAGGAACAAAAAAAAGAGACCCCAGTGCTGCCCTCGGGGGCTCCCGGGCCACACCCACTTCCACACAAGAGTGCCCCCTCCCTGGTGAGCTTGGGGATGAGGCCTCATGTGTGCAGCGGGGCCTTTCTGGGGGCCCCTGCAGGGCAGGCAGGGCATCGGGGGTCAGCGCCCAAGCCGGACGCCCACTTACACAGCAGTGGATGTCAGCGCGGTGCGGGGTCACCCATCTCTCTTGTGGTTGGCACAAGGTCCAAGCCTCCACAGAGAGGGTAACCGCCCCAACCAGGAACCCCGCCAGGGGCCATTCACGCAGGGCGCAGTGGGGTGGGCTGCCGTCTTCCGCCGGCGAGCTGGTGCTCTGGGAGGGGACGTCGGGTCCAAGCTGGGTCTGAGAAGGGCCCGGCTTTCACAGGGAGAACAGCTACATTCCTCTCAGTAAACAGGTTCTTAATGACTTTAATCTTTCCCTCAGGTTTTTGTTTCTTTTACACAAGCAAGTCAGCTCCCCCACCGAAGCCTGGGAGCAGGTGGAACAGGAAGTCTGATGAAAATGTTCTGGAATTAGATAGCGGTGATGTTTGTGCAATTTTACGAACATACTGAAAACCACTGAACTGCACGCTTTAAAATAGTGAATTTTGTTGGTATGTAAATTATGTCTCGATTAAAATTTCTCTCAAAAGGAAAGGGACATAAGACTTCTCAGAAAACTATAAAATATTTTTAGCGAGCAACATTGAAGATCAAATAAGGAGAGAAATACTCTCTGTTTGCATGGGAAGGATCGGGATTGTGTAGACGTCAGTTGCCTTCAGATTGATGCGTAGATTCGGTGCCTTCCCGATCAAAACCTGGTCCCATTATTTCCTCAGTCCTCACCAAGGATCCCACGCAGTTTAGGAGCCCCTACTCTAAACGAGCCTTCGCTAGCGCTCTGGTGAAGGATGAGCGAGGCGCTGTGCATGGAATCCCTTTGAGGGCTCCCTCTTCACGGTGCAACACAAGGAGGCCAGGCTCCGCAGACTCCCAGTCTACTCCAGAACGGACTCAAAACATAAGAGCAGCGTCCACCTGAAACAAATGTCTTGCTTTTGGTACAGCAGCCTTGGGGTACACCATTTCCTTCAGAGCAGGGGATTCTAGGCTTCCTTCCAGCAACCTCTGCATAACTCCATTTCCTAACCAGTGCCCCCCCCACCCCCAACTCCTCCCCCAAAGACGGACAGGCCCTGCTTTGCCCAGCTGAGAGCGATGCAGTTGGAGCCTTGGGAACTCAACCCAGAGAACTGATGGAGGGCTGAGCTCAGGAGAAACAGGCAGCGCCCAAGGCATCTGTGCTGTGCCAGACCCTGTGCTGGTCCCCAGGGACACAGGCCCCAAAGCTCCACTGCCAGTCCAAGAAAGCTTCATGGAGGAGGAGTCTTGAGCATTCCGATACTCATTCCAGGAAGCAATCGGCTCACTCCCCTCTATCCTGATCTGTGCCACCGAGGCAATGTGAATGTTTGGGATTTGCACCTGGCAGTCCTAGCCCTATCCTCTGGTGGCAGTGCCCAAATTTTTCTTGGGGATCCCCGCTCTTTCCGCTGGACATGGTCTGGCAGGCCTATTAATCAGGGTCTCCCATCTACCCCGGCCAGAAGTCAGACACACGTCTCTAGTGGGCCAGGTCGGCCAGAAGCAGGCAACACAAAGGCTGAGAACATTTAAGTCTCTCTCGCCAACAATAGACTCAGACTCACTGGCTCCTGGCACCAGGTCTTTGGAGCAGACATGGTCCTATACTTCCTGGCGCCCGCCTCTTCCTCTTGTCCTTGGGTTTGGGGAGTCACCATGTCTTTCCAATACACCCCTTTTTTGTCAAATTTAGCCAAGAGTTGGACTCTTGTGGTGGCTTCTCCGATCTCTACCATAAACGCCCCCACTGGGTGATAGCCATAGTGACTGTGGCGGCTTGGCCCTACCTTTGGGTCTAGGAGTGGACTCTCATTGGTCTAAACCAAATCACAGCATCCCATTCCCCTTGCCACAGTGATTGGTTTAAAGGCAACAGAAAGCTCCAGTTGGTCCAATAGCCCAGGATTCTTGTTTTGCTTTGGGGGGAAAAGCTCTCCCTGTTTTATTAGATGTGAATGAAGACATGTGCAGCAAGCCTGCAACCAGCAGGGGGTGCATCTCCAAGAGGAAGTCAGCACCGTGGAAGCAGAGAGACAGAAACAGTCTTGCTTGACCTCATTGAGCTACTGGATCAACCCTCACCTGATACCCACATACCTTTAAACTTTTCCCACAAGCTAATGAATTTCCTGTATTGTTTAAGCCACCTGAATTGGGCTTTCACACGCAACCAAACCTTCCTAACTACCGCGGTTGGTTCCCTATTGCCAATAGAGAAAGAAAGAGTCTGTCCCTGTTCTCATTTTAGAGCTTAGAAAACTAAAGCTCCAGGAAATAATGACAATGAGGATTTTAACCCGGAAACTCTGATCCTACCCATAGCTTCCTAGTTCAGCACACTTCCCTAAAGGTCCTTGCTTGCATGAAGAGAGAGGGGGCTCCCGGCAGAAAATACTAGAATGACAGCCCGTGTGTGGTGCCTAGGGCTAAGAGGAAGGAGAGGTTGAGGTCCATGGGGCTCAGGCACAGGGCCTAATTCAGAAACGGGGCAGAGAGGAGGCTGGACAGCTCAGTCTGTTGTGATTACAGTAAGGAGTGTGAACTGAGGAAAGGGTGTTCTAGAACAATCATTGTGGCCAGACCATGAGGAAGGAGATGGTGATGAGAAGGGATGGAGGGAAGAGCTGCATTCAAGGGTCATGGGGAAGGACTGGCGGTGTGACCCACTCTCCCTGGTGCGCCCCGCAGGACACCTGCAGGATGGGAAGGCAGCCCAGGGCCGGCTCCGAGGACGTGCAAGGAGGGGACAGCCAGGCCCTGGGCAAGCTGTGGCCCAGGTGCAGCTGAGGCTGGGAGTGCAGTTTCCCATCCAGACACTTGTCAGTTCTCCAGGGAGAAGCCAGATTCTGCTTCGGAGCTGGGGATGTGCCAGAGACTCGGGGAGACACTTAGCCAAACAGGAGGGCTCTGATCCAGGCCCAAACCCAGCCCTTCCCAACGCTTGGCAAGACCCTGACCCGGAAGGCCAGAGGGGCGGGGAGGGCCCAGGAGTTCATTCTCATTCTCAGAGTTGGTTCTGTTGACCTTGGGCTGTGGCTCATCAGAAGAGAGGATCTCCCTTACGAGGCCTGGTCGCAGACAGAAGTGTGGGATCCAGATGCCCCCAGCATCCTGGCATTCACAGCCAGGCCTGGAACGCGGGTCCTCAGGCCCGTATGGCCCGAGTGCAGCCCTTAGCTGGTTAGCAGCAGCTCGGGGCCAATTCAGTTTGACTAAATCAACACCACCTCCAGGCCTCACAGCCCTCGGCTCCCTTTCACCTGCGTTCTGCTCTGCTCAGCTCAGCTCCCCAAGGGCTGCGAGCTGCACCCCACCTTGGGCCTTTGCCCGTGTGGTTCCTTCACCAGGATGCCCTTTCGGCCAGGCCTGGCTCTTCTCCTTTGCAGGACCCTCCACGACTGCAGGTAGGTAGATCCTATGACGTTGTGGGTTTCGTGTGCCTGGACCGACAGCTCTCCAGATAGAACCTGCTTCACACGGGCAGGGCCACCCCTGCCACGACCGTCAGCTGGGTCTTACTCTGGAGGTGCCCCAGGATTTTGTCCCATCTCTCTGGGCCTCTCTCCCCACTTCAGGCCTGCCCCACAGCCGTGCCCCTCACTCCCCTTCTGGCTGCGAACACGACCCCACCCCTCCCCGTGGCAGAGCAAGCAGCTCACCTCCCAGCGCTCCGCACCCACCGAGGCCTCCTCGCTGGTGTCCGAACACGTCCAGGATGCTTTCATCCCAAAAGCTCCTCTTGGAACGCTAGCCGGCAGCCCTCGGTGGGTGCCTCGTTTCGGGGCTTCACTCAGAGACCCCTGTGTCAGCTTGCTGGGGCGGCCGTAACAGGCTACCACAGGCTGGGGGTGCTTAAGCAGGAACTTCGGGTCTCCTGGTTCTAGAAGACTGACATCAAAGTGTCGTCCGCAGGATTGGTTCCTTCTGAGGCCTCCCTCCCCTCTGTAACTTGCCATGTCCCCCGTGTCCTCCTGTGGTCGCCCCTCTGTGTGTGTCTGTGTCCTGATCTCTTCTTAGAAGGACACCAGTCACGTTGCATGAGGGCCCCCCCCGTGACCTCGTTCAACCTTAATCACCTCTTTAAAGGCCTGTCTCCCGTTACCTAGGGGGAGACATATAAATTTGCCCGGGACGCAATTCAGCCCAGAACAGCCTCCTCCTCAGAAGGAGCTCCTCGGACCAGCCCTGATGCCAGTCTCCTCCCCTGTCGTGTCCCTCTTGGTAGCACTCAGCGCCCCTGACAGACCTCCTACTCTCCCCCGCACCCCGCCCCTGGCCAGCCACGAGCACGGAGGCCCCTCAGGAGCAAAGACTGTCTTCTGTTTGTCTCTGCCATCTGCAAGTTGAGGGTGTTGGGTCGGGGGAAGGGGGGCTACTGTGTGGGCTCTCTTGGCCCCTATTCAGGCTGTTGAAACAGGCCCTCCTGGTCCAGGGAAGGAGGGCACTGGCTTTCTCTGGAACCTTCTCCATCTCATGCCTGTTGTTTGGGAGGAGGAGTGGCTGCCCATCATTTCTGAAAACAGAATTTAATGGGGTGGGTGAAAAATATCAAACTCTCAGCTCCACTGTGCCTGCCTGCAGCCTGGTGGGCACTGGCAGCTCTCCCCCCCCCCCCCACCAACCCTCCATCCCAAACCCGCCAGGGGTGGGCCATCCTGGGGAGCCGGTGCTCCCCATGCCCCCTGCCTGCACCCAGGCCCCAGCATGCCGAGGCCTCTGCTCCAAGGGGCTACGCTTCCCAAACTCATTGCCTAATTAGTGTTCTCCCATCAACCCCTGACAGGTGATAACAATGGTGCAGGAGACCCCTTCCATGGCAGGTGTCATGAAGGTCCCCAGCGCATCCCGGGCAGGAGCCCTGCACCTGCACGCCTTAATTAAGCAAGTTAATTACTTGCCAACTTACGGGCTTGATCAGGCCTTTTGCACGGAAGGCCTCTGGGTCTGCTTTGCATCCTCGCAGCCCTGGGGCATCCCTGACTCCCACACAGGACCCAGCTTGGGGCTCTCTGAGCATCCCAGAATCCCTGTTCATCATTCAGCCAAGAAATGGCGGCCACAGACTCATGGGCAGAATGAGCAAGGATGTTCGTAAAGCCCAAGGCACAGGGGAGGGAACAAGTATGTCATGAAAATGTTTTCAGCAACAAGTGCACCTCACTTGTTCGTGGAAAGAGCTCTTCTCATTTGCTTTTGTACCTACTGTGTGCCAGCGGGGGTTGGAGGCAGGGGGCTCCCAGGTATTTGCATAACAGCACAGGCGCTTGCTGACCTGGCATTGGCTCAGGACCCCAGACAACCCCTTTGTCCATTCTTTAGTCCCCCTTGCACAGCTGGCTCAATCCTGGCACCCTCTGCCCAGACCCAAGAGGTTCCTTCCATAATAAGGACGTGCATGGCCCCCACCCACATTGCTACTCAGCACTTCACAGTTTACAAACTCTTTTACACACTAGGTTATTGGAATCCTCTCTGAGAGATCTTGTGTCCACTTTACAGGTGAATAAGCTTAAGTGTAGAAGGGGTAAGTCTATTAGAACATTTCTGGTAGCAAATAACAGAAATTGTTCAGTTCAATTAGATTATGAAGCTGGAGGTGGAGAACAACTCATCTCTTGGGTCATACAATTGAAGATTTAGGAGTAGGGTAAATTGACTTCAGGTATAGTTGGATCCAGTTGTCAAAATGGGTCTTCAATAATCTATCTATCCTCAGTTCTTGATTCTAGGACCTCTGGGCTGGCTTTATTCTCAGGCCGACTCTGTCCTTAAAGTGAAAAAGGACCAGCAGCCACTCCAGGATTCTGTCTCCCCCGTGTATCACCACACTGGGCAGGTCAAAGTGAGGCGGGTACTAAGACATACCTCCTGCCCTTGATACCTTGCTTGAGGATTCACAGAGACCCTCTCACCTGCCCCCCCCAACTCCTGGCGCGGGCTGGTCAGGCTTGCTGGCCCAGGCTCCCTGGGATCACCTGCCCGATGGGGCAAGACATCAGACTCTCTGCTTCTCCGGAATCCCTCCACGCTGCTGCCCACTCTGTCCATACCACCATTACGTTTGTTCCGTGGCCCAGCCACTGTGCTCCGCTCAAGTCATGCACAGTTAGCCTCTCGTCTGTGGCCAAGGCCTGCCTCCTTCCCAGCGATGTGCGAACACTTATCACACAGTCCCACCAGCCGGTATGCATATGTCTCAGCCCTCCCCACCCAGACCCCAGGAACTCTCTAGAACAAGGCTCTTTTCAGCTCAGCTTCCCCACCCCCCAACAAAGGGCCTGGCACGGAGTTCTGAATGAATGAGCCAGTGGTGGACGAGGGTGTCAGCTGAGGCAGCCTTCTACACGCACTTGAGGCCATGGGGCTCCTGACCTCAGGGGGTACCAGCCAGCAGGGGCCCATCTGTGGGGGAGGACCTCCCAGCTCACGGGATGTGCTCAATAAGCACCTCCATCTGCAACAGCTCCCTGAACCCGCCCGCCAGGAACCCTGGGGTACATGGCACGTGTTGGTCCACAGAATGGCCACCCAGCATGGAGCTCCAACCACAGTGGAGGGTGAACCAGCAGCCTCAGCAATGGGCATGGGGGTCATTAGGAGACACTGTGCACTGCACCCAGAAGTGGGGACAGTCCCGCCCGCAGGCCAATCGCAAGTTTAATGAGCTGTGCCCAGCATTGGGGCCCCCCACTCCTGGGGCTACAAGACAGTTTCTGGAACCCCACTGCATCTATCTGTCCCCCAGCACCACCCAGAATTTGAGGACTCCAAGCTAGGCATGCCGCAGAAACTCAACAGATGTTTGTGGAAGCTAAAATGTCTCTCATCTGTCCATCTTGCTCCGTCTGTAACACTCACCTCTTCTTCCCTCTTGCAACTTCCTGAGGGATCACCCCTCACTATCACGAGGCCTGTAGCACAGGGAGGGATGGCTGCCACGGCTTGGGAAGCAGGATCTGCTTAGATGTTCACCTAATTTCAGTTTTTCATCGATAACGTGGAAATATTAGTAGCCCTCTTTCCATTGCAAGTGAAAGAAATCCAAGTTCAAACATTCTTAAGGAGAAAGAGAAATTTAAGGACTCGTGTTACTAAAACGTTCAGAGTGAGGACTTCAGGTACTGTTGGATCAAGGGGCACAAGCATGGCTCAAGGCTCATTCTCTTGGCTATGCTAGCCTCTGAATTGGTTTCACGTGGATGGGCTCCTTCTGTGCCTGTGTCGGAAGTTGCACTCCCCCCGCCCCCCACGCAGATCCTGAGACAAACAGTTGAGTGAAATCATTTATTTGTGAGATCTGGGGGCTAGGAAGTGAGACCGGGAAGGGAAGCAGCCAACATCATGTGCATTGCAAAGCAAATTTCCCCGCTGGGCACCTGGAGCGTAATCCCACAGGGGAAGTCTAGGAGACTGTTGAGAACATGCCTCGGGGTTGTTCTGCCTGAGGGAGCAGGTGGAGTATTTACCCACCAATGTTTATCCATCCATCCGGTTAACTCCTGGCACATGGCGAACCCACTTCTGCAGCCAGGGAAAGCTCTCAGGCAGAGTCACAGGCACCTGTAGGAAGCAACGTCTGGGGTTTGCTCTGTTTGGACCAATAGAGTCATGGTCTCACCTGACTCCCAGCCAATCACGTTCCAGCCAGGCTCTGGAATACGCTGAACGGTTAGTGTTTAGGTCACATGCTCCACCCCCCCAGACCCCCACCCCCGACCTTGGCACACACTGGCTGAGCCCATGTCACATGCTCACCCCAGCTGCTGGTGGTAGGGACCACCCTCCCACCCCACACACACTTTATGGCCAGAGATTGGGAGAGGGATGGTTCTCCTAGGAAAACGGGGGTATTATAACCAGGAAAGGGGGGGTTCTGGGAGGTGGGTAGATGGAAACCAGAGATGTCACCCCCAGAGCCCCATTGGGTCGTTTGGGCATTAAGGGCAGTCAGAGGCGGGGTGTGGGGCACGAGGCTCGGCACCTGACAGGCACCTGGGGCACATCCGTGTTACTCAGCCACCCCACACACCCAACAGCATCTGCGGATGTGCCACCCTCAGCTTGCTGCCTCGTCTCCCCCTTTTCCAAGCTTTCCTTTTTCTCCATCAGACTTTTGCATTTTTCTGGAATCTTGGGCTTTGTTTTTTTATACAGGAAAGAAAAGGAAAAGGAAAAAAAAATTGTTTAATGCTTCAAGTTGGACGCTGTCTTGCGAGGGGCTCGCTCCTTCCGGCGAGCCGGCTGCCCTCACCGACCCTGCGTCTTGCTCCCTAGACAGAGGAGGCCGCCGTGGGGTCGGGGACAAGGCCTCGGCAGCGGCGGGCGGCCGTGATGGGGAGGTGGCGGTCGCCCACTGCCCCATTAACTCAGCGAAACCTGCCCCGGCGTGGGCGAGCAGAGTCCTCTCCTCTGGTGTGGCCCTTGTCAAGGGAACTGTGCAAGCAGCGGACTAAATTCTGCAGCCTCTGGCTCAAACACAGCCTCCCCGTGGGGTCCCCTAAAGTCTAGCAAGGCTTCATGGCATTATTTTGTCGTCCCATACATGCTTAATTGAGCAACTTCTATCTGCCAGGCACTGTCCTAGGCATGGGCGATCAGCCAGTGAACAGAGAAGCAAAATCCCCTGGCTTCTTGGAGCTTACATTGTAGGGGGGATAACTAATATAAATAGTAAAAAATGATTAGGTAAGTTGCATGGTGTGTTAGAGGAGAGTAAATGCTATTAAGAGCTAGGTGAAGGTAGCAGGGGTCTGGAGTATCGGAGTGAGGTTGAGGTTTGTTTTTTTGTTTGTTTGAGGGGCGGGAGGGGCAGAGGCAGAGGCAGAGAGAGAATCCCAAGCAGACTCCACGATCAGCACGGAGGGGCTCAATCTCACCGCCCTGAGATCATGACCTGAGCTGAAATCAAGAGTTGAATGCTTAACCGACTGAGCCACCCAGGAGCCCTGGGAGCGAGGCTGAGTTCTAAGTGGGCCAGCCAGCGTGGGCCTTCTTGAGAAGGTGACAGATGAGCAGAGATTTGAAGGAGATGAGAAATGAACTGAAGGTGTCTGGGAGACTGGTGTCCACCAATGCGGATAGCCAGTGCAAAGGCTCTGGGGTCAAGCATGCCTCTCGTGTTCCAGCAGCAGGGAGACCAGTCGCAGAAGGGACTTAAGTGAAAAGGACAGAGGTTGGAAGTGGGTCCTGCCGGCCCTTGTAAGGACTTTGTGACACAAAGTTTGTTGACACAGAGTTTGTATTCTGTACAAGGACACACCTCGTGCTGTCCCTCCGGCGGCCTGCTGAGATTAGACTTGGGTCAGCAGTGGACTCAGGAAAGGCTCATGCAGCCCACCCAGGCTACTGAAGAGGGCGGCTGGGACCAGGGTGGGAGCAGAGGGGGGTGGATTCTGGATCCATTTGGCAGGAGGAGGTCCTAGGGATGGATTAGGCAGGGGACGTGAAAGCCAAGGAGGTGAGGCAGGTGGCCAGGGATTGGGCCTGAGCAACAGAGAGGCGAGAGCGGAGACATCCTTCGCAGGGCTTGGGGTGATGCGGGGAGGTACTGGGAATTCAGTGTGTTGAGGGGGGCTAAGTTTCAGGCATCCAAGAGAAAAAGTCAAAAAGGCAATTGTGTGTGTGAGTCTGCAGCGTAAGAGGGATACACTCAGGGGTCGTTGACTGATGGTGGGTTTGAAGCTCGCCAGGAGGAGGGTAGTCAGAGGGGAGAGGTCCAAAATCCAAGCCCTGGGGCCTGGCTAGGACTTCAGGGAGGGCCGGGGGAGTGACATAGAAACCTGCCTGCGAGGCGGGAAGCAAGCTGGGATGTCTGGTCCAGGAAGCCAGGGAAAGAAAGTTCTCCCAGGGGACCGGACTGAGCCCACGAAGCTTCGGGAGCATCCCAAGGAGCGGCGTGGGCGAGTTTGCAAGAGGCTGGGAGGAGAGAGCAGAGCCAGGGAGGGTCGTGTTGCAAAGCGGAGCAGGCAGATGGGCCACTGGAGCAGGGGGTGGGGTGGGGAGAGCTGTCTCAGCTGCGGCGGTCCCCGCACCTCCCGGCATCCACACCGTGGAGTAAAAAGAAAGGGCCCATTCCTGATGCGAAGTCGTGCTTCCACCGCTCACAACCCCGGGGGCTTTTACCAAATTCAGAAGGAATCCAGGCGGCCCACAAGCTACCAACGGCCACCCCCAGACAGATGTCACCACTTTCCCGCCCGTGACTCCTTCAGGCTGATGCAGGGCCTGGCAACCTGTTCCTGCCCCCTCCCTCCCCCTCCCTGGCTGAATAATTTAGGCACTATTC
This sequence comes from Zalophus californianus, assembly GCF_009762305.2. NCBI lineage: Eukaryota > Metazoa > Chordata > Mammalia > Carnivora > Otariidae > Zalophus > Zalophus californianus. Next base: position 108,348,429 of record NC_045604.1, on the reverse strand, counting down.
TAAGTTCAAACTAAATAAAGCAATTTAGAGTGACTAATTCCTTGTGAATTTTATGTTCCCCAAGCGTCTTTGCTGGTACCCATGCTGGGGACCATCTATCCCCCTGATTTCAGATGCTGCGTGGATTCTGGAAGGAGCTTCCAGGCTGAGATGGCCTCATTTCCAGCAGCAGGAACCACAGCCGAGCCTCCGCCTCGGACTTCTCCCCACCTGGCACAGGGCTTCAGGAGGGACTCTGGGATTGCAGTTTATAGGGGCAAGTTTGTGAGAGATGCCATCACCCAAATGGCCGTTCACAAGGCCATCTGAGGACTTCACAGTTAGAGAGGATGGAGGGAAGTTGCTGGACCGGGCCAGAGACCCCTTCTCAGAGAAGATGGGACCTGAGCAGGACCCTGAGAACCAGGGGCTTCGGAAAGGTTACGAGAAGCAGTGGGCACACCTGCTGAAGGACTTGGAGTGAGCAAACACATGGAGGAGGGTCTAAGAGAACATGAGTGGGGCAGGGTGAGGAGGAGGGAAGGAGCCCTCTCCCTGGTCCCATCTCTGGCTGCTCAAATCTGCCCCTGCTCCCCAGGCAGAGCCCTCTCCCTCTCTGGGCTTCCAGTCCCTCATCCTTCCCTGACACCAGCTCTGTCCCCACTGGGTGGGCAGAGAACACGTGTGTCCAGACTGGCCTTCCCCTAGACTGGACACTCCTTGCTGTGTTGGAGTCTGGGAAAAGGAGCATCCAAGACAGGGAACAGCCGGTGCAAAGGCCCTGAGGTCCAGCATGCTTCCATGCGCTCACACAGCAAGGAAGCCAGTAGCCAGAGTAGTAGCATCCCAGGTCTGATCCATAAGCTGGAGCAGAGTAGGAGCCTTCAGGATGACAGGTGAATGAATGGGGGAGAGGGAAAGATAGAGAGATATACACGTGTGGGGTGGACAACCTCTGTCCGGGTTTTACTCTGGCTATATTATGTTCCGGCCCTGAAATGTGCCTGCTGCAGGGTGCCGTGACTGTGGGGGTGGCAGGGGAGTCCTGCTCTCATCTTGTTGGGTCCCACGCAAAGCTGTTGGGAGCTGGATATCAGGACTCCGATGATGAACCAAGGCTTATAGCACCTGCCTGCCCTGCACACAGGCACCCTCACCCCCAGCATGGGAGCCCATCTTCCGTGTAAGATGGGGAGGTTGGGTGAGGTGTCTGAAATGGAGACAGGAGCACAGGTGTCATGGAACCGCGATCCTATAAACAGCACTGTGGGGGAGGGCTAGCTTTCCTTCTGCATGCAACTGGGAATGGCGGGAATGTCCCTGGAGACCCCAGGAAGTTCTGAGTCACCTTTGGGAAGGCACTAGAGGCAGGGACAGGGGCCTGGGAGCCCTGCAATCCTCAGCATCAGGCTCTGAGTTGGGGCAAAAAGCTGAACATGGACCCTCCTCCATCTGTGGGAGGAGCGAGGGCTGCAAGTGTGGACCCTGGAGGCTTCCACTCAACTGAGGTTCAGTGCTGCTTTATTTCCTCCAGAAGGAACCAAGTCCTAGGGCCAAAGGCCTTGATTGCTGAGAGACCATCAGCCCTGGAGGCAGCGATCCATTTCCATCTTAAAAGTGGGAAAGAGGCCCAGAGAGGTTGTGTGGCTAGCCAAAAGTCATGCAGCATGGGAGGGACTGAGTTGAGATTCAAACCAAGATTTATCTGGCTCCTGGAAGATTCTGCCAACCCGCTGCTTATCAGCTCCCTAATCCTGGTCTCAAGGAATGGAAGTTTTGAGGTTGGAGAGAGCATTCGATTTCCACCTTGAGGGGATGATTCTCCCATCCCCAGAGTTCAAAGGGGCCTCAGTTATTCTTCCTACTGTCAGATTTCCCAGGATGAATCAAAGGCACTAAATTTATTGTATTTAATGGGACTTCTCAAACATCCCAATAATGGCTCTGATTTATAGCCAACACGTTGTTTTAACCACATTACAAATGATAAAAATCAGTCCTGCAAGTGCACCTCAAGAGAAACTGTATTAAAGGAAGAAAAGAAGCGGTGAGATTAGATGCTGCATTAAAAGATAGAGTGATGGATTAAGGCCCAAAGCGTAAATTTAGTGAGACTCGCCAGAAAAAAGTTGGAGGGGCAGTAAATCCAAAGTGACAATCTGTGTACAATGTACCAATATTTGTCACTTTTATTATAGTTTGTTCAGGAGTTGTAGATGGGTCATTATTTAAAAAAAAAAAAAAGGCACAACGATGTCCAATAAAGCTTAGAAATGAAAGCTTCTTTCGCCATGGATACCGGCTAAAACCTCAAATCCAGCCCACTGTGTCAGATTGGAGTGTTACATGCTGGAAGTTTCTTCCTGTCATGTCTGGAAAACATCCCAAACCCAAAAAGTGTGGGGAAGGCTCTTGGAGGATCCCAGATCATGCCCCAGAAGACAGGGAAAGGTAGTTCCCACATCTCTTAAAGTGGCAGAACCATAACCCCCCCCCCCCCCCCGTGCGGGCACTCTCATTAATAACAGTGACAATATCGAAGTGTCTGACATTTCTCTTGGGCATTCATTCAAGGCGCTTCTGAGAGCAAAGGTGGCTAGACCCCAAGGCCCACTGGCTCTATTCTGCTTTCCGAGGTCACAGGTCACTGTCTCAATCAGAGATCCTGGAGTAGATTGGATCGCCGTTCCCAATTCTTCCCTCCCTGTGACAGGACGACGCATCCATGCTCTCTGCTCCGTGATGTGTAGAACTTTCGGCTGTCATACACATTCCTGCCCAACCACGTTGGCCTTGGCCGTGCGATATTCTTCAACAGATGCAAAATGAGCAGAGGCTTGAGACATGCCTGTGTTTCCAGAACAGTGAAGGCATGGGGAACCCAACGCATGGTGTGGAACCAGGCCTGGCTGATCCCAGCTGAGCCCAGACATGACCCAGCTGACCTGCGAACGCATGCACAGGGAAATAAATATTTTTTGCTGTAAGTCACTGGGATTTTTTTTAAAGACAGTTTATTACGCAGCATTATTGTAGTAAAAACTGACTGATAGACCTCAATGAGGCCTAATGGGCTGGGTGAATCCACCCGTCCTCCATGATGCTCCGTGAGTTCCCTACCCCATCTCGTTGTCCTTCCTGGTCCAAGCTGACCCATCCATCAACCAAAGTGGGTATTATCAGTCCTTGTAGCTCCAGGTGGAGTTCTAGATGCTTGTGGGAGATTCCTGCTCAAAGCCTCTATTCTAGCTGCTCCCGCCACCCACTGCGCCTTCCCCCCAGCTTTTTAGAAACCTCACTGTCTTAATCAGGTCTACTCTATCATTTTTTAAATGCTCTGTTTATTGAGATGTAATCTGCATGTGGTGAGAGGCACAGAGTTTAAGTGTATAGTTTAATGAGTTTTGACAAATACGTGCAGGGTAAATATCACCCAAGCCCAAATACAGAACACTGACCATCCTTCTTTAAATTTCAAATTGTTGGGGCGCCTGGGTGGCTCAGTCGTTAAGCGTCTGCCTTCGGCCCCGGTCATGGTCCCGGGGTCCTGGGATCGAGCCCCGCATCGGGCTCCCTGCTCGGCGGGAAGCCGGCTTCTCCCTCTCCTGCTCCCCCTGCTTGTGTTCCCTCTCTCGCTGTCTCTCTCTCTGTCAAATCAAATCAAATCAATAAATAAATATAAATTTCAAATTGTTTCTCCTTCCCCATCCCCCACTGCTCGATTTTTTCTTTTCTCATCATCTCTTAATTCACTTACTGATTTTTATGTGTATTTATCTAGTTATCTATTCTATCTTTACCCATTTACAATATTATTGTGTATGGTCTTTTTCACCAAAATAATGTAAGGTCCACAAGGACCTTGCTATCTCTCTTGTTCACAGACGTAACCCAAGAGCCTAGGATAGGGCCTTGCACACAGTAGGTGCTCAGTAAATATATTTTGAATGAGTGAATGAATCCCCACTTTACAGATGAGGACAGTGAGTAAATTGCTCAAGGGAACACCATGAGTTCGTAAAGGAGTAAGAAACTGAACTCAGGTAGTCTGGCTCCAGAGTACTGTGTCTGGTCAGGGTCTCATGCTGCTTCTCAAGAATGAAAAGATCCACCTGGTTATCCTGGCCCCAGGCCTACCCAAGAGTCCTGCCTTTTCCCAGGGCTTCCAGCCACCAACCTTCTTCATAAGTCTCCCGTTCTCTCTGACTAGCTCCTCAGGCAAAACATAACATCCCCTGATGGCGGAGATGGGCCCATGTGCACCTGTGCTCTGGACTGTGAGTTCATCAACTGTGGGGGCCATGTCTGGGTCACACTGAGGTCCCTGTGCCCACAAAGGGGCCTCCCCAGGTTTGCCTCCCAGGGTATATGCCTGTCGAGTGGATGGATAGATGGGTGGATAGATCGGTGGATCACTGGAGGATAGACAATTGAATAAATAAAAACATAAATATGTGTTGTGCTTTGCAGAAAATCTTCTGGCATTACAAAGTATATCACCCATGATGGAGACATAATAAGGCGGTGAAGGGTAGGTGGAGACAGACTTGAAAAGCAGTTGGCATTTGTTTTGGGGAGATCTGCCCCCGGAACCAGTCAGAGCTCTCACTCCACATGAACGCTGGCTTTGCTTAGAGGGAGTGAAGGGAAAATACAGAAGCAATGGGATTGCACGAACGCCCACGACAGTGTGGACAACCCCCAGACCTCACGTCTAATGCTCCTGCGCCTGTGTGTGGACCCGACCTGGTGGCTCATTCCTAATGAATAGTGTAAGGTGGAAGTAATTGCATGTGACCTCCAAGACTCAGTCATAAAAGGCATTGCTGCCTCCTTCCCCACCCCTCCTTCCTCTCTCTCTCAGATAACTGACTTTGGGGAAAGCCTGTGGCCATGTTGTGAAGACACTCAATCAAGCAGCTCTATGGAGGAATTCCCACATGAGGAACTGAGGCCTCCTGCCAACAGCCATGTGAGTGCACCATCTTGGAAATGGATCCTCAGTCCCAGTCAAGCCTTCCGAAGGTGGCAGAGCCCACCCACATCTTGACTGCAAAACCTCACAAGAGACCTTGAGCCAAAACCACCCATCTAAGCCACTCCCAGATTCCCAACTCTTAGAGACTGTGTGAGATAATAAATGTTTATTATTTTAAGCTGGTAAGTTTGGGGTAATTTGTTATGCACCCATAAATAACTAACCCACAGAGCAAGAGATAACTGACATGGCCGGCGTGCTCTCACAGCACTTCACAGGTTGTTGACATTCTAGACTATGACACGGTAAATGGCCTCTGCTCCAAGCTTCCTGAGTGTCCCTTTTGTCTTGGCTCCCCCAGCGACTCCCCTGGAACCCCCAACCTTCTCTTGACCCCCCCTCCCCACTTATAAGAGACTCATCCCTGGCCTAGCTGGGGTCCCGTAGGACCCTGGACCCTGCTCTGGCATATGGCCATGTCTACCCAGAGAGGTCGAAGTCCAATTCATGGTGATGTGCACTATTTTGATGCCCACCCCTGGCCCCACTCATTTTGGGGGTTAGCAGAGAGTCATCAGAGGGTCCTCATGGCTGTCTTCATAAGGGAGACCTGTGGTCTCTCCCTCCCCTCCCTGCCCTTTCAGGGGGACAGCAGACAGGGTTATTTGGGGAAAGATGTCTCCCCAGGATATCTCCCTAAGAAACAGGATCTCTTGTGCAAGAACCAGAGAGCTATTTGACTCCCACCTTTTCTGGAGCCCCTCGCCCTGCCTAATTACAAGCAGAAAACATCCTGCAGACAAATCCACATTCACCTATCTGCTTTCCATCCTTCCCTTTGATGGATATTCCAGGGGGCAGAGGGATGCCATCAGGGCATCACCGAATGAGGCTCTATATAGATCTGCCCATTAGGATCTCCCCCACCCCCCACCAATCGGGCATTTTCATACATTGCTGGTGGGAGTACAAAATAGTACAACCCTCCCATGGAGGGAAAGTTGATCATAGCTAACAAAATATCATGCATTTCCCCCCAACCCAGCAATCCCACTTCCCGGAATCAACCCTGAAGATAACACTTCCAATGATACTACATAGATAAACCGTCAAGTTACTGCAGCATTATCGGTAATAAGCACTCATACATCAGAGAGTGACCGAAAAGCCTGTGGTACATTCGCATAATGGATACTATGCAGTTGCTTAAAAAACAAAAAACAAAAAAACAAAAAAACAAAGATCTCTGGTTTCCAGGATACATTGTTAAGTGGAAAAAGCAAGGTATGAAAAAATACTTACTGTGGGGTTGTTTTCTGTATAAGAAAGAAAGGGAAAAAATACACATACATACATATGAGCTAATTTTTGTGAACAGAAACATTGCACAGTAACCTCAAAATTAACAAGATTGGCTACCCCCAGGGGGTGAGGTGGATGGGCTATTTCTCTGAATATACCTTTTTTTATACAGTTTTCACTTTGGCATCAAAAATTAACTCAACAGGGATGGGGGAAACGCCCCAAAATGATTAAGAACATAAATAAATGAACCATACTATATATCAAACTAATGACATAACCATGTAGAGGAGAACTTTAAAAAAAAAAAAAGTTAATCCCAGTTTCTTTTTAAAAATCCCCTCAAGGGAGCCATGTAAGTAATTGATGATTTTCTGGGGTGCCTGGGTGGCTCCGTCGGTTAAGCATCTGCCTTCGGCTCAGGTCATGATCCCAGGGTCCTGGGATCAAGTCCCGCATCCAGCTCCTTGCTCAGCGGGAAGCCTGCTTCTCCCTCTGCCTGCCGCTCCCCCTGCTTGGGGACTTTCTCTCTCCCTCTCACTCTGACAAATAAATAAACTCTCTTATAAAAAATAAGAATAAAAATCCCCTCAAGCTTCCTTAATTGGCAAGCCTAGTCCACAGTAGGGATTCAACAAATGCTTTGTGAAGTGAGCAAGAGAATGAATGAGTGGATGGATAGATGGATGGATGGATGGATGGATAAATCAAGGACAAAGGCAGGAAGCTGGGCATTCCCCTTAGCCCAGATGACTCTGCTCTGGTTAATCTCCAATGGGAGACACTTCTTAATAAAACAAGTGCTATTTTATTTGTTTCCTAGGGCTGCCATAACACAGAACCACAAGCTACGCAGCCTAACAGAAGTCTATTTTCTTGCGGTTCTGGAAGCTGGAAGCCCAAGTTCAAGGTGCTGGCAGGGTCGGCCCCTTCTTCGGGATCTCCTTGGCTCATTGATGGCTGTCTTCTTCCTGTTTCTTTACACTGTCTTCCCTCTGTGTGTGTCTCTGTGTCTAAATTTCCCCTTATTATAAGTACACCAGTCATCTTGGATCGGAGCCCACCCTGATGACCTCATCTGAACTTGATCATCTGCAAAGAGCCAATTTCCAAATAAGATCACAATCACAGGTACTGGATCTTTTTGGGAGTTACACAATGTAACTCCCAACACTTGCAGATGACCTTGACCTGGACAAAAGCATTGCTGGTAACCAGCAGGACTACTATAAGGATTAATTATTAATACGTATAAAGCATCAACAACAGTGTGGCGGGACATAGCAGGTACATGATTGGTTTTTTTGTTATCATTACTACTATTATTATATACTGAGTCATGGTCTCCATTCTCGTGAATATCCTAAGTGCTCGCCATTGAGCTGATACCACCCCAGTGGGGCACCTGCCAGGCATTTCCCGCCCTGCCCTCAATCACAGCTGCTTGCCAGGTTCACCAGACCCACAGCCCAAAGTGACAGATTTGGTGCTGCGTCTTCAGGCTCGGAAGAAGTGCAAGCCACTTATTAAAAAATGTGAAACCAAGAAAGAAAAGTACCAATGCCACAAGGACAAAGTTTATTTTGTGTTTCAAATGGCAACAGCCTTGACGCTCTGTCGTACGTACGGTCATCAAAGTTTCAACCCTCCAGAGCCTCCCCATAATATCCACAACCGTACACAGGATTAGCATCAAGAAGATGCCCAAAGAGCAAGCATACGTGCTGAATTGGCAGATATCAGGGTCCCAAGGATCAGAGAGGAAGGTCAGCATTGCTCACACTGCCCAGAGTTCTGCCCAGGACAGCCTAGGAGGAGGGTTGGGGAGGAGGGTCCCCTTTTAGCACCCGAACCACACAGACTCGTGGCCCATTTACAGGGAACTCAGGCTGGTGTCCATCCGGCTCTGCCCAGAGGTGTGTGCCCTCGATCCACAATACCCTCAGGGTTTGAGAACCTAGACTACCCCTCCTCTCTCCCCTCATCAAATATTAAGGAATTATGTCAAGGGGAGGCTGAAACAGGAGGCCGCCCTTGGGGGTGGGGCCGGATGGAGGGGGTTGGCGGGGAGGTGGGGCTGCAGCTCTTGGCTGAGTTTAAGGTACAGGGTTCCACGTGCCACCAGATGACAGAACGCATTTGTGCATGAAAAGAGAAGCCTCGGAACAAAAGGCAGAGAACAACACGTGTCCCACTCTTGGCCTTGGTGATGCTTGACATTTCTGGGAAATGAATTTAGCGCAAAAACCAACAATTCAAAACCTTGTGCCAAACAACCCGATGCGAATAGAACCAGTGGGGGAAGAAAACAACGTGAAGATGAAGCAGGTCCTAAAATAGCCCTCGTTTGCTGCTGTGTCCACACAAGCGGAGGGAGGCCGGTTGTCAAGGGAGCTTTATGAAAGCAGGAAAAGAGGTGGGAGCGAGGGCCCGACTATTGAGGGAGAGAGTGTGCGTGCATGGGCGGTGGGGCTGGGGGCTGGGGATGTTCTGCTTTATTCAGATTCTTGGTCTGTAAACTCCCAGCCAACTGTCCAAACCCAACTTCTGATTCCCCCGAGGGCCTGGCCACTCACCAAGCCGTGCCCGGGGTGTCCCGAGGACTCTCCTCCCCAACATGTCCCAAGAGGACGTGTTCTTTCACTGCCCCCCCAACACACCCCAAACTTGCTCCTCCCCACCATTCCCCATCTCGGGGGCAGGGCTGGGAGGGCGGTCTCCCCCTTGATCTTCACCTCTTCCAACCTGCCGCCTCCATATCTTCCACGTGGAGGCAGCCCTGGGCCGTGGGAATGGGTACAGGCTGGGGAGGCAGACAGCCACGGCTCTGGGTTCAAATCCCACTCTCCCCCTTACTAGCTCCGTGACTTTGAGCAGGTTTGTTTCTCTGAGCCTCGGTGTCTTCTTCTGTAAAATGGGAATGATGGCAGAACCTGTGTCCGACAGCAGATGGTAGGATTTGATGAACTTCAAACTTCCACTAGTGAAGAGCTGTGCCAGGTCCACATGAAATACTCAAAAACTGCTAACAATTATTATTGCTGGTTTTAGTATTTCCTTACTGTCAAATCTGCCCCATTTCCCTGTCTCCACAGTCCCTTCTGCAGATCTGCTCAGCCCACCTGTGTTCATTCTTTGCCCCGCCTTTCCTCTCCCTCTGGGCAGCCAGGGTGATGGTTGGCCAGGAGGGCCAGCTCCTGGGCAGGACCAACCCTGCTCCCCATCTCGGAGGTTCGAAGGACAGCCCCTGCCCTCCCTCCCTTTAAGACCGCTCCAGTCCTTCCTGGCCCCCAGGGATTCTTTCTTACCTTGAAGACGGTAGTGTGTTGGATAGCGTGCCCCCCAAATTCACATCCACCCAGCACTTCAGGCCGTGTGATCTTAACTGGAAATAGGGTCCTTGCAGATGTCATCGAGTTAAGTTGAGGTCACACTAGATTCGGGTGGGCCCTCAATCCAATGATTGGGGTCCTTATCAGAAGAGGACATGACAAACACACAAAATACCCACAGACGGCAGCCACGCAAGACACAGGTGGAGGTCAACGGGAGTGAAGCAGCGACCAGCCAAACAGGCCCGGGATGGCAGGCAACCACCAGAAGCTGGAAGAGGCAAGGAGGGAGCCTCCCCCAGAGGCTGCAAGGGAGGGTCACCCTGCCGACACCCTGGTTTTGCAACTCTGACCTCCAGAACTGTGAGAGAATAAATTTCTATTGTTCCAAGCCACCTGGTTTGTGGTGATTTGTGACGGCGTCCCCGGGAAACTAAGAGCCCCTTCCGCCTCGCCCTCAGCACCTTCGAGAGCCTCTGGGCTCCTCCTTAAAGACGCTTGCGTCCAACAACACAGGAGTCACACCGCCTCCCTGCCGACCAGCGGCCATGATGTGACATCGTGTAGATGTGTAATTAAACTTGTATTGATTACGATTTTGCAATTTCTTTTCCATATTGCACAGCCCATGATGGCTTTCTCCCAATGCAAGTGTTCTCTCTGCCTCGGAAAAGCCTGCAGCGCAGAGGCCCTGTACCCACGAGGCCTGGTAGGTGGAATACCCCCACCTGGATGCCTCCTCTCTTGATTCAAAGATGTCCCTGGAGCCACCTGGGTTGGCCTTTCCCCCGTTTGGTTGCTCTTCTTTTCCATGTATCTGATCAGTTCTCGTACCCTTCCCGCTTCCCCCTTTGTGCATCAAATTGGCCTCCTCCATAGGTCCTGGAGCCTTCCCAACCACCCCCAACGTACCTGGCAAGGGACAGAGCTAAGGGAGACCTGTCCGTCTGTCAGCGAGCAGGGGCTCATGAGTACTGCAGACGGAATGAATGCAGTGGGTCTGTGCAGGATGGGGGCCAAGGGAAAGCACACCGAGGGGTTTGGTTTGCTTTCTTCACTGCTGACTTGGAGACATTGCTGGTGACCTGTCTCCTCTGTTGGGGAGGCACAGGAACCCAGTTCCCTCCCACCTCGGGACACTTAACCTTCTAGCGTTTCAGGGTGTCCGCCATTTGTGGGCGGTGGGCTCACTCTTTCCACGGTGGCTGCCCCTGCCCCCCACAACCTGGACCATTTTATCAGATCGTTACTTGTGGAAATGGAGGTGTGTGGCAGCGAGGCGCCCAGCAGCGAGGCGCCCAGTCTCTACAGCTCTGTCCGTCACGAAGCTTCGAGATCTTTATGTCTATGTTGTATAACTTTTAACTTCTTTTTAAGTAAGAATTAGCTCAGAGGTAATTGCTTAAATCACACTAATGAAAATCAATACGGAGTAAATTCAATGTAAAGCAAAATTTATCCTGAACGTGTTCCTGGTCGCCTTTGAATAATGCAATGACAAAGCAACAATTCTACCTCCCAGGCTTAGAGTTTTTGTCGTTGGACATCTCGAAAGGAGATGTAATTATAGGCCCCATTTATGAAAAAGATTAAGGAAATTGGGGAATGGGAATTGGTTTGCAACAGTTGCGGAAATGAGATCAACGTGACTCTTAGGTCTGCATTTTTCTCGCTGTGTCCAGAAAGTTTCTCAAATCGCGCCGTTTGCTGGCCTCCCTCCCAGGCCCACAAATCAACAGCCACACGCAAGGTTGATCCAGAGGGAGTGTGGGAGCAGGAGGCTGAAGCGAGGCCCCAAGATGGAAGCCTGGGCCTCTCCACACTGGCGGGAGAAGGACTTGCTTCTCTCGAACCACGTTGCCAAGGATACGGCATCCAGTCCTCCGGATCTGAATGAAAGAGCCTGGTTTCCGGGGGGGGTTTGTGCATTTCATAATTTAGAATGTGTTTGGCTTTCATTTGCAGCCCGGTCTGCCAGCCGATCCTCCCCGCAGCTCTGCAAAGCTAACCCGTAATGAACACGAATAAATCAAACCTTCTCCACTCCAGCTGCCTCATGGGGAGGAATTTGGGGTGTTGGGAGGATCAGAGGATTCTCCTGGTCGGGGGTTCTCGAGACTCACCCTGGGAGCATCACCCAGGGAACTTGTACAAAACGCACGCTAATGATCCCCGCTCACAGAGTGAGGCCTGGCTGGGTTTTGCTGATGTTGCCCGATGGTTTTGGCACACACCTTGCTTAAGAACCTGGATTCCAGCACCCTTCCTTCTGGTGAAGCAACTGATGCCCAAAGTAGGGGAAGGAAGGTCTCCAGGAACAGCCCTGCGAAGGTCATTAGCTGCCTCTCCAGGCCGAAAACCCCTGGTAGTGCCACGGAGATAAGAGGCTCTGTCTCTTTTCGGCTGTGTGGCCTTGGGCAAGTTACTTGATGTCTCTGTGGTCAAGTTCCTTAGCTATAAAGTGGGGACAGTGACAGCACATCCTCTGGCTGGTGAGCTTTACAGGAGATCGTACACATACACACAGGCATGTGGTGGGACCTCCATCAGGGTCCAGTATTAACTTCATCGTGTGTGTTTGTTGGTCCCGCCTCAGAATGAAGAAAGTGGGGAAGGAGGGTCTTGGGGATGCCTTCCTGCCTCAGCTGGCCACTCCAGATGTTTCCAGGAACAGTCATTTCCTAGCCCGACCCTGGCCCGGCCTGTCCTCAAGAGAGCAGTGAGCCCTGCAGGGTACCCCAAGGGCCCTGGGTACACAGGCCTCCCTGCCTACTAGTTTCTGAGCCTGGACCTGTGCACACAGCTCCCCCTCTTTGGCTGTGTCATCTGTGCACTCAGAGCCCATTCTAGAAAGCCTCTGGAAACCCTGGGAAATTATTCCCCATCTTGGAGGCGGTACGAGTTTCCTGAGGCTGCTGTAACAAATTGTCACAAACTGGGTGGCTTATAAAAACAGAAATTTACCCTCTTGTAGTCCTAGAGACTAGGGGTCCAAAGTCAAGGTGTCAGCAGGGTTGGTTCTTTCTGGCAGCTCTGAGGGAGAATCCGTTCCATGCCTCTCTCTCTCTCCTGGTTCCTGGATGTTGTTGGCAATCCTTGGTGCTTCTTGGCTGGTAAGAGCATCATTTCAATCTCTGCCTCTTTCCCCCCATGAGCCTGTGTCTTCTCTTCTGTTTCTTGTAAGAACACTTGTCATTGCCTTTAGGGCTTGCTCTGTTGATCCAGGATGATCTCATCCCAAGATTCTTTATTTAATTACATCTGCAGAGATCCATTTTCCAAATAAGAGCATATTCCCAGGTTATGGGGGGCTAAAACTTGGATATATCTTTGGGGAGGGTCACAATTTACCCCACTACTGAGGGGATTTCAATCTCTGCATTTCCTCAATTCTAAGATTCCATTTCCTCCCATAGTTTAATGTTCCTGAAATCTGCACGTATCTCGAAACCAATGACCATCTCCAATGCAGTATTTTTGCCTCCCCCAAGCTCTTATTAAGTCAGGGGTGATTGTCTTCTTATCTATGATGACTTGACAAGGAGGAGGTGGGTAGCTCAAGGCTCTGGCCAAAGGAATGCTCTGGGGCCTCTAGGCTGGGCACTCTTCTTGCTGGAGGCCAGCCCTGTTGCCTCTCCCTCTGCCACATGCCAGCTAACATGGGGCACCCCGCTTGCATCTCGAAGGGTTCTGGACCAGATCTCCCCTGTAGGCAGGACCAGCCTAGCTTTCTCACCACCCCGGGAGGGCTGTTGGTTCTATGGCCTACACACCACAAACTAGAGCTCTCCAGGCCCAGAGCAGAGAGGATCGGCCTCTCCTTTGTTCATAACCCCCCTTCCTCACCCTCTGGGGCTCATTCCTGATCCTTTGAATGTCAGCTATAAATGTTACCACTTCAGAGAAGACCACTCGGTCCCAGGGAGTGTCCCTTCCCTCTCCCCTTCTCATCCCACCATGCACACACACAGCTGATCCCTCTTGATCATGAAGTGGTAATCATTTTGTTAATTTTTTGCTTTTTCTCGGTCTTCCCCACTGGACTCTAGCTCCGGGATGGCAGTGCCCAAAACCCACTCATTCACTCCAATTTCCACATTTCCAGTTGGCCACAGGAAGGGCCGAGCAAGAGAGTGAATGAGCAAATGAACACATGAATGAAGAATGAATGAGTGAGTGACTTTGATCCACACAACACCCCTGGAGAGATGTTTACAGCCAAAGGCACTGAGCTCAACAAGTCATGCCCAACGTGGGGACTACACCGACAATACGTGGGGCTCCCAAGTCCTTTTTTAGCAACAGACAAGCCTCATCAGATAGAGTTGGCCGTGGAGTCAGAGCTGACCCTCGCCCACAGAGGGTCCCCGTCAGGAGCAGCTCAGGCTCTGTGCCCTGAAACTCAGCTCTGGTCCTCAGGGTCCAGCCTGGGGATCCTGTGCAGGGACGGCTGAGACCCCCAGTCTGAGAGTCTCCTCACAGACCTCTCCCTACAGGGAGCAGGACTGACCCAGGGCTCCCAGCTGGTGACGGAGGGTGACAGGGTGGGAGATGGGGGCTCCATACCTCCCCAGCAGCCTTGCCGAGCCTCCCTTAGACTATATAGCGTTTAGGATGCTCCACCCCACACCCTCTTCCCCACTCTTGCCTTTCCCTCGGGGTCTGCCTTGCACGTGGGCGGACCAGGCCCCCCAGCTTTTCCTGACTTCCTCCCCATTTTTTCCCACAAGCGTTTCTCCTAATAAAATCCGAACATGGGTCATAGATAGCATCCATTCTTGGGGGGTGCAGAGGAAGGTCTATCTGCTTGTGAGGGGACCTATAGGGATGAAGCTCCCAAACAGCCACTCTCTGGGGGAGAGAGGGCAAAGATAGGGGGCCCCGGGGGAGCCCCGCGAGGCTGGCAATGTGCTGGCAGCTGGGCCTGATGGGCTGGCAATGCTGACAGGCAGAACCTTGCAATCTAGAGCACTTTCAATTGCCAGCATTCCAACTCAAACCGGGAGACGTGAAAAACGAAAGGCTCATGTAGTAACCGAAGAGTCCAGGGAGGCCTCCCTCCCGACCCAGGCGGGTGCAGGGCTCCAGCCTGGGGTTCGCGTTTCCCGAGAGCTGCCCACCCTCAGGGAGGCTCGCCACACGCCAACTTCCGGCTCCGCCAATCTGTGGGGAAGCCCTCTTGGAACGCTGTTTCTGATTGGCTTGGCTTGGGTCACATGCCCAGCGCTGACCAATCACTTTGGCCAGGGAGATCAAGTGTTCTGATTGGCCAGGCCTGGACCACGTGGCAGTTCCGCGCCGGGAAGCCTGGGTGCCGCTACGCAGTGAGAGGAGCTGGAGGGTGACCGCCGAAGGCCGCGCTTCCAACCCTGGCGGGGGGCGTCCCACCCTGCCAAAGCAGGGCAGAGTGGAGCCCAGGGCCCAGGGGGGGCCGTCCGTTATGCAGAGTCTGGGCTCAGACGGGGACAGGACCTGAGACATGCCCGTACATCCCAGAACTTTCCAGAAGCTCATGTCTTCTCTCCAGGGTCAGTGGGAACACGGTGAACGTGAGGAGGGTCGGGGTGGGGCAGACTGCAGCAGGGACAGGCGTGGTCTGGAGGAAACGGGACAGATGTGTGCGGGCCTCTTTAAGAAGGAAAGGGACGAGGCTAGGAGAGCAGGGGGGGCGGGGTTGGGTAGCAGCCAGGAGCTTGAGCCCAGACGCGCCCGAGTGCATACTTTATACGTAAATGTCCCCTGAAAAAGTCCACTGTGAAGCAAGTAAATAACTAAACAAGGAACAGAAGTCTGACCAGCCAGGTTAGTCTTGATAAATGGGTCTGTCCCCGCGGCCCCTCATCCCTGACACATCAGAACCCACAGCCACCTTTGATGCCTTTCACAACTGGGCCCCAGTATTTCCTGGTTTGGGACAGGAGGGCATTTGGATTTTTTTAAATGGCAGAATCTAGAAGCTAATTAGGCCATTACTCTTCAAAGATTTAATTTGCTTTGATGGGCCCATCTATAATCATATTTCCAAACAGCTTCTATTTAATTACTGCACAAAATGAATGAGGTCCTTGAGCAATTTGTGTCTGATAAACTCACCTCCTGTTTTAGTTCCCGAGACAAAGAAAGACACGGGGTGAGGGTGGGGGGGACCCCAGATGGAGGAGGTGGGGGTAGGGGCTGACATCTCAGGTGGCCATTGTCCCCCCCCCCCCCAGGAAAAGAGTTGTAGGGATCTCGTCTCTGAGCACTGAAGTTACAGCAGGAAGGACCCTGGTGGGAAAGGTGAGGCCCCCCTTGCCTCTGGAAGGGGATCGTCAGAGGTTTCGGGGTGGAAGCCTCAGGAGGGTAGGGATTTCATCCGGCTTCTTTACTGCTGTAGCCCAAGCGCCTGAACAGAGCTGGACAGAGCTCTAGGTGCTCAGTAAATGCCCGCTAAGTGGTTGCCCCGGGTGGACTTGACTGAAGTCTGTGTTCTTGCTCCCTGAGGTGTGGGAGAAAGGTGTCGATTGACACCATG
This sequence comes from Zalophus californianus, assembly GCF_009762305.2. Classification (NCBI taxonomy): domain Eukaryota; kingdom Metazoa; phylum Chordata; class Mammalia; order Carnivora; family Otariidae; genus Zalophus; species Zalophus californianus. Next base: position 108,332,324 of record NC_045604.1, on the reverse strand, counting down.
GCCCTCCGCCATCTGATCACCTGATCGGCTAGGGGGTCTCTTGTAGCTACCAGAGCAGCTGTGGTCTGCAGCCACCCAGCACTCATTCTCCCTTCTTCTGGGGATGGCACCTTCACTTTCTTATGAGGGGCCCCCTTGCTCTCTGTACTCTGTCTTGGTGGGTGTTAGAAGTTGAATCGTCTCCCCCTCCCCAGATTGGTATGTTGAAGGCCTAACCCCCAGTCCTGGAGCGTGTGACCTTATTTGGAAATAGGGTCACTGCAGATGTCATTAGTTATGGTGAGGTCATGCTGGAGTCGCTGGGCCCCTAATATGACTGGTGTCCCTGTCAAAGGGGGAGATTCAGACAGAGACACACGCACTGAGAGGGACCACCACGCGAAGGCTGGAGTGATATTACCACAAGGCAAGAAACTACCAGAAGCTGGGAGACAGGCCTGGAATGGGCCTCCCCCAGGGCTTGCAGAGGGAAGATGGCCCCGCCGACACCTTGATCTTGGACTTTAGCCTCCAGAACTGTGAGACAATACATTTCTGGTGTGTAAGTCACTCCGTTTTATTTTTCTTTAAGTAAGCTCTGTACCCAGTGTGGGACTCGAACTCACAACCGTAAGATCAAGAGTCCCATGCTCTACTGACTGAGCCCACCAGGCACCCCCGGTTTGGGGTATTTTTAATGGCGTAAAAGTCCATAGTGGGCTAGTACCGTGGGAACGTCAGCCACAGTGCCCCCACCTGCTCTGGCCAAGATGCTGATCCAATGCCCCATCCCTGAAATTTGAATCCCAAGGTTGTCAAACGTGAGCCCTGCCATACTCCGCCAGCCGGCTGATTTTCCTGTGGGGAACCCCCCTCCTGCTTCGCCTTCAACCCCGAGCTACCTCAAGCCTCCTGATAAGGAGGGGGGCTTACTGTATTCAGAATTTTTTGTCTGTTGCTGGCAATCAGATGTTCCTGACTGACCCCAGAACCAGAGAGCTGCCCCCTGTAAGGCGGGTCCCCAGGCAGGGAGGGGACATGGGGGTTGCTCACTGTGGAATCATCTGCTCCTTCCTGCCCCGACCACACACATTATTCAGCTAATTTAGATATGTTTGGTTCAGGGATGCTGCAGGGAATAAGGCAGCAGGAAGAGAGATGATTAAATAAGCCATTTCAGTACAGCGGGGTGGGTGTTAGGACAGGAAGAATGGGGCCATGTGGGTGCACAGATGAGGGGCACCGAAATTGCTGTGGGTAGGGTGGCTGGTCATTAATGAGGAGGGAGCAGGGCTGCCAAGGGCAGGAGAGAAGGGAACTAGGGTGACCAGCTGTCCTGGTTTGCAGGGACTGTCCCAGTTTTAGCACTGAAAGTCCCAAGTCTTGGGAGGCCCCGTGGCGCCAGGTATCTGGAGTGTTGGTCTCCCCAGGATGGGGCACCCAGAGGATCGTGAGAGGCTGGAGCAAAGAGTGTAGGGCAAAAGTACACAGAAATTGAGAAGGGGCAGGATCATCAGGAGCCTTGCTGTTCATGGAGGAAAGTACGGATTCTAGCTAAGAGAAAGTGAACACTTGGGGGCGTCTCATGCCAGAGTGGGGCATGTTGAGCTCTGTGACTTTTCCAAGAGCCGCTCTGGCTGCTGCGTGAGGAATGGAGTATGGGGACATGTGGGGGCAGGCAGACCCTCTCACATGGGTGCGCTGTGGGCGAGGCCCCAGGTGGCCGTGGAGGTGATTCAGGCAGTGATTCTGAGCCTTTTTGGGGAGAGTGGTGGCAACAGACTGGCTCTGAGACCCTGATAAGAGCCATGGATGCCCTCGTCCCATAGATGCACATGGCTGCATGCTTTCATATGCTCTTTCCTGTGTACGCCGTTTCAGGGGCTATATAGACCCCCACGATCCATCATGGTGCCAAGATTCTGAACCCTCCGTTAGAGCTCTGGGCAGCCACATACTGTGTTGGCATTTGCCATTTCTTTGTCAGTCCTGCGTCACACCTCCCCTACCTGTCCCTGCCTCCCACCGTGATGGCCAAGGCACTGGACCCCCAGCTCTCCTCCCCACATCAGCAGGGGCAGAGGAAGACCACCAGGCTCATCCATCTGGCTCTGACTCCCGGGTCTCGTCAGCCTTGGGCTGTGGGACGGTGCCCGAGTCGTGACCGGCCCTCTCCCAGGCTGTCACAATGGTCCCTGCTTCCTTGGTCCTGCTGAGCTCCCTGCCTCCTGTCCATTTCCGTCCTGGCTCCTCCAGTCACTGTCACCTGTCCCTCCAGTAAATCCTCCTTCACTTAAGCTAATTATCAGGTCAGTTTTGTTCAAGTCAGGTTATGCATATAACAAGTAGGTGGTGGGCCCAGGGTTCAAACTTGGCTAGATCTGATGCCCAGCACATCGCTTTTTTAAATACCTCAACACCTGCAACGTGTGTGTGTGTGTGTGTGTGGTGTGTGTGTGTGTGTGTGTGTGTGTGTGTGTGTGTGTGTGTGTGTGTGTGTGTGTGTGTGTGTGAGAGAGAGAGAGAGAGAGAGAGAGAGAGAGAGAGAGGAGGGGGATGTCCAACACTCTCCTTTTTATTTGAAGATGATATTACAGATGAAGGAACAGCCTGCACTTCACTGAAATACAAATGTGTAAGCAATTTTTTTCCATTCCAAACTCCACAGAGTAAATTGTGCCTGATGTGTTATGACAGATTCTTGGGGCCACGCCGTGGATGTGTTCTCTCTTCTCTGAGGGGAAGTCAAAGTCTTTGACTTTCCCACCCAGCATCCAGGCCCAGGAAAGAAATCGCATATCAAACGCACACACAATGATGCAGTCTCCAGGAAGCAGAGGGAAAGCAACTCGGCCAACAGATAATAAAATGACACGACCCAAGAAGAGAGAGGAGTTCCCTGCCTTCTCTTGAACACATGGGGACACTGATTACTGATGGGGTTCTGGGGTTTCTGGGAAGGAGACACAATGTTTGGAGCTCTTGGGGAGGTAGGAATCATGGGGACGGTGGCACAGGCTGAAGGTGCCGGATGCCCGTCGGGTGACTCCCGGGCGGGGGGGGCGGTGTCCAGAAACGAATGTGAACTATAAATTCCACCAGTAGACACTTCCTAAGGTAGGTCTTGAAATCACTTGGAATTTCCACAGCAAGCAGCCAGAGGTCTGGCCTTCCTCAGCAAAGGGCTCAGTGTGGACCGCACATGGGCCCTAGCTGGGCTGTACCCACGCCACCGCCTCTAGTGGGTGCAGACCCCACACTGAGATGAGACATGGCATTCTGGCCCCATATCTTAGCCTTTGAGCCTCGCCACTGGCTAAGTGCCAGGGACTTTCCAGAGACCCTCTAGCTGGTGCTTCCCTGACCTAAGCAGTGCTGTGGGCTTGGACCCTGGCCTGGCTGCCCCGCTGTCCTTGCTGCCTGCAGTTCATGAATCTGGAAGGAGCGAAGGCAGTGATCTGACCCAAATGGTCACTGAGGACACAGACAGTGCTTTGAGGCATAGCAGGAGGAGACACAACTTCAGCCACAGATCAAGGTGGAGGGAGACCCCGGTCAGTCCAGCTGCCAAGTGTCCAGCTTGAAAGAATCCCAGGAAACAAACCAACTCTGCTGGAGCCTGACCTCACCAAACCTCTTCCTCCCACCCCCGCCCCCCCGGGCTCTTCTGATGGTTAAAATATTCTTTCTTTCGGGCCACCATAACAGAGTGCCACAGACTGAGAGGCTTGTACAACATAAATATATTCTCCGACAGCCTGGGGGCTGGAAGCCCAAGATCACGGTGTCAGCAGGATTGGTTCCTTCTGAGGCCTCTCTCTGTGGCTTACAGACAGTTCTGCCTGTGTCCTCACATGGTCTCTGTGTGTGTGTGTCCACATCTTAATCTCTTCTTACAAGGACACAGATCATAATGGATTTATTAGAATGCAACCTGATTACTCCATTTTAACTTAATCACCTCTTTAAAGACCTTGTCTTTGGGGCTCCTGGGCGGCTCAGTCGGTTGGGCGTCTGACTCTTGATCTCAGCTCAGGTCTTGATCTCAGGGTTGTGAGTTCAACCACATGTTGGGCTCCACACTGGGCATGGAGCCTACTAAAAATAGATAGGTGATAGATAGAAAGATAGATAGATAGAAAGATGATAGATAGATGATAGATAGGGACCCTGTTTTCAGATAGTCATATTTTGAGATCCTGGAGTTAGGATCTTGACATATGAATTTGGGGAGCACATAATTCAGTCCATATCAAACGAAATGCTGCATAGAAACCGCCAGACACATTGAAGGTGGTTGGTAAGCAGCAGTGGGTATGATTCCTTTCTTTAGGGTAGTTGAGAAGGTAAGCAGAAACCGAGGATAGGAAATGCTGCAGAGTTCTGGCATCTTTCCCCAGGAAGCCATCCTGGGCTTCGTAGTTGATTGTTCCAGAGAGAAAATAATACAGTTTGTAGCCTTGTACAAGCCTGGATCTCCCTAGAGCTTCCAGTGATGGGCTAATGTGGCCTTGAGGCAGGAATCCCAGGCCCGCTGCCCCACGGCTCTGGCCAACGGCTGGTGTGGATCGTGGAATGTCAGTAGAACCTCCAGCCCATGTTGGGGTCATGGTGTCACTGCTCTGTGTCTGTCCTCCTCCCCATGTTGGAGTCCACTGGGTCAAGGGGCAGGGAGGCAATCAATTTCTGCCCCTCTGACTTTCTTTTTCTGACCTGAACCTGTTAGCAAGATTTCGTCCGGGGATACCCCCAGAGGCCCTTAGGACTGTTTACCCAGGAAGGGCACTGCCCCAGAAGCAGGAGGCAGGCTCCTGGGCTCCATTCAGGACCCAGCAGCCTGAGAGAAGGATCAGAAGGGAGAGGTTTCTTGGTGCATCAGATTCATTGCAAAGCAAGAAGATTTCAGAGCAGCTTCTGGCCATTTTTCTGGTGGTTTCCCATCCTCCCCACAGATTTTTAAATCTGCCCAAACCCAAGACAGGCTTTTCTATGCTAGTTGTGTCCAAAGTGGGGTCTTCTTGGCCTTCATTGGCCTTCCTTCCCATCACACATGGTTGTCCTTGTCTTCCGTGAAACTTAATGCATTGTATCAATTGGAAGATATTTTCCAAAACTGTCAGCAAATTGGTGATAATTTTCTGCCCCCCACAACACAACTAAGACTTTTTTTTAAAAACATTTAAATGTTGGATTGCCGTGGCTTCCCCCCCTCCCAGGGGGCCTGTATATATGAAAACAGTTATCTTGAGTCCAGTTTGACTTGGTGCATTTTACAAGGGCAATGCCCCAGCCATCACCACACGTGTTCATTATGCACAGAACCGGGTTCTTGCCCCCACTAAGCCACACTTTGAATAATAGAATTACGACTTCTTCCCATCCTGCCTGGTGGATCTCAAAATCCACAAACCAGTATTTGGGGTGAAGCTTCAGGACCTGAATTGTACAAGAGTGGAGCAAAGGCAAACTCCCCTCCGACTTTCTTCTTCCCCAAATCATGAGATTTCTCCAGAGGAGGCTTTGTGTCATGTTGTCTACCCATCAAACCTCCTTTTCTTCTTTCTCTTGGAAATTTGATGAGATCAAAGTGTCAGCTTTCACCAGCAATGCCTGAAGAAAGTGAGAAGGCAGATGGGCCTCGCCCACCTCCCCGGCCCCGAGCCATGCTGCCAACGCCTTTTGAAAAGAAATGCTAGACTCTTCCCGCATGCACCTGGCTCCCCTGCAAATTCATAAATGGCAATGCATGCAAGAAGTAGATGAATTCCTCAAAAAATTAAAAATAGAACTACCATATGATCCAGTAATTCTACTTCTGGGTATTTACCCAAAACACTTGAAAGCAGGGTCTCGAAGAGATATTTGTACACCCATGTTCCTAGCAACATTATTCACAAGAGCCAAAAGGTGGAAGCAACCCACATGTCCATCAGCAGATGAGTGGATAAACAAAATGTGGTCCGTCCACACAATGGAATATTATTCGGCCTTAAAAAGGAAGGCAGTCCTGTCACATGCCACAATATAGACAAACCTTGAGGACATTATGCGAGGTGAAATAAGCCAGTCACAGAAAGGCAAATTCTGTACAATTCCATTTACATGAGTTTCCTAGAGTAGTCAGAAAGTAGACAGAAGTCAGCAAGCTCTCCTCCCAACTCCCGACTGTCATTGGCCACAGGGCCGTTCTGTTGGCGCCCAGCACATGTGGATCTGTCCTGCCCCACGTGTGGATCAAGAGCATGCCTACGGCATTGGAGGTGCTCAGCCAGGCTGCCCCCCACATGACATGCACTGTGTGGCATAAGGATTCGAGGGGCCCAGACTGCTGCACTGGCTTCCACCTCAGGCCCATGTACACTCAGTGTTACGTGTGCGGGAAGATTCTGATGTAGTGAGTGTGGGATGGTCAGAGGGGACAGGAACCCTGTGAAGGTCGAAGTCCCCCAGTCACGGCTGAGTATGAAAGGGGGATCAGTAGAGGTAAAAAGAAGAGCATGGGCCTCGAAACCAGCAAGCCTGGGTTCACAATCAGCAGGACCAGGATGCATCAGGACATAGCCCAGACCCTTATCTCAAGATAATAAATCCTACATGATGGGGAGTATGGTGGGCAGCAATGAGACTTCACCCTTGTGCAATCCCCTCTGCTTGCGTGTGGGCTGGACCTGGTGACTCACTTCTCAGAAAAAAAATAGAACATGGCAAAATTTATGAGCTGTCACTTCCAAGATTAGGATACAAAAAGACCATGACTTCCACCTTGCTTGTCAACTTTTGTCCCTGCCTTGCTCCACGGGAATCAAGCTGCCATCTTGTAAACCACCCTATGGAGAGACCACATGGCAAGGACCAGAGGGCAGCTTCCGGTCAACAGCCAGGAAGGACCCGAGGCCCTCAGAGAACGGAATCCTGCCAACAGCCAAGTGACTGAAGGCGGACGTGGACCCACCCCAGTTGAACCTTTGGATGGGACTGCAGCCCTGGGCCACACCTTGATCACAGTGAGAGGCTGTGAGCTGAACATCCCAGATAGGCCGTGCTCAGATTCCTGACCCACAGAAAAATATGAGATAATAGATGTGTGTTGTCTTAAACCACTACTCTTGGGGTAATTTATTACAAAGCAATAGCCCGCTGATAGAGGGGGTGAGGAATTTGGCACACAGTATTATTTCCCAGCATTAGTTCTTTTTTTCTCTCTTCCTAACACAAACCTGTCTCATAGCTCTACCAGCCTTTGGTGCTCTTGCACCCAGAGGAATACCAGCACCACCCCATCAGAAACAATAGCATCAGAAACAGTGACCCTGAGTCATTGGAGCAGGTCACATTGTGCCAGCCTGTGGAAGGCTGAGTGAGTAATGCCATTGTGAAAGCTCTCCGTGAAAAAGAAATGAAATCATACTAAATGTAGTAATCATTAAAAGTCAAGTTATTTAGTCAAAGAGAAAGAGTTAGGATGCATCACACAGAATTGGGAGTCTCCCTCCTCACCTTACAAGTAGGGAAACTGAGGCCAGAGAGTGGGAAGGAACTTGTGTGAATAGCAGAATGAGTTCTAGCAGAACCAGACAGTTAATCGTGGCAAAGCAACACTTAACCAGGTGTGTCTTGGTGAGCAGAGAACAGATTCCCTGCAAGTGGGCCAAACTCAAGTCGTGATTCCTGGGAAAGCAAAGCCAGGCTTCAGGCGGTCCTCAGGAGTGCCTGAGATAAAGAGGATCCTTGGGAGGGAGAAGGGCCCCACCGGCTTGAGCTCAGGAGGACGGTGCCCATGTATGAGCGGGTGGTGAGCTGAAGGGGACAGGACTGAAGAAAGGACTCCCGTGCTTGGAAAACCAGAGGCTCCTGGACTCCCGCCGACACCTGCCAGAAGGAGGGGCGGTCGTGGCAGGGAGGTGTCCAGGGCTGAGGGGAGAGGACCCCCAGAGGTGCTTCCTGGATCCCCAGCACCTGGCTGGCCCTCAGCACACAGGTGAGCTCTTGGACCGTCTCCATCTCTCAGGAGGCCCGGCCACCCATGTGCGCACCTTGTGGCAGTCCCAGCCAGGCCTGGGAGGCCTCCCGCGGAATGGCAGAGGGCAGGGACCAGGATCCACCCTGGGGAGCCCAGGGGCTCCAGAGATGGCTGCAAACTGAAGCTGCTTGGGAGAAGGTGGGGAGCAGGGATGAGGTCTGGGTGCCACCAGCTCCCCAGCACCGCCAGGTGACGCCCGTGCTCCCTGCCTGTGAATCTTCCTCTCGCCCCTCACTGTAATGTCCCGTGCAGTGGTCCCTCCTCCATGGAGAACAGGATGGTGCTCCCTCCGAGTGGTAAACATGGAACTCCCGTGTGACCCAGCGCTTCCACCTCTAGATATGTACCCAAAAGGACTCAAAGCCAAAACTTGAAAAATATTTGCTCCTAGCACTGTTATTCACATGAGCCAAAAGGAGGAAGCAACCCAGGTGTCCATCAGCAGACCACTGGATAAACAAGCGGTGGTCTATCCGTATAATGGAACGTTATTCCACCTTAAAAAGGAAGGAAATGCGAACACGTGCTCTACCATGGATGAACCTTGAGGACACGATGCGAGGTGGGACGAGCCAGTCGCGGAAAGACAAATCTTGTATGATTGCACTTGTCGGAGGTCCCCAGAGTTGTCAGATACAGACGGAAGGAAGAATGGTGGTTGCTTGGGGCTGGGGGAGATAGGAACAGGGAGTCAGTGTGTAAGGGGTGCAGACTTTCATTCTGGGGAAGATGAAAAGCTTCTGGAAATGGATGCTGGTGATGGTAGCACAACAGTGTGAACATGCTTAATGCCGCTGAATTGCACCCCTAAAAATGGTCAAAACAGCAAATTTTATGTGTATTTTGCCACAATAAAAATGAATAAAGCAACTCGCTAATGGTTAAGGGGCTTTGCTCTCTCCAGGATGGGCACCCTCTTTTTGTCTGGGCAAAGCCAGAACCCATGGTCCCAGGTATCCTCATGCTGAGGCAGCCCACCCTGGGGTCTGTAAGAATAATCCCCACTCTGTCTCAATAAACCACCAGGCAGAGATAGCCCTGGGCGTCTGTCACTGGAGATTATGTTTCGAACTAAGGGCTCTAGGGAGGCATCAAGGCCAATGCCACACAAGAAGGCCACACTGCTGCATCCGTTCTTTGTGTCCAGCTGTGTCAGAGGCTGGCGGAGGGTGTGAGCAGTATACAGACCAGTCACTGTACATGTAAGGACAGAGGTGGGCAGGGCAGGGGGCATTGGGTCTGGATTGAAGACCACGAGGGAGGGACAGGCAGCTCTGTGTCCATGGAGCCTTTTTAAGACCATGCACTGTGGCTCAAGCCTGTCCTTCCCTGTCCCTGGTCCTCAGTTTTCTCTGCACAATGAGGGTGGGATGGTCCCTAAGAGCTATCCCAGGACAGCGACAGTCTGCAGTTCTGTTTGAGGGATGAGCATGTCCTAAAGGTGTAGGATGTCACAGCTGCAGTAATGTAGCCGACCCCTGTGCTGTCACCTGGCCAGTGGTTCCTAGTGACCTGGAGAGCTTATCAAATTAGAAGTGTCCCGCACTGCCCCTCCACCCCCCGAGAGTCAGCTTTGAGGGCCTAATGGTAGGCCCTGCTCCCATCTGCACTCAAAGGCTCTGACGATTGGGGTATAGCACCCCAATGCTTCTGAGCCCGAGGTGGCCCCCACCACTCACTTCGCAGATGAGACCCAGGAAAGGTGAGTGTGGCACCTGGAAAGATTTTCTGAAAATAACTAATCTGGAGGAGGCCGGTCCCGTTCCTTTTATTTCTTGGGATCCGGCTGGGCAGGGCCATGCAGGAGTTGGGGGAGGGGAGCATGGCGGGGACCAGGTCTGGAGCCATTTCTGGAGCCATCTCCCTAGCATCTTCATCGCCATGACAACAGCCATGCTCCCTGGAGTGTTCCACCCGTTGATGCTTTAACATGGGATTTCTAATCCCTCAAGACAGGTAGCTGCTACCGTCCCCATTTTATGGATGACAAAATCAAGGCTCAGGGTCACACAACAGAGAAGAGGTAGGGCGAGGATTTGAACCTGCACTAATGCCCCCACATCGCGCAGCCCCTGAGGTCCAGAACTCAAGGGACTCCCTGAGCGTGGTGGATGACAGGAGCTGAGGAGCACCCCTTGCCCCCCGTGAGTGTGGCAGGTCCCCATGGGCAGATTCTCAGCACTGGGCTCAGCGGGTGCTCCTGGCTTGAAACCCCAGGAGCTGCCCCCCCTGCCCCAGAAGCAGGCTACCGTGGAACACACCCACCTCACCCGAGAACTGCACGCTCCAGATAGCGCCAGAAGGAGGTCCCTCCACTGCCCCGCACATCTGCGCCCCCTGTTCCCAGCCAGCCAGCCTGCCCAACCCCCTGAGAGGCTCAGCTCTACCCACAAGTGTCAGCCCAGTTTCCAACCCTCTCGAGGTGCTGAAAGCTCTCAGCATGCACGGGCTCGGTTTGAATTAGGTTGCCGTTGATGTTATTATTTTGGGAGAAATGTTCATTTCCAGCCCCACGCTGCACAAACAGACGGGCTCATATCCAGGACTGAATGCCAACTGGTTCCAGGGAGGTGGCGGGAGTGAATTCCATTCCTGTGCTGGAGTCAGGGGTCAGGTTCAAGGCTCATGGGAGACTCCAGGGACTTTTGTGTGTAGGGCGGGCTGGTGAGACCTGTATGGGGTGGGGGGGGGAGAAGTAGACAGGCAGACTTGCCCAGAGACGAGGTTTGGAAACTGCAGCACCTGGTCTGGGATCCAGGTTTGCCTCCCCGAGCCACCAAGCCCAGTGTGTGAGTCCCACAGGGCGGCAGGCGAGGCATTTTCAACCCTGGAGGGGAAGCCTGGCATGTAAATTCAGCTTACTCTGAGCACCAGCCGCAGGCTCTCGGGCCAAGGGCCAGTGGTGAGAGAGGGTGGGTCTTCTTGAGTCTCTTGCAAGGATTGCTTCTCCCCTCCAGCCCCCTCTGGGACTCACCCTTTGGCCCTCCCCTCCAGGTCTGTCCACAGCTATGCTTTGGCATGCAGAAATCTCTGTGCATCGGTGGTGCTTGGAGCAGAGATGGCACGTGCCTCCTGGTCACACAGCTGGACTACACTTCCCAGCCGCCCCCCCCCCCCATGCCTGCGAGTCCGGCCCATCAAACCCTCCTCCACCCTCCCTCCTTCCCCAGATCCCAGGGCCCCGGGGGTGGGGGGGGGGGTTGGAGCCACTCGATGGGTGGAGCCTGGGCCCCTGCATGACTATGTGGAGCCGAGCACCCACTCAGCCCACTCCAGGCTCAGGTGTGAGAGAGAAGTCAACCTCTACTGTGGGAAGTTACTGAGACGTGCTGTGGGTTGTTGGCTTGCTGGAGCTCCCGGGGCCGGGAGGAGGCAGCTGGAATGAGGGCCACCCAAGGCAGTGGCAGCTTCTTGTGGCTTCACGAGCAGCAGAGGCCTCAGCCAAAGAAGGAGAGAGATGGCAGATGCTTCCTTACAGTGGCATCTGAGGACCCCCAGAACTACCAGGGGCCTTAGTGGGTAGGGGGATGGTCCCACGGTACAAGTGAGGCAAGGGGCCTGCACAGAGCAACAGTAGTGGCCAAGGCTCTTTGTGAGCAAACAGCCACAGTCCTGGGAGACCGGGAGGCTGAGGAGACCCAAGGCAGCACATCCAGTGACGACCCTACCCCATCGTCCCCATTTGCCCTTTCTTCTGAATGCTGTGGGAAACACTGCCCAAAACTTTGGGTGCCCCAAAGTTCTCCTTGAAGATGTGGCAGTGTCTTGTGTTGGGAGCCTGGGCAATCTGGATTTGAATCCCCACTGCACAACCAGCTCACTCCTGACATTTACTCTTGACCTCCGTCAAGCCTGTGTGCGAGCACACGCGTCTGGGCCTCTTCTCTTGTAAGGACATCGCTCACTGAATCAAGAGTTAAATCACATAAGTCACCTGCGCCCAATTCTCCCATCCATGGATGGGGGCAATGGGGCAGTCTCCTAAGATGGCCCCGGGGAACTACGGCCTCCTGGTGGTCACACCCTCAAGCGGTCCTTCCCCCTTGGAGCCAACCCTGTGACTAGAATGTGGCGGAGACGTGCCAGTTCCAGGTCTGGCCTGTCAGAGGGCTGCCAGGATCTTGCACTTTGGGGAGCTCTGTGCCCCATCTACAAAAAACAGGTCCCCTCCAGGAAGATGGCCCGAGAGGCGCTCTTAGATCATGTGGAGCAGAGAGAAGCCCAGCTGTCTCAGGGTCCAGTTGAGCCCACAGATGACAGCCCAGTGACTCTCTGGAGGCTTGAGGTGGAATCAGAAGAACTGCCCTGCTGAGCCCAGCCGGCCCAGCATAATAGGTTGGTGATACAATCGATAATAGGATGGCTGTTCGGGGCAGTCTGTTACTTGGCAGTGGAGAAATGAAATTGCAGGATTCACACTCCACCTCCTTTGGGGCTGAAATCTGCAGAAAACCCATTGTGAAACATCAGTGGGTGATGACCCCAAGAAGCACGTGTTCGTGTGGCCACCGTGAGCAAGGTGCTGGGGTAGGAGGCTCTTTGGGGAGGCTCCCTTTTCCCACGCCCTCTACTCCACTGTCCTTTCTTCGATATTTAGAACTAAGCATTGTGGAATTGTCAGAAGCAGCAGGGCCCCAAGAGACTGCAAACATAGGGCTACAGGGACACTGGGCATTGTTGGGATAATAAGCCTTCTCCAAGGAGGGCTAGCTCCCCCTCTGAGAGCCACAGTGTCACTGAGAGGCCACTTCGCCCGATCACCCAGGTCCAGGGAGCGTGACTGGGACGGTGGAGGAGGAAGGGCCGCAGGCAGGGGCAGGGTCTGGCCTGCTCCTAGGTCCTGTCCCCATCTGGGGCTCCTTCTAAGCCCCTGCACCCCTGCTGAGGTCGTCCAGGCCAGAGGAGTGGCATTCTGGGGCTCAGCGCTCCAGGCTAAACCCTGGCTGGGCAGAGAGCGGGGCAGGAGAGCCCCCCCACCCCCCACCCCCCCGCCAGTGTCCTGTCCCCTCTGGCTGCAGGCACAGCTGGACGCGGGCTGACGGACTGTCACGATTGTTCCTGCCCTGGCAACAAGCCAAGGCTGTTACTGAGAGTGCCATTGCCATGGAAACCCTGAGTCAGGGCCGCACTTAGCGGAGCCGCACTTGCCAGGGGCTCTCGGGGCCTCTCGCCTGCCAACACGAAAGGCAACACCAGCACGCAGCATCTCCTTGGGACTCGTTAACAGGGCGGAGTGGGGGTGACAGGGAGGGGGCAGGTGGGGAGGAAGCGGGGCGAGAGGTGGGGGGGCAAAGTAGAGAAACCGTGTTAGCCCTAGGACCGGCGTAGGGGCTGCCAAGCCCAGACCACAAAGACCAAGGGGTCTCTCCCAAGCAGCCAGATCTGCCACTTAGCAAACCCAAAAGGCCAAACTCCCAGAGACCAGAGCTCAGGGCTGGGCCCCACAGATGCAGCTTTTTCGCAACGGTGGGAAATCGGGGTGCCTCTGGATCACAGGGTTCAGCCAGAGAAGCCAACCAGCACAGCTGCTTGTTTCCAGGGGTGCAGGGGGGCTTAGGACTTGCCCAGGGTCATGCAGTGGGTCCACGTGGGGCCAGGAAGGCAAGAAGAGAAGAGCCCGTTCCCGCCCGCACCAGCCTCTTCCAGCTCCCCATCGTCCAGTGGTCAGGTGGGTGCAGGCCTGCCGGCTCCGGAGGAGGCTGGGTCCACACAGGAGTCCCCAGCGTGGCCTGGGCCCAGCAGGAAACAGCCCCAGCCCCCAGATCTGCCCTGGGCATCCAAGTTGTGTTGGTGAGTCAACTGCCAGGTTCCCACGGTAGCTCACACAAACCTCATTGCCACACCCCTTCTGCCCCATGGTCCAGTCTGGCCCTCGCAGGGAATCGGGCCCACCCCACCCCAGGGAGGCCCTAGCTGTTACGCACACGGCCATACGGGAGCTGCAGATGAGGACTGCCCTTACCTGCCCACCCTGGGTGACTCTTCTCTCACACCTTTACTGACGACGGCCGATGAGGTGGCTTACCACAGGCCACGGAGCGCGCAAGAGGGAGAGCTTCACTCTGACCCGAGGGCTTGGTGATCGCAGAAGAGCACCGTGGCCACTCCGCCTCCGGGCGCAGACCAGGTGGCTGAGCCGCCCGTGGGAATCCCCGATGTCCACCCTCACACACCCGATGCTGGGGAGGCTGCAGGGCTGGGGGCAACCCCTCTCTTGGCCACGGGGCTCCTGAGTTCCTGGGGGGAGGGCCCGGGGGGATGCCTCCTGAGGGGGATGCAGCCACTCAGCTGGGATGGAGGTGCTAGTCTAGCCCTTGCTGCCAGTTCGCTGAGCAAGCAACAAAAAGTTAGAGGAAACGTTCCAATTGCCGGGAAAGAAAGTCAAGCCTCATGTGCTGGCTCCCCGGGGACAGTCATTACCTCTGGTCCTGTAGCAGCAGAAACAAGAACTAAGGGACACTGGAAAGCCAACTGGAGGAGGAGCAACGTCAAACCTGTCCACCCCCGTGGCACAAGGCTGCGGGCTTCAACTGAGGAATGAACAGATCGGGGGGCAGGAGGGGGCATCTGTCAGGTTCCCTGTGGCCCTTCAGTTCTGCAACCATGGGGGCTCCTGGGCTGAGAGACCCACCCGTTCCAATGCTGGGGGCCTGGATCCAAAAGCCCCCTCCTCCCTTCTGTAACAGACACCTTGTCCCGCGGACCTGGGCCCCAGCCCCAGCTCCCCTCCCCAGTCTGGTAAGTGTGATCTGTGCGGAGCTATGAATGGGCATGGATGTGAGCTGGCATCACACAGGCTCCCTCAAGTCCAGCATTTCTCGCCTTTTTTTTTTTTTTTCCATTATCACTTTCCCGGGGAGCCTTTTTAGATGTTTTTTAAATAATTGTCCCATCCCCCATGAAACTAAATTCTAGGGAATATGATTTTATTGGTTAGCAGGTAGCGTTGAGGTTTGGATGGACACAGACCATTATAATAGCTAAGACTTCTTTGTGCCCTCCTAGTTTTAGCCCCTCAGGGGTGCTGTCGCCCCATTGAGAACGTAGGATCTGGTCGGCGTGTTGGCGGTGGCGCACGTTGGGCGATGGCCACCATTCCTTTGCCCATTTGGCGTTCTGTGGCAGGCCCTGGGACAGGACTCCAAGGCCAGAATCTCCTTACATCCAGTCCTTGCCCCGAGGTGCTCCTTGCAGAGGGGTCAACATGCAGGGAGGGGGCAATTCGCAGACGGGGTGCTGCAGGCTGCGCTCCAGCCTGCTCCTGCTGGAAGGGGAGCAGAGAAGCATCTTTTAGGAAGCAGGGAGCCTGGTCCCCAGAGCGTCACGCCAACACTGGGAACTGTCGGGGCGCTTGAGGGGACCCTGTGTCTCAAGAAGATGAAGAAATCCTTCCCGGATTGTTCACTGATGTCACACTCCAGTTGGCCCCCCAGGAGCCTTCCCCAGGGCAGCCTCCAGACAGGAGGCAGTGGGAGCCAGCACCGGGAGGGGAGAGGTGCGTTGTCCCGGCTGGCGTGCTGCACCAGCCCCTCCGCAGAGAACGGTTTTGTGGTGACCAAGCCACAGACAGGGCAGGACCGGACATGTGCCCCCAGCTCGTGTCTCCTGAAGTCCCAGCCCTGTGGCTGCACACTTGTCCTTCCCGCAGACAGGACTCCCTGCGAGGTTCAAGGGCAGATGCAGCGCCCGTATCCCCTGTGGCCTCTGGGCTTCCAGCGGCCAGCCTCCGCGTCTCGTGGCCCGAGGACTTTCTCTTGGACACGCAGCTGGCCTGAAGTCTCCAGAGCCTGTGCTCAACCAGTGACCGCTGAGGGCATCGGTGCCTCAGTTCCCCGCCAGCCCCTACCAGCGTGGGTAACCCCGAAGCGCGTGCTCCACACTGTCTCCCAGGACTTTCCAGAAGCTTTCAGCTTGTTTCCTGTAGTGTGAACTCGCCTGATACTTCACCTCTCATTGGCTGCCTCACAAATGTCCCCGGGACACCTCCCAAATAACTTGCATTCGACTCCTCGTCTCCGGCTCTGTTTCTGGAGGAGCCCAGACAGACGGGCTCCCATCCTGCCTCATCCTACGACCTTCATTTGAGGTCCCCCTTTGCCTGCTGCTTCATGGATCACACACTTGAGAGCCAGGGCTGATTTGGGGTCACTATTGGCAGAGGGCTGGGCAAAGCTCAGGGGTAGCAGAGAACGGAATTAGGGGAGGCTTGGCAGAGGAGGGGCCACTTGAGCAAGGTCCTGAAGGGTAAATAGGAGTTTGCCTGTGGAGAAGAAAGCACAGGAAGGCCTCCACCTCCCCTGTCTTAGCCCTGAGCTATTTGCAGAATGCACCTGGACAGCATTGCCCATCCCTTAGCCATGGGATTCTAGAATGGGAACCGGCATAGCTCTGACTGGTCAATCCTCAGCTCCGAAACCTGCAGTGACTCCCCATGGCCTGCAGCAGGTCCAAGTTCTTTGGCTTATAGTTTGAAGCCCTCTGGTCAACTGGCTCCACTCTGCTCTCATGCTGTTACTCCTGTCTTTGCGGCTGCCGACTGCCCTCGCCGGTGCGCCCAACCTGGCAAAATCCGGTCTGTCCTTCTGGGCCATCCAAACACCCTCTCTCCTACGAAGCCTTCAGTGGTGACCTCACAACAACAGCTCTCAATTTTGTGCCCGTAGAGCACCATTGCCAGATTCTAGGGCGCCTCCCAGCTGCAAACCAGGGAGAGTCACCGATCTGGGTCAAAAGGAAGCTCCACAAGGTCAAGACCCATTGCAGGGCTCCCCCGTATCCCCCAAATCCCAGCAGTAACGACAATGACCCAATGCTTCTGGAACATTTCAAAGCTCCCTTCCATCTCCCCTTTGACCTTGCGTGGAGAACACAGCTCCACCAACACGGGCTGGTTCAGATGGCCTGTAGGGGGCGCCCATGCAGCCCCACGGCTGGATTTATGGTTTGATTCATGGAATCAAAAGCAGCCATTGCAAGTGCTTTTTAATTAAGTGAAAGATGAGGGTCCCACTCTCTTAGAGAGGAACCCCTCCTTCCCTCTTCCTCCCGCCCCAATGTCACACTGTCAGAGGCGGGGTCAGGGAAGGAGACGCTCGGTGTGGACACAATCTAGGTGGCTCAGGACAGAGCCGATTCCCCTTGAGGGAATGAGCCTGAGGCCCAAATCAAATTTTGAACATACTCCTCAATTAGAGCTTGACTTTGTTCTCAGCGGCCTACCCGAGTGGGCCCCCCGATAAGACCAGGCAGCACTGTTGTCTTTATGCTTATGAGGTGGATCCACTGGAAGAGCACATTCTAAATGAGATTACATCTTATACATGTCTAATGTACTGTTCTCACCATTTAAAATGCAGCTCTATTAAAATAGCAGGGAGGGAAAATTGACTCTCGGAGCTGGGTGTGGAGAGAATAGATCACTAGTGAAATGAATAATATATTAACAGAATAATGATGTTGCTTCTCATATTAATCATATAAATCACAAGATTCTCAAGCTGCCAGCAGAAGTTTAAAAAAAAAAAAAAAAAGCCAACTTCTAGTTTTCCAGGCAGAGAATACCGAGGCCTGGGGGGCAGGGGTGGGAGCTGGCTGCCTCAGGGGTCACACTGGTTATGAAACAGAGGTTTCCCGGGCAGCTGATGGGCTGCCAAGGACCTGGGACTTGCCCTGGAGGCCGCAGTGATGTTGTGGGAAGGCCGTGACTCGTGACTCAGGTTCCAGCCTGCATCCGCAACTGAGGCCAACCGTTTGCAGGGACATGAGAAACGTGAATGAGACGTGGTGCCCCGCCCACAGGCCAGGCCGGAGGGACAGTAACGCGTATAGCAGGTTCCAACCACGTGCTACAAGCCGGGACAGAGCCTCAGGCAGCCGGGGTCAGGCATCCAGTCCTGCTTGTAGGTCCACAACTGTGGTCCTATGTTGAATGAGCATCGGGCAACACAGTGCAGACCTCCCAGTGCTCTCCAGAGGAGGAAGGTGCTGTAGAAATGTGGGAGGCCAGGTGTGGGGGTGCGCTGGGGGCCCTAAGGAGTGATTACGGTGGTTGCAGTTCTTGCAAAGGATGCCATGTGCATGCAGATATCTGCACACCATCTGCACGGAGCCCCACCCTGGGGGTTGGCATGGATGAGTAAATGCAAGGAACTGTCCTCGGAGGGGGTGGTGGTGAACCAGAAACTGGGGCTGGGAGCACGCTAAGAAAATTCCTCCCATCCCCTTGGGAATGCTTGTCATTGGGGCTCAGCCCCTCGTGGTCCCACTGCAGGCCCATGCGGAGCACCAGGGCCTGAGCTGGCTGCACTGAGGTCTAATTGTTTGGAACATGGACAAGAAAGCTCCCCCCATCCGCACCTCCGCTCAGCCGGGGAGCAGAAATCCCGGGATTCACGGGCAGCCCCAGGAATCGGCCACAGTCACTTCATGTGAGGGCCGGGCTGGAAGCCCCCAGGCCTGATCTTGGCTCGTGCTCACACCCAGCACCTGCTGCGCACGGTTTCCCACTTTACAGGGGAAGGAAGCGAGGCTCCCAGTAAGTAGGGAATGTGCCCATGGCTGCCCAGCTGCCGAGTGGCAGGATCATTTGGGTTACTGGGCACAGTGTCTACTCCCCCACGCACTGGTATTAGGCGTACCCTGGCCACCCAAGCAATGGGATGGAAGCAGAGGCTAGTGGAACAAAGACAAAAGGTGCCAGCCTTCTCCCACGTCTCCAACCACCAGGGAGGAGCGCTTCCCCCAGGGAGCCGCGGCCCTAGCGGCCTGAGCCCCAGGATGAACACACGCAGTGGACCTAAGCCCCACCTGCCTCCCAGAGCAGAGGTGCCCAGCAGAGCCCAGCCGCGGTCTGGGGCCCTCAGCAGATCTGCAGGTCCACGAGCATGAGCTTGGGCGCTTACGACTGTGAGCCACTGAGTTATGGGCTGGTTTATTATGCAGCATCATTGTGGCCCTTTCTGGCTGGTCCAGAGGCCGAGTCAGGCTCACCAATGTGCTAAACCACCTCCCCCGGGGCTGTAGTGGGAGGGTGGAGGCTCACACAAGCCCACCAACTCTTTCCAGCTTGGATCCCATTGCCAAATCTGAGGAATTAGCTTTCTGCACAAAACCCCCCGCCTGCCACGGCCACAGCCAGTGCAGGATCCTCACCATGGACGTCTGAGTCAAGTCTCAGGTCTCAGCCTCCTTCCCCACTGGACCTTTGGGGCCCTAGCCGCCATGTGTACCCACCAAGGCAGGAGTATTAATAATCCTGAGAACTCACATTTCTGAGCTCTGATAACGTCCACCCCTTTGCTCCACCATCTCTCACCATCCTCATTATGAGGTGAGCTCAATCACTAACCAGCCCCAGTTTTTGGAGGAGGAAAGTGAGGCTCAGAGGAGTCAAGCAATTTGCACGATGTCACACAGCTAATAAATGTTGGAGCTGTTTCTCCAACAGAGACGGGCATAACTCCCTGTGAAGTGTTCCCACACCCCGTACCGGGGGGTTCGGTCCAACACCCACTCCTCCACTCCAGGCCCTGGTGGTGGACCCCTCGGTCCTATCCAGCAGTCAGCCTTATTTCTCCCACCTGGGAGGTCAGCCCGGGCTCATGGCGGAAGTGGGTGGGTATGTTGAGTCCAGCCTGCCAGCTGGGCCACAGATGAGGCTGGACCAGGCAGACAGGTGAGCAGCCTGGGGCCTCACCAGGTCGGGGGCACTGAGTGCTTGTGGAAAAGGCACCACCTCTGATCACCTTCACTGCACTTCGCCTCACTGTCTCAAGGCTGAGGGCCCAGAGGTGGGCAAACCCCGCCGGCCGTCTTCCCACACGCCCGTTCTAACCGCCACCAGCTTCTCACCTGAGAAATCACTGGCAGGGCATCACTATGGGGTGGTTGAACGTGCTCAGGGACAGTGTCCCCCACACGTCCACAGCGGTGGCTCGCCCGGGCCTGTGGCCGCAGCCTGGCCCTCCAAGGGCACCCACCTCCCCGGGGGGCAGGGGAGCTCGTGGAGGTGCTTACAGAGAGCCTGGCAGGGTGAGCACTCAGCATATATGGCTCACGACAACTGCTGCCATTGGTGCAAAGCTAGACTCCCTTCGGTGCTGTGTGGCCCACCCCGGTTCCCCGGCAGGGACCACCTCCGAGGAGGGATCTCTGCCCAGCAGGGCCAGCCTGGTCTGGGCACAGATGCGGGAGGGGCAGAACTGGGGCTCAGCTGGCTGAGAGGTAAAAACGTCTCCATGGCAACCAAACCTGCCCCCCAGAGGGGGTCACTGGCCTCGGTTTTCCAGGCCACGGGAGGGCAGCCAAAGCCCACAAGCTGGAGAAAGTGGGGCACAGACCAAAGGCTCTCGCTGCCCCAGATCACAAGCTCCCCAGGCCCCTGGGCAGCGGCCGAGCCAGAGCAAGCTGGGAAAGTAAGCCAAAGCCCGGCAGTTCCATCTCCCCCTTCCCCACGCGCGGGGAAGGCTCTGGAGGGGTGGAACCCTGAGGAGGTGTGAGGCTCTGGTGGAGGTGGCTCTGAGCTATGACGCGGAAGGGAAGCTAGATCAGGCAGGTCAGGCCGCGGGAGCAGAGAGCAGCAAGGGCCCCCACGGGGAGGGCCGTCTCCCGTCTCAGGTGGAGGAGGGGGAGAAACCCTTGCCTCCTTGTTGGCTTTCCCGCCGCAGAGTCTTGGAATGCCCGCTTCTGCCAGCCAGGGGGGACTAGCTGTCCGTGCCCCGGGTGACGGAGAACAGGTCACTGTGTACCTAGTTCTGCCACGTAGGGAAACCTAAGGAACGCCCCAAGGACACCAGCTGGCCTCGGCATCACCCAGGAACCCCAGCGGTCTTGACTTCCTGGCCAGCCAGTGAAATCACCTAGGGAGATTTTTAACATCCCGATGCCCGGGCCCTACCCTGGGCCAATGAAACCGGGGTCTCTTGGCGACCAGGGCCCTGGGATTTTTGTCAGCGTCCAGGTGCCATCCCTGGCGTGCCATACCGCTGCTCCTCACATGCCTGCTCCCCGGCTGACCTCATCCATCGGCTTCAAGGTCCTTCCAGGGCTTGAAACACTCTTTCTAAAGCAGCTTATAGACCTTCTCCCTGCAAGCTTGTCTACGTTGCTCACTCACTTGGCAGACCACCTCTTCATGGATGGTTCCGGGGTCAAATTTAAGCGAGCAAAAGTTCTCTTGGGGCACCTGGGTGGCTCAGTCGGTTGAGGGACCACCTCTTGATTTTGGCTCATGTCATGACCTCAGGGTGGTGAGATCGAGCCCTGCTTTGGGCTCCACGCTCAGCGTGGAGTCTGCTTGGGTTCCTCTCTCTCCCTCTCCTTCTGCCCCTCCCCCCACTCGAGCTCTCTCTCTCTCTCTCTCTCTCTCTCTCAAAAAATAAATCTTTAAGAATAAATAAATAAATAATCAGAAGTTCTCAACAAGAGGAGAACATTCAACTTCCCTTCCTCTGCACAGCCTCTGCAGAATTACCGACCGCTCACACCCAGACCCCTTCCTGGGGGTTCAGTCTCTCTCTTCGGCACCCCCCCCCCAGGGGGGCTCCTCCTGGCTGTCCTTCCTGTCCTGGGCACTGAGCACCTGCATCCATATCACATCCCCCCGCCCCCACCCTCGGTGCGGACGCCGTGTCTGACTCACATCCCCGGTCCCTGGCATGCTGTTCCTGGCCAAACAGGTGAACATCGAGGTATACCCGTCATGATGATGACCATCAGATGAACTTGAAAGATAAACATGAGTTGCTGGGACATGCCCACTCACGGCTTCCATCCATTCTGCCCTGCCCATCTTGTCATCGTCTAAGAAAGCAGCTCCTTTGGAGAAGTGAAGCCCTGTGAATATTGTACTCTGCAAAACTGTGTGTAGCTTCCTTTTGGTCATTTTAAGAAAAACCTCCACTTCCCTTCATCCTAATTTACACAAGATGTGCTTTCTGGGTACTATAGACTGAATGTTTGTGTCCTCCCCTCCAAATTCATTTGTTGAAATCCTAATGCCCAATGTGATGTTTTTCGGGGATGGGGGGCCTTTGGGAGGTGATTAGGTCATGAGGGGCCCTCTGAACGGGATTAGCGTTCTTATAAAAGAGGCCCCAGTGGGATCCCTCACCCCTTTGGCCTGCGAAGACATAGGGAGGAGATGCTGTCTGTGAACCAGGACGCAGGTTCTCACCAGACACCAAAACTGCTGATGCCTTGCTCTTGGATTTCCAAGCCTCAGAACTGTGAGCAGTAAATTTCCCTTGTTTATCAGCTGCCCCCCACGTCTATGGTAGTCTGTTCTGGAAGCCCAACTGGACGAAGACTCTGTGTCAAGCACTCCATGGATGTATAAATAGTATTCAGCAGCAGAGGATCCAGCGATCCAAGGAAGCCTGCAAGGCCAGCAGCCGCAAGGTCCGGTGGGAAAGCTGACAGGTTGAGGTCCTAATTCTGGCTGGGCAGCTTCCCAGCTCCCGGGGCGTGGCCACTGCCTCCGCACGCTCACAGATGCACACCCTCATCCAGGGGCCGTCTGGGATTGGGGGCCAGGGTCTTGCCATGCACAGTGGCTCCACGTGCTGCCGGAGGCTCCACACGGACCAGCGCCCCCAAAGGCGAGCTCCATGGTGGTGCGTGAGGCTCCACCGGCCAGGACATTTGCAGGCACCATGCACCGTGCACAGAAAACCCACCCTGCTTTCCGTGGAGGAAAAAGACATGGAGGAGGAAGAATCCAGCATCGGGGGCCCATTGTAATTTGGAACGACCAGCTGGGATCCAGGCTGCCATGGAGAGTGGTCTGAAGGTGGACAGCGTCCTCCATATTCACGCATGTGGTGGGGGGGGGGGCCTTCTTCCTGGACCTGCCCAGAGCCAACACCAGCAGTGGAGCCTCTAAAGTCCACAGCCATGTTCTCACTTCACTGTGTCGGGCCTCCTCCACCTTCCTCTCTGGAACAGTTTCTCCAGGTGCCCATCAGGGAGCATGTGGCCCAGCGGGGGCCATAGTGGAGACTCAGAACAAGTCTGTGAAACAGAATCAGCCCCCAGGGATGCAGACTTGCTTTTTCCGTGCACTATGCGGGCCCCCATGCCCCTCGCTTCTAGCTTGGGCATCAGCAGAGGATGCTAAGAGCGTGGAGCCAGATCGCTGTTCAGCCCGGGATGGGCAAATCAAAGGCAGACTGAGAATATCTATGCCCCCTCAGCTCATGTGGTCAAAAGGAGATGGAAGATCAGAGGATTGGAACAGGTTAATGGAACATTCTAGGTCTCAGCTATGAGAACCTTTGCTCTAGGGTAGAATTGAAGGAATAAAGAAGGAGGAGGAATTTTTTCCTGGTCTCATAAAAAGGCCGTGTGAACGATCCTCAGCTGCTCCTAGACCCATTAAAGGCCTAATTTCCATTCACCTATAACTTTATTAGGCTCTTCCGAGCTCTTCATCAGACAAGCCTGTCTTGAAAAGGGTGGATAGTGGCTTTTATTAAAATGTCTTCCCGGTGGCAAATGCATTATGTTTTATGGCCCTGCACGCACATTTGCCTTCACAATGGGAGAGTTGCCTCACCATTGCTAGGGCCGACATAGGTTACAGGTGAGACCTAGGAGACCAGATGTCCCCAGACACCCATCCCCCGCACATGGGCCTCAACATCTGGAGCTGGTCCTTGACTCACCTCCAGAAGTTTCGGGTAAAATTTTCCATCTCAGAGAGCTAACCAGATGACTCGGGCACAGCACCAGCCCCCACCAATGCCCAGCTGTCCTGCCCTTCAGCCACGTGCTGGAGCCAATGCCTATTTTTGGAAACTGGTCCCAGAGTAGAGCCTGGAGAGCCTGGATAAGAGGTGGCCATCCTGCTGGAAAACTGTGACAGGCAGCCCTGGGGGACCTAGGGCTTGGCAGCTTTTGAAAAACGTGGAGGGAAAGTGGGTGGACGGGCAGAGAGCCATCCAGCGGTGCAGAGTCAGGGAGAAGAGTCCCCAGCGCTGGGGGAGGGAGGGAGGGCCTTCCCTGATTTACCTGTGAGGCTGCAGGTCTCCTCTGCTTTGGATACAAATCCCTCCTGGAGACAAGTAGTGAGGGTGATCAGAGTGAATCCCCCAGGATCAGGACCAGCTCTGCAGCTTTACCCCCGAGTGGCCAGGAGTGAGTGACTTAGACTCTTGGAGCCTTGATCTCCTCATCTGTAAAATGGAGCTCACACGCCCCACGACGCCGAATTACTGTCAGGATTAAAGCAGACAGATCTCACAAAGCATTTAGCGGCGGGCCTGGCACATAGCGAGCCCAGAACTCGCACCAGCTGTTAGTATTCGAGTCGCAAGAGTGCCCCCATGATGAGCAGGTGTTGAGGGGTTTTCCAACCCATGCTCAACTGGAGTGAGGCGGGTGGGATATGAACTCTTCCAGTTTATCCCAAAGCCAAGTGGCTACTGAGCCCCCGTTGGCCGCACTAAGGGAGGGTTGTGTACTAGCCCAGCTGTGTAGGGCTTCCCATATTTCTGCCTGCCCCGGGAAGAATTTCTAAATAATTAGTTGTTGTTGACAATACTTGCAACGTTACTAAAGAGAATATAATGCAAGCCGACACATCTGGAGATAGTAGTACTAACCTGTCTCATGGGCTGCTGTGTGGATTAAATGAATCGAATCACATAAAGAACTTGGAGCCAAGTGCTGGGTACGTGCGTGTGGGCGCCTGTGTGTGCATATTTAGAAAGTTTTCTTTGGGAGTCTGGCTGCCATCATGAACCAAAATGGCGGTCAGCATATTCCCCATGGGCAGATCTCTGCTTATTCGTGGGGGTGTTTTTTCCTGCATTGGTAGAGGTTGTAGAGAGAGGGGAAGACCCCCAGATGGAAGCAGCTCACCTCTTGAGCCCAGGTCTTCCTCTGGTGCCTGATTACAGGATGGGTGTCTCCAACAGGAGAGAACCTGAGCATTTCTTCCCATCCCCTTGCCCCCCTGCTGCCCACGACGTCCCCTTGCTGCAGTATAGAGAGTCCAGAGAGACTAGATCACGGACCCTGAGGGAGACTGGGAGACTTGGGGGAGGGTGGGTGTGCTAGGAGAGGAGTGAAGCATAATCCACCTAGGTTTTAACGGACTGAGACCAGACCATGAAGGGATGGGACAGAGGGCACGGCAATGATCCAGGCAAGAGATGATGATGCCTCAGACCAGGCTAGGAGATGTAAAAGTAGAAAGAAATGGGTCGAATCTGGATAAATTGTGAAGGTTGCCAATGGGACTTGTCAAGAAATAAATGAGCTAGTTGAAGAAGAGAGAGAGAGATCCAGAGCAAGCCCAAGTGTGGGCCTGAGACACAGGAAGGGTGGAGTTGCCATCAAATGAAGGGGGAAGCTGTGAAGAGCAGAATGGAGGTAGACCAGAGCTGGGAGGAGAGCAGACGTTCCCCCCACGCCCACTGGGAGCCCGTTTCAGGAGACAGGATGAGGAGGGCAGGGCAGGAAAGTGGGAGATCCAAGGACCCCACCAACCATCTGCTTTCTGAGTGTTCGTCTTCAGGAGGGCTGCCCAGGGGAGCCCTCACCAGAGAGCCAGGGTCTCCCACTCCTGCAAAGGCTCATGCCTGTCTTGGAGGAGAAAGGAAACACACACACACACACACACACACACACACACACACACACACACACACACACACACACCTTCAGGGAGGTGATTGGTGCAACTCCTCGTTGCCAACAGATAACACAGCCCCGAGCTTCTAACAGAGCAAAGAGTCCCCTAAAAGAAACAGTTGACCCCTGGCCCTGCTGCCCCCTCTGTGATGGGTCTCGTGTCTCCAGGCTCAGCACCTCTCAGCCTGGAGCCTGCGTGGACGTCCTGCACAAAGGTGCAACTCTCCGGGCAAAGAACCAGAATTCCTCTCGCTTCAGAAATAAAACATATGCATCTGCCAGTGGTCTTACATCTCTTCCTCTCCATTCTCAGCATGAGGCTTGGGCTTTTTATAATTCATCAAAAAGGCCATACATAATGAGCTCTGCTCTCACTCTGCAGTCAGGGCTGTCAGCTCACCTTTGAAGAGCCCCCTCACCCTGGCTGGGGACCCTTAGATCTTGTGGTCTCGAGGTGGGGGATGAATCACCTGTGAGGCAGGCAGCGGGCCGAGCCAGCACTGCCCTCTTCCTGAGGACCAGCTGTGTTACAGGGGACACCAGGCTGGGGGTTTCAGAGATGCCACCTCGCAGCATCCTCCTGACGATGCTGCAGGGAAAGTACCTGCATACCCATCTTACAGATGTGAAAACTGAGGCACCATGAGGTTTAACATCTTACCTGAGGTCCCTTGGCAGGTGTCTTGTAAAGAACCCAAACCAAAGAGAGTTCTGGTCTTTGTCCTCAGCTCTTGGGAGGTGATTTTTTTAGCCGTGGGAGCGTCCTGCCTGACAAGAAGGTTTTTGTTTACCTGGGGGCTTTGGGCCATGCCAGACAGCAAACAATGTGATTTATGGTGGGGACTTTGGGTCATGCAGGGTGAACTTGACCTCCAGAGAGGCTGGACGTTAAAGTCAGCCACATTGCAAGTCGACCATGTTTATGTGCCCGAGCCCCAATAAAGATTCTGGACACCAAGACTCAGGTGAGACCCCCTGGTGGGCAGTGCTCCGTGCATGCTGTCACATGTTGTTGCTGGACAATATGAGCACCGTCCTTGGCTCCCCCGGAAGGGGACAACCGGAAGCTCTGCACTTGGAGCCCTCCTGGACGCTACCCCACGAGCCTCTTCCCTCGGCTGATCTTCATCTTTATCCTTTGCTGTAATAAACCACTGTCATGGGTACCACAGCTCTAGGTGAGTTCTGTGAGTCCTTCCAGTGAATGACAGAACCTGAGGGTGGTCTCGGGGACCCCCAAATTGGCAACTGGTGTCAGAAATGAGAGTGGTCTTGGAGACCCCTGAACTCTGCCCCTGGGGTCAGAAGTGAGGACTAACTGGTCTCCTGTACTAGGAGAGAATAACTTGTTGTTTTAAGCCGACAGAAGCTCAGGACAAGGAGCTCAGCTCCTCTGCAACCAGCCAGCTGTGAGTTTGTGGTAATTTTGTGGTGGCCCCAGGCAACAAATGCAGGCCCTCCCCTCTAGAGGCTTCTGCTAGGGCAGCATCTCTGGCTTCAGCTGCTCCAACAGGATCTTTCTCAGGCCAAGAGCAACTTGGCCTTCATTGTCCATTCATCCCCTCAACCACGGTGTGGCCAAGGTGCCACAGCTGCCCCTGCCCCGAGGCCACCCTTCCCACGGGCGGCTCCTAGCCAGCCACAACGGTCCACAGTAGACCCGTTCCTGGGGTACCCAGGACTCCCACAACCAGGGATTCCCAAGAGCCTCAAGCCCCCCCCCCCCCCCCGGGAGCCTGCACCTCGGCTGAGCACATTTCCCTGCAAACCTCTCCCTCTTTCCTTGAGACTGCATCAAGCTGACGGCGCCCCCGCCTTTCCTCGCCCCCTCCCCTTCAGGCTGTGTCCGCGCCCTGGGGCCGTCATGACCAGTCACCCCAAACTGGGGGGCTTGAACAACAGAAATGTCTTTTCTTGCAGTTTTTGAGACTAGAGTCCAAGACCAAGTTATCAACAAGGTTGGTTCCCTCGGAGGCTCTAGGGAGAAACCACTGGACGCTGGCGATCCCGCTTCCCGTGGCTGCCAGCGATCCTTGGCGTCCATCATTCCAATCTCGCCTCCACTATCACATGGCTTTCTTCCCTGTGCATCTCTGTGTTGCCTCCTCTTCTTGTAAGGACCCCCCGACTCATTGGATTTAAATCGTCCCTAAATCCAGGGTGATTTCATCTTGAGGTCCTTAACTAATTATGTCTGCACAGACCCAATCCCAAATAAGGTCACAATCCAAGGTCTGGAGGGGACATGGCCCCTGGCCCTCATGGGACCTAAGATTTGGGAACCAAACAGGTGGGGAGGATCAGGTTGGGGATGGCGTTGCATTGTGCACCGGGACACCCCACCCCCACCCCCACCCAGGGCTTCCCTGCCTCCGAGGGGGGAGGGGCTCTGGTGTCACCACTCCTGCCCAGGGGAAGAAAGACCCAGTCCTGGAGCCAGGCCCCGGCTTCCGAAGGGTGTACGTGCCCAGGAGGCTGTCGTGTTGATGAAAATACCACAGAGCCGTCTGCCGGGCTCTTCCTGTCACTGCCTCTCCAGCGCCTGAAATAAATGAAAAAGAGATGTTCCTGGCAGAGTCTGTGGAGGAACTCCATGGCAGGAATGAAAATTGGCTGCGGCATCCAAGAAATCCTTGAATGGAAAGGGATTTCTAGGACAACACACCTCTAGGAACAGAAAGTGTCAGTGGTAAAGCCTGGGGGCGGGGGGAGGTAAGCCCGCCGCGGCGCGTCTGCGCATGTCTGTGGGCGCGCCCACGAGGGGCCACGGACGCAGGTGCACGCACCTGCCGATCGCGTGTGAGCTCGCGGGCGGGCGCGGGGGGGGCGCCGCCGAAATCGCAGCGTGGGCCTTCTTCTACTGTCAGACCATCTGTCGGCCTCTCCCATCGCCCCCGCACCCGCCGGCCAGCGGGGAGTCACCTTGTCCTGTTGCATTTGCACAAAATTGGCCTTGGCCCCAGTCCAGAGCCTGGGAGGGACGCCAGCCTCCTGCCGCTGCCGGGGGATCCGCTGCGGCTGACACGGCTCCAGCCCCACCTGGCGCCGAGCTCCGGACTTCCGCTGAATCCTCTGTCTGCCCTGCGCTGCCGTGCGGGCTCCTGGGGCAGCCGGCCCTGCCCCCTCCACCCCCCTCCCCGCCGGCCGCCCCCGCCCGCCCCCCCCCCCCCCCCCCCCCCCCCGGGCCTCACCTCCGCGGAGCTGCAGGGACTCGCTCCCGAGGCTCTGTCTCTCTCCTGGGTCTGTCACATGCCCTGCAACTAAAACAAGGCAACTCCGTGGCCAGTCCTCCTCTGGGAACTGTCCTGGCCAGAGAGCCCTCACCTACCCCTGTCAAGGCCTCACCAAGGCTCCTCTTTCCATCAGAATGACCCATTGGGGGTTTGCTAAACAAAGGCAGTCCCTGTCCTATCCCCATCCCTGCCTCAAATGGCATCGGCCTGATCTTGGTTCACCACCTGGACCAGGAACGTGCCCCCTCCCAGCCCTCCTCAAGGCAGCCAGTCCCTTGGTCCTTCTAGAAACACATCCTGGAGAGACCTGCTGGGCTTTGCCCCAACCTCAAGCTGCAGTGGCGAGAATCCAGGAATGCGTGTGCTAGGCAACCTGATCTGAAAGCCTTTTCTCACAGAGGGGAAACTGAGGCCAGAGAGGGAACCAGCTTGCCTAAGTCAGGCCGTGAGTTAACGGTCCCAGGCAACAGAGCGTCCAGGTCTCCTGACTCGGTATGAGGTCTTTATCCCAGTCCACGGGGGCCAGCAGGCACTCCCGGGCGCACAGAACTGTGAGTGGGCATTCCTTGAACACCCCAGAATCCTCCAAGGCCAGCTCTCTGAATGAGCTGCTTTCCCCGGCTGTTACAGCTGAGATCTCTGACGCAGCCAAAATTCCGTTGCAGGCAGGGCCTGGAGGACGCTTGGGAGCCCCTGTCCCCTCTCCAGGCCCAGGGGTGCTGGACTGATGTGGGGAGAATTTAACACCTTCCGCTCTTGTCCCTTCCACTCCAGTCCCCAATGTACTCAATGTCCCCATCCTCCTCTCCCTTGGAGGAGGACATTTTTGCCAAAACCATTATAAAACTGTTACAGACTGAAAGCTCGTGCCGTACCCCCCACCCCACCCCCGGCCACCACCAAATTCGTATGCTGAAGCTCCGATCCCCCAACGTGACTGTATTAGGCTATAGGGCCTATTAGGCTACAGGGCCTCTGTACATAAGGTCAAATGAGGTCACAGGGTAGTGCCCTTGACCCAACAGGACTAGTGTCCTTGTAAGATGGAATGTCACAGAGCTCTCTGCACGCACACGCTGAAGGAAGGCCAGGGAAGGACAGAGTGGGAAGGTGGCCGTCTGCGAGCCAAGCACTGGCCTCTCACCAGAAACCGAATCAGCCAGTCTTGATCTCGGACTTCCAGCCTCCAGAACGGTGAGAAAATAAATGTCTGTTGTTGAAGCTGTCTCATCTGCGGTATTGTTATGGCAGCCCTAGGCAACTAAGACCAGAACTGAAATATTTACAGATTGAATGACATCAAGTCGGAGAGATGCCTCAAAACAATGCAGAAGAGGAAGCCAGCAGAGGTGAGTCAGGATTGGCCGCAAGCTGTAATTGCTGAAGTCGGTGACAGGTTCATGGGGGAGGGGGAGAGTCATTTTTTTTTTTCTCTCTACTTTTATGTTAGAAATGTTCTGTAATAAAATGTTTGTCAAAATAGTAGAGCGGAGTGGGTCATGAAATCAATTGGGTGGGTCACACCTGCATTTTTTTTTAATGAGAAAGGATAAAATAGAATATACCAGAATGTGTCACGTACAACCATGTAATACTTGGGGACACTTTTTTTCAGGGCTGTGTGTGTGTGTGTGTGTGTGTGTGTGTGTGTGTGTGTGTGTGGGTGGTGTCTTGGGTCTGAAAGTAAAATGTACTTGTTACTGTGGGTCATGGTCAAAAGAGCTGGAAAGTTATTTCTCGTAGTTAATCTGACCATGGCCTCTCCAGATTGCCTGGGTTCTGGTTCTGCCACTTACTGGCTGTGTGGCCTTGAGCAAGTTACTAAACTTCTCTGTGCCTTAGTGCAGCTAATAATTCCACCCCCCACCATAGGACTGCAGTGAGGATCAAGTGAGCTAATAAATGGAAAGTGCTTCCAGCCATTCTCCTAACACATTGCAAGGGCTCAGTAGGTAGTAACTGTTATTCCAGTGGCCATAATATACATGGCGGCTATTTCCATAGCGTCAGGAATTTGTTGGCCTGCAATGGGAGGATGTGTGTTTCCCAAGAAGAGAAAGGCAATGCTTCACCATTGTTAAAGAACAAACACTCAACTGAGTAAATCTGAGGATCTAATTGGCTTTATTCAACCATTCATGCATCGGGCGGCATCCCATCCGGTAAACACACAGATGCTCCCAGGGGCTGTATAAACCGGAAGGCTTTGGTAGGCAGAGGGGCGGGACAAGGGGATTATTACTAGCAACAGAAAAGAAAGGATTCTTTTAGGCAAGGGTATCCTCCCTTAGGGGAAGAGATGTGGTCCTCTCGTACGGATGACCTCACTGGCCAGGAAATTCCAGACTGATCGCTTTCAAGTTCCACTCCAGGAGAGGCTGAGAACTCAGTAGTCTGCGATGTTTTCTGTCCTGGGGGCAGGTGACTCCACCTTGGGTCCGTTCTTTCTTTTTAAACACCATGGAGTGAATCATGGTGGAATCTCAGGTGGTGTGGCCCTTCCTCCATTTATGAATATTAGCTCTTTCACTCAGCATTATGGAATGCCCACTGTAGGCTAGTCCCAAGACACTGGCCACAGGGAGATGAACAAGACAGATACAGCCCATGCCCTCATGGAGCCCACCCCCACCCCTAGGAAGAAAAAGCAAACAATTAATTGTGCTGAAACTGTCATTATTGGGACGGGGAACCAAACGGGGTGATGGGGAACTGCAGAGAAGGGAGGCAGTAACCTGACAAGGAATTGTATTAAGACTCAGCCAAGGGCGCCTGGCTGGTTCAGTCGGGGGAGTGTGTGACTCTTGGTCTCAGGGTTGGGGGCTCGAGCCCCACGGTGGGTGTAGAGATGACTTAAAAATAAAGTCTTTAAGGGGCGCCTGGGTGGCTCAGTCGGTTAGGCGTCTGCCTTCAGCTCAGGTCATGATCCTGGGATCCTGGGATCGAGTCCCACCTCATGCTCCTTGCTCAGCGGGGAACCTGCTTCTCCCTCTGCCTGTCACTCCCCCCTGCTTGTGCTCTTCCTCTCTGTCAAATGAATAAATAAAATCTTAAAAAAAATAAAATATTTAAAACAAACAAAAGATTGAACCAAGAGGAAGACAGAGGGCCAAGGCTGGGAGGCGAGAGGTCCAGGTAATGATAGCAGCTTCCCAGTAGGGTACCCACTGGCTGTGCGTGGCCTTCACGTTTAAATCCGTGAAAATGAAACAGAATTAAACATTCAATTCCGCAGTGCTCAAAAGCATCAGACGGCGCAAGGGCAAGTGTATAGAGCATTCTCATCATCTTGGAAAGTCTGCTGGCCAGCGCTGGTGAGGACCCCAAGCTGCTCACTGGCCATAGCTCTAGAAACGTGGCTAGGGCCACTAAGGAAAGGAATGTCAAATTTTGTTTAATTTCAACTCGTTAAACTTAAAATTGAAAAATGGATCTTTAATTCTGTCATCGGAAGGCTTTTAACCATATTTGGAACAAGTCGGGTATGTGAATCTAGTTTTCCCACTGTACATTTTATGAAATCTAGACACAGAGCAAGTTGAAATGCGCTCTAAGAGGAAAATATACACACCAGATGGTGAAGCTGTAGCATGAAGAAACAAAGGTAAACCGTCTCATTAATAAACTTTATATTGATTATATGTTGGGATAATAATATTTTGAATATATTGCACTAAGAGAAGGTATTATTAAAATAATCTGGCCTGTTTCTTTTCATTTTTAAATGTGGCCATTGGAAAATCATCAATTACTTTTTTTTAAAGATTGTATTTATTTATTTGACAGAGAGAGAGGGAGCACAAGCAGGGGATGCAGCAGGCAGAGGGAGAAGCAGGCTTCCCGCCGAGCAGGGAGCCCGATGGGGGACTCGATCCCAGGACCCTCGGACCATGACCGGAGCCGAAGGCAGATGCTTAACCGACTGAGCCACCCAGGCGCCCCAGAAAATTATCAATTACTTACGTGGCTCAAATGTAGTTCTATGGGACAAAGTGAGACTGAGGTTTAGAGAGCTAGGCAGTGAGCTGAGAGTTTGTAGTGGGTGTGGAGGTCTTGTTGGCTCAACACAGAGTTTGAACTTCTTCCTGGCTAATGGGGAGCCACAGCAGGTGTTTGAGCAGGGCAGTGATGCCTCTGAAGGACCTGTCTGGCCACCTGGAGGAGAATGGGGGAGCAGCACACCAGTTGGAAAGCCACTGTCATCAAGCTCATCAGACAGGATAGTGGCTTGGATCAGAATGGAGAGGTGCTGCCTGTGTCTCTTTTAAGGGGACTTTCCAGATGTTTCACCCCAAACTTCTGCTTTTCTCTTGTCAGCCACCCCCAGCTGTAGGGGCACTGGAAAATATAAGTGAGTGGTTAGGTGGGCTCATGGCGGTCCACCAAAAAATGGGATTCCTACCCCTCCCCCATCCTAAGGAAAATGAAAAGAGAGGCTGGGTGGGCAAACAGCCGCTTCCACTGGGAGAAAGTCAAAGAAAGAGAGACAGAAGGCCCTGCCAGCAGGGTGGGAGGGAATCAAGGAGAACACAGTGTCCGTGGGTTTCTGGGAAGTGGCCCTGAAAGAGGACGTCACCCACCTTCATCTTGACCTCAAACTTTCTCACTGATAAGTGTTTCTTCCCAGTTTATCTCTTAATTCAGGCAAAAGACCCTGTGGGCAAAGCATCCCATGAGGGGAACGAAAGTACCCCCCCCCCCAAGCAGCGACCCCAAGACAGGGATTGACCTGACCTTCACTGCCCACCTGCGCGTACCCACCGACCTCTGTCCGCATTTTCCTTCTATAAACCGGGAAGCATTTTCAGCCCTTTGGCACAGTCTTTGCGACACTAGTCCACTGTCGTCCTGGTGTGGGCCTCGCTCAGATAAACCCCTTTCTCACTCCAGTGCCACTCATGTGTCTGCCTTTGGATTTTGTCAGCCGAACTTGGTCTGTTGGGGAGCCCCGGGGCCGGGTGCTCTTGCACCCCTGCTCCCCGGCTGCAGGCTGCTGCCCCGGACCCAACACCTCTGAGCGCCCAGCAAGATGAGGGCTGACAACTGCAGGAACAGCGCCTGGCTCCCACGAGGTGCTGCACAAATATTTGTCCGCTAATGTCCACTTAACCGCGTGAGCATCATCACTGATAACCTTGGGAGGAGCAGTTTAGAGGAGATGCGGGCGGGCAGAGGTATGAGAGGGAGGTGAGGCTGGAGTGGGCAGGATTCTTTCCAGAAGTTTGGCTTGGGGGTGGGGTGGGGACAGAGCCGCAGAGAGAGGCAGGTGGAAGGGGGTGGGGTGGAAGGAGGCACCGTGACCTGCTCGGCTCTGAATCTGAGGACCCGGCATTCTTATTATTTTTATCCCCATGCAGATGAGCAAGCTAAGGCTCCAAGAGTTGGGCCGACCGCCCCAGGTCTCCAGAGGGGACTGAGATTTGGGCCCGCCCTGCCCTGCGCCACCCCTGCCCTCTCGCACTCCTTCCCAGCATCCAATTTTTCTTTAATGAGTTGGCTCTTTGATAATCACAGTGGGCCTTTTATGAACTAAACAAACCGAAGCTGCAGGGTTTTTTTTTTTTTTTTTTAACAAAAGAGCTCATTGAATAAGCAATGGGTTTCTCTGCAACTATTTTTAAAGATGGAGCTGCAGGCGAGGCTGTGAGGAAAATCACAGAGAGCTATCTTCTGAAGGTCAGCCGGCACTTAGGGAAAAATCCGGAGCTGGGGGTGCACCTCACACCCCCCTCAGCTGGGCCCTAGAGGAGGGGGAGGTCCTGGGTGAGAATCCTGGAACCTAGCTCCATCCTGCCCCAGGGGCAGCCAGGGAGGCACTGGCCCAGCGTGGCCCTCCATCCTCCACAGTGTCCCCAGTTCGCTCCCTTGGACCAAAGGATTCCGCTTTTTTTTTTTATATATGTATATATTGTATTTATTTATTTATTTGAGAGAGAGCAAGAAAAGGAGCAGAGGGAGCGGGAACAAGCAGACTCCTCGCTGAGCGCAGAGCCCAACGCAGGGCTCGATCCCACGACCCTGACATCATGACCTGAGCCGAAATCAAGAGTCAGACCTTTAACCCACTGATCCACCGAGGCGCCTCAGAATTTTGCTTTCCAGGGCGCCTGGGTGGCTCAGATGGCTAAGCGTCTGCCTTCGGCTCAGGTCATGATCCCAGGGTCCTGGGATCGAGTCCCGCATCGGGCTCCCTGCTCGGCGGGAAGCCTGCTTCTCCCTCTGCTTCTCTCTCTCTCTCATGAATAAATAAATAAAATTAAAAAAAAAAAAAAAGAATTTTGCTTTCCAAAACGAGATGCTGCAACTGCCCCCCCCCCATTGCCTCCACCATTCCCTTCCCGCTTTGGTTCCTGCCTCTGGCGCCCAGAGGCCACGACTGTACCAATCCACTTGGCCCCTGGGCACCCCCCGCATAGACACGGCCGCCCGTATTTAGGGCATATTCACTGCATACACTCGTATACCCTGCTCCACGCTGGGAACCAAGCCCTCAGACCCGGTCCCTGCCCTCAAGGAGCTTCCAGGTGGGACCAACGTTTCTAGGGATAAAGCTTTCACATGCATCCCCACACCTAATTCCCAACCACTTCCAAGGCATCCTGTCAGAGAAACTGAGGCTCAGAGAAGTCAGTGGCTCAACCCTGGGGCTCTTTCTGTGTCCACGGTTCCAGCCTTCCTTATACACTGTAGGGAGCACCCTGTCCCACTATGAGCTCGGGTTCAGGGGACTTGGAAGGTTCTGGAACTTTGTGTGAGGGCCTGACCGGGAGGTGCTGCCAACCAGATTTTTTAGTCAGTCCTGGGGGGGGGGGGGGGCAGGTTCACTCTGGCTTGTGTGCCAGTACCCCTGACTCTGTGAGCCGGTTTCCTCTGCTTTAGATCGGGGTTGTTAATAATAGTACCAGAACCAGTGGTGGCCGGGAGTGTCACCGGTCCCCACTATGGGGCACGCGCGACACAGGGTTCCCCAAGGCCGGCATCCTTATTTCCCCCAATTGAGACAAGGAAAGTGAAACTCAGAAGAACAAAGTGACTTGCCCAAGGTCACACAGCTTGTAAGGGTTTGAACCCAGGCAGCCCTCCCTCCGCCTGCTGTTGGAAGGATGCCAGGATGCGGGCGGCGGGGCCTCTCCCTCCCCCTCCTCCGAGCCCGGGCGCCCCCTGGTGGTCAGAGTCGCCCCGGCACCTCACCTGCCGCGCCCGTCACTCCCAGGACAGGTGGGCCCCCTTGAAGGCCTGAGCAGCGGCAGCCTGGGAGCCCAGCGGGGGCGGGGCGTGGAAAGCGAAGAGCCAGGAGGTCAAATCCCAGCGGCGCCACCCCTCCCCCAGCTCCGAGACCTTGGGCGAGCTGCTCAGGCCAGAGAAAGCACTGAACAAGTAATCCGTGTTTCGTTCTTGTTGCGTTTTCCCCTTCCGTGTTCCGAGAAGAGAGCAGGCCTCGGTGTGCCTCTGCCTCCAGGTCTTTGTATCAGACAATGACCGTTTCCTGGCTTTTATGGTGAATGCCGAACTGGGCGGGTTTGCCCCAGG
This sequence comes from Zalophus californianus, assembly GCF_009762305.2. Classification (NCBI taxonomy): domain Eukaryota; kingdom Metazoa; phylum Chordata; class Mammalia; order Carnivora; family Otariidae; genus Zalophus; species Zalophus californianus. The sequence goes on along the minus strand of NC_045604.1, from coordinate 108,295,928 downwards.
CCCAGCCGTTGGGGAGACGGGGCCGGAGCCTAGAGGGAAGCATCCGTTCCTTAGCAAGAATGACTGAGCTCAGCTGTGTTCCTAGGAATCCTGGCGTTGGCTTGTTGGGACACGAAAGCACTTCCCCCAACGTCCGGTGAGCCCCTGTGTAGAACCTAAGGCAGGCGGGCATCGGCGGCTGGCCCCCGGCGACTTGCTGACTTGAGTCATCAGCGACCAACTTCACGTTGCTCCCTCCAGAGTGTCAAATAAAAACAAATCCAGACTTGGTAAGAGCGATTTTAGGCATGAGGATTGTTGCAAGGGGTGGGGGAAGAAACTCTTGCGAGAGTGAGAAGGCGCTGACCATCGGGTCTGCAGGAGAGTGGCAGAGAGTTTCTCTGCTCCAGAAACGAGTGAACAAAGGCAGAAGGAAGCCGGCGTGGGGAAGTGGGATAGAAGATCAGAGAATGTCTAACCCTGTTCCGGGAGGCGCTGTCTGCTGGCTCAGGCTGAGGACTGAAGTTCAAGGCCCCGGAGGAAGGAGAGACATTTAACCAATATCTGGTTAACAAGCACTTTGCTCCGATTGACCAGCGGAGACAAGCAGTTCAGGTAACCATGTATGGGTCCATGAAGGTGATTTTGAGGGTCTGTGTCTGTCCTTGTCAGAGGTAAACAAGGGCGGCAAGGAGCATCTGTGAGTCTCGTCTAAGTCATGTGGAGGAAGTTGGTGCTTTGCAGCAAGTCACTTTCCAAAACACAAAGGGGGGCGGGGTTCCTGTAAGTCCTGCTGCTTTCCAGAAGCACGGGGCTGAGGGAAAAATCAACATGGTCAAGAGAACGCTGTATTCATTAGCCGATTGAATCTGAAGATAGCGAGAATGTTCTTTGTGTCCATAGTGAACTACGGGAATAAAGAGATCGTGGGCAATAATCTTTGTCCTAGTTGTTAAAATCTGGGAGAAGCAGGTATGTGGCCCTGGGAGTAGCTGATGGGGATGCTTGTAATAAGGCTCCTGCTGGACCATATGCTGGGCTCTCTGCCCCCCTTGAGCTCAGAGTCCTAGAGCATCTCCCTGGGAGACCTGAGTGGGGGTGGGGGTGAGGGAAACCTCATGGTTTTCTGCCAGAAGAGCCACAGGCAGTCCCCAGAACTCTTGTCACCCTGGTCTGGGCTGGAGTCGGGAAACTCAGCCTCTTGTGGACCAGACCCCGTGCCGGTCGCCAGACAGATTTCAGGCATGCTCCCCAGGCAGGCATGGGGACAGCAGGAACCACAGCCCCTGACACTTCGCGGCTGTTTCTGTGGTTCTTGGCCCGGTGTTGCGCCTCCCAGGGATAGGAAGCCCCAGGAGGCTGGGCCTTGCTGGTTCATGGCTGCATTCCCAGCCCTTGGCACAGTGGACGCTGGCCCAGTGAATGAAGGGGGAGCCCCGACAGCATTGGGGGTGTGGTTAGACCGCATGCCTCGTGGTGAAAGGGGGAATGTTATTGTGAATAAGGCGGGAAAGCCAGGCAGGAGGAGCGTGAATGCCAGACTAAGAGTTCAGAGTTGGTGCTAAAGATGATGGGAGGGGGAGGTGGGGGGCCTTTGAGGGTTTTGAGCTGGAGAGTGAGCAGGTCCAACCTCCATTTGTGGTTTGTCTTTGAAAGAAGATGCCATACCTGTCCAGTCTCCTCTGGGACCAGGCTAGGAGTGGCCCGGCGCCCAAACAGTCTTGAGGAACTGAGGGGGGAGGGAAGGGGGGGCAGAAACCACAGCCAGAGTGGGAGCCTCCGTCCGAGAGGGAGGCCTGGCTTTCCTTTCCTCGCTCTGCGGCTTGCTCCCTCTCAGAAGAGCTTATGGCACCCCCTGCTGCCTGTTCCTAGGCGCACACGGGAGCTTGGCGGGGAACAAAATGAGAAGGCAGGCAAGGCCCACATCCCCGCCCGCAGGACCTCTGCTCCAAGGGCGGTTTGCCCACCGCCCGCTCCAAAATACGAACTCAGTGCAAGACTCTCGTGCCTTTGCAATGTGTCCAGCATGCTCTCCATCACCAGCTCCTGAAGCCAATGTGAGTCTTCACGCTCCTCCCCGTGGGGGTCCGCTGAGCTCCTCTTTCACTCTGGAGGCCCTGGGGTCCCCCACACGCGTCACCAAGTCCTGGGTCACCCCAGTTTTGGCCTGTGTAGGGGGCTGAACAGTGTCCCCCGCCCACGGAAATCATGTCCACTTGGAACTTCAGAATGTGAGCTTGTTGGGAAATAAGGTCTTGCAGACGTAATTCTTTGAGAAGCTCACGATGTGCTCTGTGTGCCCTTCACTCCCAGGCCTGTACCCACACCCACGCACGGACACACGGGCATGCCCACCCACGTGCACAGGTGCACACACGCACAGGTGTGGAGACACGAGCTGTCACAGAGGCAGAAGAAATAGATGCGGAAGGAGCTTGCAATCCCAGGGGTGGAAATCGGGCCTTAGGGGGGAACTACGAAGTCCACCTCTCTCTCGTTTCAAAGTGTTTTCATCGGCTCAGAAGAATACCCACTCCCAACTAAGTTATCACTTCCTGTTTGGCCCTCCCAGCCCCCTGGCCACCACCCCGTCTGCTCTTTGCCTACGCACTTGCCTGCTCTGGACGTTCCTATAAATGGAATCATATATGTGGCCTTTTGTGTCTGGCTTCTTGCACGGAGTCTCATGCTTTCAAGGTTTGATGCACGTCGTAGCAGGTGTCAGTGCATTATTCTTCTTTAAGCCTGAATAATATTCTAGTGCGGCCATAGACCACAATTTCTTTATTCTTCTGGTGATGGATGCTTGGGCTGTTTCCACCTTTCGGCTATTGCGAATTGTGCCGCTGCTGTGAACGTTCACCGTGAGCAAGTTCTCTGAACATCTGTTTCCCGTTCTTTTAGGTGTAGACCTAGGAGTGGAATCAGTGCATCACACGCTAATTCTGTGTTTAGCTTTTTGAGGGACCGCCGGACCGTTTTCCGTTTTCCATTCTCACCAGCACAGCCTGGCCAATACTTATTATTTTGTTTCTATTGCGTTGTGTTTGGTTAGGTTTATCATAGCCAACCTAGTAGGCATGAAGTGGTATCTCATTGTGGTTTGATTTGCATTTCCCCGATGACTAATGATGGTGAGCATCTTTTCATGGGCTTATTAGCCATTTGTAGATCTTCTCTGGAGAAATGTCTGTTCGAGTCCTTTGCTCATTTTTTAATTGGGTTGTTTGTCTTTTTGTTGTTGCGTTGAAAGAGTTCACTCTTCGTACAAATCATGCAGAACAAAGAAACTAAAGCTCAGATTGTCACTTGCCCATAGTCTTGGAGCCAGACTGTAGCCCACTCCCCGCCCCAGCTGGTTTTTTAACTTGTGGCTGGAGTTGGCGCGTGCTGACCTGTGGACACCTCAGAAAGACCATTAGGGAAGGAAGAGATGATGCAAAACAAAGGGGGGGGTCCTCTCTTCCAGAGTCCCAGGAATGCCTTTTGTTTTAGAAGAGGGGCAATGCTCTGGAAGCTGATTCCCAGGCAAGCTGTTCCAATTGTGTGAGTGTGAGCTTGCCTCTGCATGTGGCGTGTACCTGTGTGTTCATGCATGTGCACAGGTGTGTGTGTGTCTGTGGGTGCCAGAGCTGTCTGGACCCGCACCATCTGTGTCCCCCCTCTGGCATCTGCAAGCCACCCCTGCAAGAAGGAAACTGCAGAAGGATGCTGGATGGGGCTGCCACCTGCTGGTCAGGCTGGGCGCTGCAGGCAGGCGGCCTGCTGGTAGGGGTGGCCCCGCCTGGTCTCCTGGGGCAGAGGCCCCGGGGGTAGGAGCCTTTCTTCTGCCCCAAAGAAAACAGAGTCCCCCCGCTGTTGCCCCGATGCCCTTTGAGCCTCTCTAAGGAACAGCTACAGGGGCCAGAGAGCTTTCTTTGTACCATGAGCTCTCCTCCGGTTCAATCCAGCCCCTTAGAATAGTTTTTAAAAAGCATATAGGATCACAAAGGAAACCGATTATACTGATATGCAGTTATCAAAAGAGTGATTGTAACATATGTGTTTAGTGAAATGAGATCCAGCAGCAGGTCTAACAGCAGCTGTAATTTTGAAGACATGATCAGCATAGATGACGTTTTGAGAGACCCGTAACAATTGGCATGTGATGTGAACACATTTGTGATTTCTACTGCCCATGAAGTCGCGGGCATGGCTAACGGCACTGCCTAGATTTACGGCGGACAGAACTGCCACAGTTTGATCAAAGGTTCATAACGTTGAAGATGCAATTTCTTCCCCCGCCCCGAGTTTGTGAATTCTCCCCATGAATCCCTTGGGGACTGGGCACCCCAGGTTAAGAGCCCCTGGCCCTGACCCTGCCTGGTGGCCCCAGCTCCTCCTCAGCCCCTTGGCCAGATGCCAAGCAGGTCCCAGCCAAGCTCACCCGTTTAGCCCCTGCCTCACCATCCGCAGCCTGGCTGCCTCCCTGCTTCTACCCTCGGATCCCCCTCCTCAGCACAGAACGAGGCATCCTCCTCAGAGCCAGCCCTGTGGCTTTCTGCTCTGCTGGTGGACAAATGGCAGAACCAGTTTCCAACATGCTATCACGTGAGGCAGCTCCGCGTCCCCCAGGCAGGGAAGAACCCCACCACCACCAGACAACGGTCCCTCTCTCCAGGATATAGGCAGGGAGGCCTCTGCATCCTGTCACCTGGACATCACCCCTTTGCCCAAATCAGGGCTTTCCAGGCCATTTTTGTCCTTCTGGACAATCTGGGGAGACACTGAATCTTTTCCTTAGCATCTTCTCTTTCCTAAATTCCAGACATTGTGAAGCCATACATGGGGGAAAGGGCATTTCCCCCCCTCCCTTCATGGGTGATATTTAATGAGCACCTACTAGGTGCTGGGCACTGTCCTAGGTGCTGGAACTGTAGATAGTGAACACGGTAGTCAAAGCTTCCTTCTTAGAGTCTTTATGCTATGAGGGAAGGCAGATTAAATAAATAAATTAGTAGAATTAATAGTATGCTCTGGGGTGATCATTGCTATTGGGGGCGGGGGATACAAGGTACGGGAGGCAGGGGGTGCTGGAGTTGGCCTCACAGGGCAGGTGACACTTGAGCAGAGGTGCAGAGGGGGAAGCCGTGTGTGTGTGTGTGTGTGTGTGTGTGTGTGTGTGTGTGTGTGTGTGCAGGGAAGAGTGTGGCAGGGGAACCGCCGAAGCAAAGCCCTGAGGAAGACAGAGCTGGAGGGATGAGCAGCAGGGAATGAGGGCAGTGAGACCAAAGGGGCCAGGTCAAGCCAGCCTTGGGCCGCTGGAAGGACTCTGAGCTGGGAGACATTGAGGGGTTTGCATGGAAAAGGACACGGTCCTGGTGCACACCCGTGGGGCAGGGTGAGAAGGGGACAGGGGAGAGGTGAAGGCTCCAGGGCGGGGAGAAGTGGCTGGACGCTGGATCTCCTGGTTGGATGGGTGGGTGCAGAGTGAGACCGGCTACTGCACAGACACTGGAAGCACATTCATTTCCTGTGGCTGCCGAAGCAAATACCACAAACCGGGTGGCTTCGAACAACAGAAATCTATTTTTTCCCAGTTCTGGAGACTAGAAGTCTGAAATCAAGGTGTTGTGGGTTGAAATCAAGGTGTTGTGGGTTGAACTGTGTCCAGCCAAATTTACTATGTTGAAGTCCTGAACCCCAGCACCTCATTAGGTGACCCTATTTGGAAATGGAGCCTTTTTTTTTTTTTAAAGATTTTATGTATTTATTAGAGAGAGAGAGGGAGGGAGGGGGAGAGAGAGAGAGAGAGAGAAAGCACAGGCAGGGGGAGCAGCAGGAAGAGGGAGAAGCAGGCTCCCCGCTGAGCAAAGAGCCCGATGCGGGGCTTGACCCCAGGACCCTGGGATCATGACCTGAGCCAAAGGCAGACGCTTAACCGACTGAGGCACCCAGGTGCCCCAGAAATGGGGCCTTTAAAGAGGTAATTGGGTTAAAATAAGGCCATTAGAGTGGGTCCTAATCCAATCTGTGTCCTTTGAAGAAATTAGGACACAGACATATGCACAGAGGACAGGGGGACAGAGGGGGACAGCCATCTACACGCAGAGGGCCCTCAGGAGACACCATACCTTGATCTCTGACTTCGAGCCTCCAGGACTATGAGAAAATAAATGTCTGTTGTTGAAGCCACCCGGCCGTGGTGCTTCGTTGTGGTGGCCCGCAGAGGCTAACCTGGGAGAATCTGTGCTGTGCCTCCCAGCTTCTGGTGGCACCGGCAACCCTCGGTGCTCACATCACCCAGTCCCTGTCCCCTACTGCATGGTTGTCTTCCCTGTGTGTCTGCCTGCAACTCTTCTCTTTTTATAAGGACACAAGTCATTGGGTTTAGGATACACCTTATCTCAGCAAGACCTCATCTTAATTTGATCACATCTGCAAAGACCCTATTTCCATATCAGGGCACATTCATGGGTCTGGGTGGATGTGCATTTGGGGGAGTCACTATTCAACTCAGTACAGGTGTGTTCATCCATGTTTCCTTGGAAACCCACTTTAATCCCATCAGGCTCAAATGCTCAGAATCCTTCCAAAAAACAATCCACGATCTCCAAGTTGACAGAGTGGGGGACTCCACTAAGTCCTGGACCAAGCTTCTCAAGGGAAAAACGGCTCTTCCCAAGTCCAGGTAAAAACACATCCAATTGATTCTACCCTTGACCCCTGTGGTCATAGGAACCCACAGCCTCTCATTGGCACTGTTTGGGTCCCTCCTAGAAGGGCAGGCTGGTGAGAATACCTACCCCGGCCCCTCATCTATTAGGAACACATTAAAATGACCTAAAGCAAGAACAGTGCCCCCCTCCACCCTCTCAACTTTCTCCAAGGTCTCATTTGATCCTCTAACCAGTTATCCGAGGCACAAGGGTCCCCTGCAACACTCAGGTGCCTTCTCGCCCCAAACCCTGACACACTGATCTCTGGCTGGGGGGAGGGGGTCCAGCGGAAAGGTGTGTGGCAGCATCCGCCCCACATGCTGATGCTGAAGTCTGAGAAAGTTCCCCAAATGCCTTGGCTCCTGAAAAGTGGGGCTTCCCAGAGTGGTACAGCCAAGGTGGGATTGGGGTCCATTCCCCCCACGCTACAGCTTGAGGCTTGGGGCACACCAGCTAGCTGGGTTGGGTGGTGAGGGTGACAGGAGAGCAGAGGCAATCAAGAAAAAAGCCCAGATCTCTTGTAGAAGAAAAGCTTAGGAAGGAAGCCGACTCAGAGGCATGTAACTCAAAGTGTGGTCCTTGGACCAGGAGCATCAGCGGCATCTCGAATCTTGTTCCCAGATTCCCAGGCCCCACTCCCGACCTCCTGAATCAAAGTATGTGGCTTGGCAAGACCTCTGGTGATTCTCAGGCACATCCAAGTTCAAGTGAGACCAGAGGCGCTCACCCTCGATGGTGCACCAGGACTCCTGTGGGCCTTCTGGGACCCAGGTGGCTGCCCCCTCCGCAGGCACAGATTCAGGTGTGGGTGGCGCCCCAGGATCTGCATTTCCAAGTTCCCTGAGTGTAGCCTTCCTCCTGGCTCTGATCCAGCGTCTGCCCGGGGAGCCACAGACTTGGCTACATGTTGGAGTCATGGGGGGGGACACCTGGACCCACCTCCAAGAGACCCCCCTCTGAGTCTGGTCAGTCTGCAATGCAGCCTGAGTGGACGTTTAAGGAGTGCTGGTCCAAAAGACCGACTGGGACCTGACACCCCAGGCAGCAGCTCCAACCACTTGCCAGAGAACACAGCGCCGATGCCCGTGCCCCCCCCCCCAGCCCCCCGTGCACAGAAAAGAAAGAGACTCTGGCCCCCTGGCATCTGCTTGGCTATTTTGAGAGCACACAAGCTTTATTCAGCAATAATGGCAGTATTTCATGAGAATGGGCTGCACGACAGCGGGAATGCTGTTGTCTGCACAAAGTCTGAGAGCAAAGATTACGGCAACAGAGCTTCGCCCCCACAGCCCTGCCCCCTCCCCCCCCCAACAGGCCCCCTTGGCTCCTCACGCTCCTGCACGGCTGTGCGGGGGGCCTCACTGTGGTCTCTCTCCACGCCTGGACCACCCTCTCCACCAGCTCTGCCTCCCCCGGGGCCACTAGGCTCCCCCCTGCCCCAAGGGCTCCCTGCAGACCTGCCTCCTCCTCCTCCAGACCATGCAGAGGGGCAAGAACACCATCCCCCACAGCGAACCCAATTCCCCACTGGCTCGCTCCTCCTTTTCCTCAGTGGAAGTTAACAGGGTCTCAGGACACGAAGGCACTCTTCATAAAGCCCTCTGCACTCACAAAGTGTTAGCCCTGCCCCCACCCCACCCCCAGCAAGCCGGCAGGAAACAGGGTGTCCTTAGAATGGGCCCCAGGAGCCACGGGGACCGGTGCACGAAGGGGAGCCGCGGGGGCCCAAGTGGAGAAAGTCCCATGTCCTTTTAGTTCTAATTCAGGACCCAGCAACCAACGTAACTGATACAGAGGACATCATCGGAGACGCCTGTGGGACACGTGTGATGTGTGTACCTGCGTGTGTGCGTGCATGCACTTGTCTCTGTATGTATGACCTTTTGTGACGTAGCCTTAACCATTGGTGACCTTCCTCCCGGTTCTCTGACCTAGGCAGGCCACCTGGGGGAGGGAAGCTCGGACCCCAGACGGACGGCAGAAGTGCCAATATGGGAAGAATGGGTGTGGGGCAGCCAGGCACCCCTGGGAGAGAGGAGGGAGCCCGCTGAGCGTCGGGGCCCTGCTTGGGGCTCTTCAAAGGCAAGGGGTGGGGTAGGGGGACTGAAAGGGGCTTGCAGCAGGGGCTGGACTGCACAGATGGACAGATGGTGGGGGTGTGGGGCTGAGGGGGGCTCATGGCGGCAGCTGGAAATACGGATGGATGGCCAGCAGGGTGGACAGCCCCGCACCCGTGCGCCCCTCCTGCTCGGCGGCTCGCCCTGTCCGAAGCGCCCAGCTGGCGGTCAGTTAACGCTGACACGGGATTGGGGGGCGCTCACACGGTGTACGTTTTGACGGATTTGTAGAGGGGAGGCAGCAACCCGTGGTTCTCGCGGACAACTTCCAGGTACTCCGAGGGAGTCTCCAGCAAGAAGGGCCCACAGCACATGTGGCAGCAGCACCGGACCCCAGCAGGCGGCTCCGGGTTCTTGTCAGACATGGGGGAAAAGTCAAAATCAGCCACCTATGGTGAACAAAACCCCACGGGTCAATCACCCGCCTGCCAGACCCCCGCTAGGTGGCCTCACGAGCTCAGCTGCCTGGCGGCTCACGGTGCTGCCCCGTGCCCTTGGCTTTTCTGCTCCCGGGTCGTCCCTCTTTCGGGTGCCCACCCCACCCCCCGGCACTGGGCACAGCTTCTCGGCAAGGGGTGAGCGCAGCAGTGAGTCAGATGGGAAGAGGCCAACTCAACGTGGTCCATCTATGAATGCATCTTGGGCACGTCGCCCCCAGCCCCAGGACCTCGCCAGGCCCCCCCTTCTCCAGGCAGGGCCCTGTGATCCAGCCTCCACCCTCCTGAGCACCCACCTCTACCATGTCCTTCTGGTGAGCAGCATTCCGGAGGGTCATGTACATGATGAAGGCCAGCATCATGGTGATCAGTGTGGCACACGGGAAAGCAAAGACAGCCGGCTGGATGCCTGGGAGTGAGACATGGTGAAGTCACGGGTCTGGGGAGTTGGTGGTGAAGGCCAGCTCTCAGACCGTGGTGAGGGACAGCTGAGTCAAACCCCACAAGAGCTATTATTTCCTTAGGTACCTGCATCCCAACGAGGCAACCCCAACAGGCTAATCTAAGAGTCTACAAACACCAAGTAGGGGTGTGTTAGGGGTGTTTTAAAATATGTCCCCATGTTACTTGATGGTCTCTTTCAAGAGGTGCAGCTAAATCCCCCACCCCGAGTGTGGGGGCTGGATTTAATGACTTGCCCTAATGAATAGCCATGACCAGGCCATCAAAGAAGTCACAGCTCCCTCCCCACTCTCTCTTGGGTGACTTGCATTGGAGACGGGAAGCCATGCTGTGAGGACACGCCACAGCCTGGTGACCTCTTGTAGCTGTCTGCACTCCACCAGCTCTAGGCTCCACCCCCTGACCCCCTGACCCCCCTGAGCCAGGAGGCTGCATGGCGGAACAGGGAGAACCCAGGGTCTGCAGTTAGGCGGTCCTGGGTTCGAACCCGGCTCTGACCCATGCTCCCTGATGCTGATGCTGACCCATGAGGCTGCTTCAGGGATGCCACGAGGGGAGGGGTGTGAATGTGCCAGGGGCGCGGCAGGTGATCGGCGAGTGTGGGTCCCCCTCATCCCTCCCCCACCCTGCCCCTGGTGTAGACACCACCGTGTGCCGTGAGGTTCTGCTTCCCAGGAAAAGTCAGCGCTGATTACCTGGAATGCTGTGTCCTCTGCAGGATTCAGGGGGCCCCGAGGCACTCAGTGCCCAGGAGAGGCTGGGGGCGGCAGGGCCCCAGACCCCCCATGGGGCCCACAAGGCCAGCCAGGGCCCAGAGTGGAGCACAGCGTCTGCCCAATGGCTCAGACAGGGACTGGGGAGACCGGTGGGGGCAGCAGTGCTCTTGTGGGTCCAACCCTGGGGACAAGTGCAGTTGGCGAGTTTTCCGTGTGTACCCTAAGAGCCGGCACCTGGCTAGGCACCTGAAAGACCATCCCTTAGGGTTCCTCCTCTAAGTAAGGAAGTGTTTTTCTGGGGTCACAGAAGAGTCCCCCCCCCTGGAAAAGAAGGGTAGAACTTCACGCCATCACCAGCTAATCCTGTGACGGCTAGCCAGTGGCCGGGCCTGACGGTGACTCGGGGAAGGACATTCCGGGGGCGGTGGCCAGGGCTCCTGACGGATGACAGGAACCCCACTTCACACTTTCTGAGCAGCGCCTGCTCCCTGGGGGCTGGTTTTAGTGGTGACAACAGTGCCAGGATCGGGGTGATGGCGGAGGAGGGCATTGTGATCGTGGGGGCCCAGCGGGGGAGTGCTCACGATGGGGACAGCGCGGCATTGGTAACACGTGGGAAAGGACACCGGGGACAGTGATGGTGGCAGTGAGCAAGAGCTCAAGCCGTCTTGCTGCTGGGCGGCACGGGATCGATGGCCCAGGTCCAGATGGTGCCGGAAGGGCCGTGGGGAGTGTGCGCGGCAATGGCGGCAGAGCCGTGCGGTCAAGTTGGCCGGGGGTGGCCGCGCCGGCCCTTGGTATGGCTTGCGGTGCCGGCGTTGCAGGTGGTAGAACCGGGGGGTGCTAGGGCTGGCCGGGGCAGGTCTGGGCACGCAGTCAACCGTGTTGGCTGGGCCAGTAGGCTTGGTGACGATTCTCGTGTTGGCGGGTCGCCTCGCATGTTGGCGGAAGCGCGGGGTCACTTACTGGAGGGCCACACCTGGATCCTATGGTACTGGTGCGTCTTACTGATGACGTTCTCAGCCCGGATGCTGAAGCAGTAGTCCCCAGGATCCCTGAAGGTGTGGGTCAGGTTGTAGGCCGTGCTGGCCACCGACGTGGGCTGGCATTCTCCTTCCTCCAGCGGCAGGCACTCGGGCTTGAGACGCCAGCACACGGTCAGAGGGGGGCTGCCGGGAAGTGGGGGTGGGTTTCAGCAATGGCCCAGCAGAGTGTGAGCACAGACCAAGGCTGAGAAGGGCCAGACAGCCATGAACCTAGCTGTCCTGGCCTCTGCTTCACCCCTTCCAGACCCAGGGAACACGATGGTAAATAAGAGATGCCCCCCCCCCCAGACCCCAAGGGGGTGCCGGGCTAGTGAGGCAAACAGGGATAGGCACAGAGTGCTGGATGAGGCAGAACGAGTGCTCTGGTGACACACAGGGTGTGCTGTGGAGGCACAGGGGACAGGTGGGTGCATTCTTAATGAGGAAGTCAGGGAAGGCTTTTCGGAGGAGGTGGCATTTGAATAGGATCTGAAAGGATAAGTAGACTTTTGACGGGTTGGGAGGGGCGAGGGCGTTCCAGGTTACCCACCTGCCACAGCACAGGCTCAGAAGCTGGAAAACACAGGTCCATCTCAGCAATGCGGAGCAGGCCACCCCAGGCCCCAGTAAAACACACACTCCTGCCACCTCAGCCATCGGGTCTGCCAAGCCTACTCTTCAAGTGCTAAGCACCTGCCCCCAAAGCTCCCTGAAAGCTTCAGAAACCTCCTCCAGCCCCATGGCTCATCTTCGTCTTATCTTGGCCACTGTGGTTGCTCCCCATCGAGCCTTGCTTCCCTGTCGTGGCCCTGTGTTGAGGGGTGGGGCCGATCCTCCCCACCCAAGTCCCTGCAAGGCTGAGCCTGGACCACCGACCTCTGCAGCTCCGTTCCCCCTGGTGCAGAGAACATGCCTGGCTTCTCGGTCCCTTACTACATACTCAGCCTAATGTTGTTCTTGCCAAGAGCTGGGCCAGTTCCTACCCAAGATGGTTTGCTTTCTGGGGGCTGTGCAGAGTGCTTTTCACCTGACCGGTTCCTCACCTGCCTTTGCCTTGACGCCCACACTGCAGACAGCTCCAAAAGGCCCGTGCTCTCTGCCCTGGACCTCGAGTATGGAGCCGTGCCCACAACTCTCCCACGGTTGCAGGGCAAGGTGGCAGAAGCTTCCACTGGCCCCCAAACTTGGGGCCCTGTGGGGGATGGAACTCTTAGGCTCAGAATCATCCATGGGAGAGTGGGCAGGGCAACGAGTCACCCACTGTGCACCCTGGGGTTCACTCACCTCCCCAGGAAGTTCAAGGTCACTGTCATCTTTTGGAAGGTCTGAATTAGGGTGGGCCCCAAGACCTGGATGCCTCGAAGGGTTTCTGAAAGGCAGAGAGGGCCCCATTAGACCTGGTGGCTGAGGACAGCGGTCTCAGAGCTCCTAGGGCTCGGGGCTGTGTGACCACCACCCTGTCAGGCTCTCTCCCGAGGTGGGGGTCGCAGGTCCATCCAGGGCATGCCTGGGTCCCGCCCCCCCCCCCCCACAACCCGACAGCAGCAGGTGCCGGAGCCGCTCAGAGTGAGGATGCTGGACGAAGCGGAAGCAGGAGGGGCTCTGGTAACCAGGATGGAGGGCTAGCTCTGGAGAACCCGCCCTCCCCCACCACCTGTGCAATGTGGGGTAAGCGCCACCCCATCCGCACGCACTGCAGCACAACTCAGAAATCTGCCGCAGCTGCCCAAGCACCCCCTCTGGCCAAAGTCGGGGGGAGGCAGGTTTGGGTGTTTCTTCTCTACAGGAGGCCAAGGCCGTCCCAGCCCCAACAGGCCAGTCCTCGACAGGACGCCAGTGTGGCCCGAGAACAAAGAGCCATGTGGACCCACCAGCCCACAGCACGGTGTCCGGCCACAGGCTCGGGCTCTGGGAGCAGGCAGGCCTGGGTTCAAACCCGGCTCTGCCACTTGGTGGCCATGTGACCTCTGCCATAGCCCCCAGTGCCCTCTCAGAAGTGGGGATAATGACCCTCTGCTCAGAGGGCTGCCCGGGGGGATGACAAGAGAGGATGTGCATCCAAGCGCAGCCCAGTACCCAACTGGAGCCACTCTGATCTTCATGGGCTCCAACCCGGGAAAGAGTTCTGCCCAGGGCTCCCCAAGGGGCCAAACATTCGACCTGCACCAACCCCTGGAGACCCACCCTGCAGCTTCAGCGAGGCAGAGAAGTCTCCTGTCTTCTGCATAATGCCCTTCCCGGCGTTCTGCGTTGCCTGTTCCCACTCGGCCACCACCTTGAGCTTCACAGTGAAGGTTCCAATGATGGAATAGTTGTAATAGACCATAGCGTCTTCCGTCACCATCTGGGTGCTGTAAGGTGACAGGAGGGAGATGACAGAAGTGACTCATGTGGCCTCTTAGCGTCAGGGGTGTCCGTGGAGTGACAAGCTCAGCTACCAATGCCTTGTGAGCAAACTGGGCATCATCACAGCAGCCCCCCGAGCCGGCTGGGATGCAAGGTCAGCCATGCTCGGGTGAACTGGCTGCTGGTCATCTTTGAGCTTGTAAGTGACGGGTGGGAGAACTCCTAGCAACAAAGTGCCTGTCACCTGCCAGGAAGTGCTCTGCCCCCTTCTGCCAGGAATCTAAAAGAGGCCCTGCATTAGAGACACGGACAATCCTGGGAGGGAAAAAATAGACACTTTGGAGTTAAGACATACTTGGCTTTGAATCTCAGTTCTAGATTTCCTATCTATATAGCTCTAAGTCTTACTTTTTTCATCTGTAAAACAGAATAATATCTCTATCATAGGTTATTAATATCATGCTTTTTCCTGCAATTATGTGAATTACTTCCAAAGGAAGTCTAATAACAATAAAGAAAATCTTTGTTGATTTCTCAATGCTCTTTACATATGAAGTTTAACAAACCTTTCTCTATTAAATATCTTCCAAATACTTTCTAAACCCAGTTTAGTGTTTGTCTTTTGGTTTGATTTACTTCTTTTTTCTTTGTTTGTTTGGTTTACTTCTTTCATACCCAGATTTTAAATTTCATGAGCCAAATCTAGCATTTTTTTCCTTTAGAGTTTCTGCCTCTGTTTCTCTGTTCTTAGAAATGCTTTCCCCACTGCCAAATTATCCAATTGCAGGGGATCATCTACATTTCAATCTAGTCCTAATTCTTTATGTTTAATTTTTCAATCTATCTGGAATTGCTTTTGTTACGGATCAGATTGTTTTTCTTCTAAATAGTTAACCAATTGCCCGAGTGCCATTTATTAAATAATCTATCTTTACTCACTGGCTAGAAATACCACTGTTACCATATACTAGGTGTGTATAAACTCAGGTTTGTGTCTGCCTTTTCTATTCTGTTCTGTTGTGCAGCCTTTTGTTGGTGCAAATTATTTGCGACTTCTTTTTAAGATTTTACTTTTGAGTAATCTCTACACCCAATATGGAGCTCGAACTCACAACCCGGAGATCAAGCGTTGCATGCTCTACCAACTGAGCCGGCCAGGCGCCCCTATGTGTAGCTTTGAAAATACATTTATGTATGCATTTCTAGTTCTTCTCCTCATCCCTGCTCATCATCATTCTGTTTTTCTGATCTTTCCTCCTTCTGACAATATTGAGACATTCTCTCTTCATTTTTTAAGTCTTTTTAAAGTCTAGGTACAATCTGCGGTTTTATTCACATAAATCCTACCATTTGGGGCTAAGTTTATTCTCTCATTTTTTATGTTTTATAACTATTGTAAAAGATTTTTTTCTACTACCATTATATGGAAAGGCTATGAATCTTTGTTTTGTAACTGGCCATATCACTGAAATCTCTTTTTAGTTCTAAGATTTTTCAGTTGAGTCTCTTGTGTTTCCCAGGTCGTCTATGTGTTTGATGGTTTTTGTCTTCTTCCTTTACAGTATTTATATTTCTTTTTCTTGTCTTATTTCATGGGCTAGTCAAAAATGTTCTATTTTGGTAAAAATAGTGAATAAAGTATTTACTGTGAAAAGAAGTGCCCCTAATTAGTATAGAGCCTGTCCCCTGGTTTGAGACACATGTTCCAGATGTTCTTTAGGTTGTAAAACCACATGTATGTTTATAATGACATATATTTTTATACATGTATATAGGCCTATATGCTTTCATGCATGTTTACATATGTGCATACTTAAACACCAAATTTAGATGAACTGTATAATCTTTGTCACATTCCAAAATTATACTTAATGGAATATATATTGAACTTGCATCAAGCTTACAGGATAACTGGAGGGAAATGGACATCTTTACAATACTAAGGTTCACCAGCCTGGACATGGTGTACAGAACACATCTACTCAAATCTTTAATACCTCTTAGTTGGGGCACCTGGGTGGCTCAGTCTGTTAAGTGTCTGCCTTCAGCTCAGGTCATGATCTCAGGGTCCTGAGATCAAGCCCCACGTTGGGTTCTCTGCTCAGCAGAGAGTCTGCTTCCCCCTCTCCCTCTCCCTCTGGGGTCTCTCTCTCTCAAATAAATAAAATCTTTTAAAAAAAAATCTCTGATACCTCTTAGTAGCTCTAGTTTTCTTCACACAGGATCTTGCCCATTTCCAGGTAAGTGTGGTCCTATGTTTATGTACTAGTTTTGCTATAATTAGGAGTTCCCACTTTGTTTTCTAACTTATTACTGTACATAAGAAAGCACATTGAGCCTGTAAGTCCCATGGAGGTGAGGAGTGATGCACGAGGATTACTAAACCTTTGATGAACTTGGAAAGTTGGTCTGTGTTTCTCTGCAAGCCTGAGAAATGTCTTAAGGAATGCCAACAAATGGAAGGTGTAAACATAGGGGCTAGAGTACGAAGGACCATCAGCCAGGGACTTGAAGGGACCCGAATGGAGTGAGGGGTCTCCGCAGAGTACCACCCTCACAGGAGCTCAGGGTGTCTGTGAGCTGCCTGGGCTCAGCGCCTGACCCGCCCTTCCTGACCTGCCTCCTCCAGCCTGGCTTGTTTGGAGAGGAGAAGTCAGGAGACATGAAGCCGGCACCCGTGAGTTCTACCACAGGAGTATAATTGCATGTGCCGTCAGCCAGGTAGGCTCTTCCAGAGTCAAATGGAGAAAAATCCTACTTTGACCTTTATTAAAGGGATGTTTGGGGCACCAATGACCTCCTGTACAAGGCTGTAGGCACCTTGAAGGCAGATCCCGTGACTGGCTCACCACTGGTGCCCACGTACCCCACACTGGACACAGAGCAGGAGTGGCAGGAAGGTCTGGAGCGAGAGAGCGTGAGCAGGTGAGGGTGGGAAAGTACAGAGCACTCTGCGTGGGACGATGGGGCCACCAAACAAAGGCCAAAGCTTTGGGGCATCAACGGGGAAGGACATACCCATCTCCGAAGTCCCAGTTGTAGAGAAATGAGGCCATCTTGAAGAAGTTGCTTGGGTCGTGGAGGAGGAAGGAAACTTTGAGGACCGTCTTGGTGAGGTAAGAGCTGGGCCAGGGCAGGGAGGTGTTCTGGGTGACAACGAGGTTCCCCACGAGGAGCTCTGGGAGAGAGATCATAGGCGGGTGAGTCCCCCCGAGGGGGCGGGAAGGAGGGGCCAGGGAGTGACCTCACATGCCAGCTGGCAGGACAGCCTCTCCCCACCCCCGACCTTCTGGCTGTCAGAGCTGAGTGGTGGCAGGAGGGGACCCTGCAGGTCACTGAACACAGAGGTGCACAGCCCCCACATCATTGCCCCTGCTGCATTGGACACTAGGACACTGGTGCAGACTCACGGCACACAGCACACACACAGCCTCGCTCCTACGGCACTTTCAAAACAGGATCCCGAACTTTCTGGCACAAAAGATGCCCAGGACCGGGAGGAAATGCATAGGCTTTGAAAGAAATTCCCTGGAGAGATTTCAGATTATTAGACGGGCCTAGAAAAAAATTAGCAGTTCTACTGATCACAGCTCTACACACAATGTGCTGGGCTGGGTAAGGACCACCGTTCTGTGTCTCCTTCTCTTAAAAAAAAAAAAAAAATTTAGGAGCTGATTTTTTTCATCCCAAAAACAGAAAGTAAGGCGTGCTCAATAAAGCTCATTTGGAAAAATGCTGACACATAGGATGAAAAGAAACTGCCTGGCATTCAAATACAGCTATTGTTGATGTTTTGAAGAATTGCAAAGCATTTGTGTGTATGTATTTAATGGAAATGGACATTACATATACATATGTATGTATATTAAACACAGTTGAGCAAATTGGTTATAGAAGTTTGTGTTTTGCTTTTTAAAGTTTTATAAGCAGGAGTATTCCCCCAGGACAGTACAAACTCTTTGTGAGGGTCATCGTTATTCATCATACAAATTATATCCACATACTTAACCAGTCCCCTTATGGTTGCAAACTTAGCTTGTCTAATATTCTTTTCTGTGGTTATAAACACCACTGCAATGAAGGGTAGGGGGATGGGTTAGCCTGGTGATGGGTATTGAGGAGGGCACGTTCTGCATGGAGCACTGGGTGTTATGAACAAACAATGAATCATGGAACACTGCATCAAAAACTAATGATGTAATATATGGTGATTAACATAACAATAAAAAATTAAAAAAAAATAAACACCACTGCAATGAACATACTTGTGCATAAAACATTACCCAAATGGAAATTTACTTCCTGAAGACAAATTCTTTAACAAATTGTACGGAAACTCCAAGTAACAATTGTACGTAAACTCCGAGAACTGTATGTAACAATTGTACGTAAACTCCGAGAGAGCAGGGACTTCCCGGAAGGAGAGAGGAGTGTTAGGGTGGGAGGCTGGAGCGACGAGAATGAACAGACCGGAGACTGAAATAGTGCATAACCATTGAAACATTATCGATCAGCTCCTCTCCAGAGGGTTGTGTTAATTTATACCCCCAGTAGCAACATGTGCTTTACGTGTCCATTCCAGCACAACGCTGACCAGCATCGGGTGGTAACCATTTTCTGATCCTTTGTTTATACGATTACTAATCAGGCTGGATGGTTTTCTCTGCAGCAAGAGTCTGAAGGCCAATTAGCAAACAGAAAAGGTCCTCACCTGTGATGGGGAGGACAAGGAGGCTCCTCGCCACAGGCTGGCACGTCCAGCAGTCGGCAGCGGTGACCCAGACGGAGACGGGGAAGTCCCCGGGCACGGTCCCCACGGCGCGGATGGTGGAGCTGAAAGCCTCGTCAGTCTTCCCCGTGAGCAGCAGTGGGGTATGGATCCAGTGGAAGCGGTAGAGGCGGGTGCCGGTGGGCAGGACCAGGCTGCCATTGTCACTGGCCACCAGGCTGGCTGTGATGGTCACCTCTGCCCCCGTGGTGGCAGGGCCATCGGTGGTGAGGTGCAGTTCATACAGCCCTGGGACCCCAGAGACAAAAGACTGTATTTCAGGAAAGGTGTGGTAAGGAACCCACTCTCACCCTCTGGGCTGGCTTCTATTATTCTATTTTATAAGTGGAGAAACTGAGGCCCAGGCAGCTCAAGTGACTAGCTGATTGTAAGCTGGGACTTGAACCCAGGCCCAACAGAGTCCAGAGATTTTCTTTTTAGGCCAGCCAAGCAGGGCCTTCCAGAGCACAGGCCTGACCTGGCCAGACTTATTTCTTAGCTATGAAAATGACTGCCAACGTATGTCATAGGAGGGATCACCTTGGCTGCTACCCGCACCCCCCCCCCCCCAAAATGTCCTCTATCACCTGTTCCTTCAGACTAGTCTTTCCATGTCAAACACAATTCTGATCTGAAACACAAAGCTGAGTCTGGAGCCTCTTAGAGGCCTAATGCCTAGACAGCAATGGAACAAGCCTCGGGCAAAGGTCCACTCTGATTCAAGCCAAGTCTTCTTCTACACTGCCCAACACAGCTGTCACTGGCCACAGCCACGGCCATGGCCACGCGTGGCTGTGTAAGTTTCAGTTAAAATGAGACAAAATTTAAAACCCACTTTCTTAGCCACAGTAGCTGCATTTCTTTCTTTCTTTCTTTTTTTAAGATTTTATTTATTTGAGAGCGAGAGCGCTGGAGAGAGCATGGGCGCGGGGCGGGGGGAGGGTAGGGGCAAAGGGAGAGGGGGAAGCAGACTCCCCACAGAGCAGGGAGCCCCACGCAGGGCTCGATCCCAGGACCCCGAGATGATGACCTGAGCTGAAGGCAGAAGCTTAACAGACTGAGCCACCCAGGCGCCCTGTGTAGCTGCATTTCAAGCGCTCAATAGCAAAGATACAGAATATCTTCCGTATCACAGGAGGTCCCACTGGACGGCACTGCTCACTGCTCTTAAATGACCTCCGTGATTCCTGCTGGGGCCAACGCTGAACTCTAGCTGGTTGACTCCTCAGGGAACTTGAACTGAAATATGGGGGATGCAGCTCTTACAGGGAACCCGAGAATCAGTCTTGGAGGATCCTAACAGAGAACAGGGCCTTGAGCATATGGGATGGAGGCCGGGTCAGAGGCCCTTTAAAATAACACTCCCCTCCCGACTGACTACTGCGTGGAAGGTAAGACTAATTGTAACCTGAAAATAGAGAAAATAGAGAATTAAAACTTAAACAATTTTGTTAAAAATAAAAGTAATCTGTAACAACCAGTGTTACCGTATATGGGCATTTCCTACTTTAAAAAAAAAAATCGTGCTTGTACTTTGGAATTCTATATTCTATTGTTTTCAATTCCGTATCGTGGGCATTTTCCTAAGTCATTATTCTTCAACTGCTTTACCATGTGCATAATATTTTATCATCTAAATAAAGTAAGATTTTTAAAATAAGGTTTCTTTCCATCACGAAAGTAATACATATGTATGTATAAAGAATATCGGAGGGGCGCCTGGGTGGCTCAGTTGGTTAAGCGACTGCCTTCGGCTCAGGTCATGATCCTGGAGTCCCGGGATCGAGTCCCACATCGGGCTCCCTGCTCGGCAGGGAGTCTGCTTCTCCCTCTGACCCTCTTCCCTCTCATGCTATCTCTCATTCTCTCTCTCTCTCAAATAAATAAATAAAAAATCTAAAAAAAAAAAGGATATCAGAAATGTCCCATTACCCTACTTCCAAAAAACAGCTGCAACCATACTGCTGTCCTCATGTCTCTTTTTCATGCATAGAATTTTTTAATTTAGACATAATCACATTCTTCACACAATTTTGAATTATTTTATTTTCACACGACAACACGTGTAAAGCATGTCCGTGGTCGCACTAATGTGAATTTCACTGTTGGTATGATAATCCCTCAAGCAGGTATATCTTTTTTTTTTTTAAGATTTTATTTATTTATTTGAGAGAGTGAGAATGAGAGAGAGAGAGAGAGAGAGAGAGCACATGAGAGGGGGGAGGGTCAGAGGGAGAAACAGACTCCCTGCTGAGCAGGGAGCCCGATGTGGGATTCGATCCCGGGACTCCAGGATCATGACCTGAGCCGAAGGCAGTCGCTTAACCAACTGAGCCACCCAGGCGCCCTTTTTTTCTCTTTTTTTAAAGATTTTGTTTTTAAGCAATCTCTACACCCAACGTGGGCTCAAACTCACAACCCCGAGATCAAGAGTTGCATCCTCCACCGAATGAGCCAGCCGGGCGCCCCTAATTTTTTTTTCAAGTAAACTCTACCCCCAATGTGGGGCTCAGACTCATGAGATCGAGAGTTGCACGCTCTACCAACTGAGCCAGCCAGGCACCCCAAGCAGGTATATTTTGATTCTCAGAACCCCTCACTCTTGCCAATAACACTACTGCACCTCTTGGTGACTATTTTGTTACAATTTGTATATTTCCTCTTCAGGTGAGATTTCTGAAGGGCTGCAGGTTAGAGAGTGTTCAGCCTGCAACAGCATACAGCTTCACCAGAAGAGGTGACACAGAAGGAAGGCTGGAGGGTCCCCAAGCCCCTCTCCGCTCATTTCCCTCATTCCCACCCACCTGCTCCCCTGGTTTCGAGTGCCTCCTAAATGCTGGCAGAACCAAGTAACCTAGACCTACTTTCTGGGCTCCAGATCTGCACTGAGCAAAAGAGGAGCTGCTAACCACATGTAATTATGTTTAAATGAATCAAAGTTAATTACTTAAATTGAACCAATACTAGAAATTCAGTTCAATTGAGCTAGCCACATTTCAAGTGCTTCATAGCCAGATGTGCTCAGTAGCTACTCCTCAGGGCAGGTATAGAATATTTCCTTCATCATCCAATGTTCTGCTGGACAGTGCTACTGGTCTAGGGTTCTCCCTTCCCCACACCTACCATTTTCAGCCATCGCTCTCTGTTGGGGCCGGAGGGAGCAGCTGTCCCAGGAATCCATCAATCCCTAGTCCTTTGCCGCTACTCCTCCCATCTGAGCGTGTTTGCTTGCTCCCCATCACTACTAGCATTGCTAAAGGCCAGCATTCAGCTATTACTACTTCGTCCTTGGCCCTGGCCCCTCAGCCTGCGGTCCTCCCGTCTCTCAGCACCATCCACCTCTCTGCCCCCACCAACAAGGAGCTTCCTCCACAGCTAATGTGTTCACGGACCAGCCTCAGTGTGGAGTCGGAATTCACATCCACGCCGGGGCTGGCCACTTTAACTCTTGCAGCTCTCTCGACATGTTCTGTCCTTCCTAACCTCAGGGCCTTTGCACATGCTGTCCCCCCTGCCTTTCTCTACCTACTCGTCCATGGATGTAACCTCTTCCAGGAAACCTTCCCTGAACGCCTTGCCCCCCTCAGTGCTCTCCAAACAGCCTGAGCACACAGTGGTCCCAACCCCACGTCGGCATGAAGCTTTCTTTGTCTCCCTTGCTGCACCGCAAGCTCCTTGAGGGCAGGGGTCACTGTCGTCTCCCCATGTGCCCAACAAAGTGCTTGGCACATGGTACGTGTTCAACACTGCTGCTGCCCAAGGCTCCCGGAGAGAAGAGTGTGGCAGAGGGACCAGCCCACCTAGCACTGCCCCCAAGGGACCGTTCACCCAGGT
Organism: Zalophus californianus; assembly: GCF_009762305.2. Classification (NCBI taxonomy): domain Eukaryota; kingdom Metazoa; phylum Chordata; class Mammalia; order Carnivora; family Otariidae; genus Zalophus; species Zalophus californianus. The sequence continues at coordinate 108,273,546 of NC_045604.1, read as the reverse complement.
GATACTGACTGAGCCCCTTCCTTGTGCCCCACCCCACAAGTGCTGGGGGAACCCAGAAGTGTAGGACATGCCTCCTGTCCTCAGGGAGCTCGCCAGAGACCTGCTGGACTCAGCAAACCTGGGACAGGAGCAAGTGTGTCCTCAAATGTGTCCCCTTCGCCTTGTGGCAGTGTTGCCTGTTCCTGCCGGGGACTCCTGCTCTACCCTCTCCCTTCGTCCACGTAACACACTCCCTGTTCGGAATCCCCTTCCCCAGAGCCATTATTTTGGAGTGTGAAGTCATTTGGACTGGCACTGACAAAGGGACCTGCAGTGTCTTAATCCCAAAGAGAGAATTCCAGATCCTATGGCAGAAATTTCTGCAAGAAAATACAGTGCGTATTTTACATTGAGGGACATGAGTCCCCTGAGGTCCCCATGTAACTACCTGGAGTCACCAAGCAAATCTGTACCCACCCCTCTCCCCTGGGCTGATTTCTATTCTCCCTCCCTTTGGCTGTGAGGCAGCATTTGGCCAGGAAAGAAAGGCCATCCCCTCCCTTCTCCCTCTTGCTCCCTCCCGTGGCCCCCCAGGCGAGGAGCGTGGGCCAGAGCGAGGCTAGCAGGTGGCAGGGACATTCGGCTGCATGCTAATGGCCATCCAGCATCTGCAGTGAGACTGGAGACGGGCGCATGTCAGCTCTACGCAGATCCGTTGCCAGGGGAATGGACTGGCTGGGAGGAGGGATGGGGTGAGATAGGGTGGGGGGGAGGGGCTGTGGCTACAGCTAAGCTACGTTGCTGCAGACGTTGGCCCCGCTCCTGGGAGCCCCCACACCTGTCCAGACACAGGGAAGCTCCGAGGGCACTTTTCCTCCAGCTTTTTTTTTTTTTTTTTTCCCCCAAGCAGATGTTTCACAGCCCCTGGGTAATGTTGCTTCTCTCTTCCTTCGGGCTCTCAGAAGTGTCCAGGGCATCCAAGCTAAAATGGACCGTGAAGGCTTTGCCACGTGTGGCTAAAGGAACCAAACCCAGATCCTGTGGCCCTACCCATCCAAACCTCTCTTTCCAGGTTTGGGAGCCCAGGGGACATGGCCTTGGAGTACAGAGCAGCAGCTAAGGGAGGGGCTTAGGGGGCTCCACGGGGGCACCGAGTGACCCAGAGCTGAAAGGGCCAAAGCAAAAGGCAAAATGGCAACTGCCACGAAGCCTGGCCCATGGAAGCAACACTCACTCACTAGCAGGCCCCGTGGGCTTCCCCTTGGAGCACATCTTCCCTGACAACACAGCATGTGGGACCCTGAACATTCTGGAAAATGGCTGAATCGGGTCTTCCACACCGCACATGTGGATAGCCCCAGACACTTCCCAAAGTACCTCCAGAGTCTGAACAATGTAACCTGGAATTAATGAATGGTCCAGTGCTTGGACTCTGACCTTCACTTCTAGTGTGGGAAGCATCGGGTGCAGGCTGACCCAGACCCCAGGAAGAATGGAAAGGGCTTCCAAGTCTCTGTTTTTTCCCTGTGTGTGAGGGAGAAGGTATGCTCCCCAACCTCATTTCCCAGCTTATCTTGATCATATCTTGAATAGGCCAGGCTGGGAAGCAGACATGACTTCCAAAGAATCAATGTACTTTTTTTTTTTCTTTTTTGCAATTTAGGCCACGGTGATCATTTCCAGACACATGTAAACCCAATGGACAAGAGATCCCCATCCCTATATGACATTTCCAGGAGGGAAGCAGGGAATCCTGACCAAGCATAATTCCCACAAAATTCTCCTAATCCATCCCTAAAACGCAGGTTTTTGTTTTACCTTTTGGATTCTTTCACAATTTGGCATTAGATCTCTTTCTCTCGCTACCATTCTTTGGGGGGGGGGGTAGGGGTGTAATGAAAAATGTTGACTATTTAACACACGCACATCACCAGAGCTGCCCACGTCCCACCTGACCCCCAACTCTCCAACCCGGGTCGTTTTGTTGTCGCCAAAATGAGGCAGAAGGGTTGGTGCTGGCCTTCCGGCAGTGGGGAACGGTGGGGAAGTAGGGAGCATAGGAGCACGGCCCGGTGGGGCGGGGGGTGGGGAGGCGGCACCCAGCAGCACCTGTCAGCTCGGGGTCCATTTTGGAAAGACGAAATGGCAGACTGGCCTCTTGGGCGCTAAAATCGCAACCTCCCCGAAGCCAACACAAGCAGGGTGGAAAACCTCTCCGGATAAGACAACATTTAAAGGCAAAGACAGGTTGCTGCTCCGCGGGCAACCTGTCCGCGCTCCCTGGGGGGCTGGGGCGTGATGACAGATCCCGCACATTCCCGGTCTCCCCGCATCGTCCTCCCCGCCCCAACCCCCAGCGGCTGCGAGGACCCCAGGCATCCGCCTGGGTGCACCGGCAACCGCGCGCGGTTCCCAGGGCAGGGCCGATCTGGAGGTGGCAGCAGGAACCGAGGAGCGCGGGGAGCCCCCTCCAGTGCCGGGCCGACTTCTGGGGAGAAGGATGCGGGGAGAGAAGAGGGGGCTTCGAGGCGCCGGCTGGCCACGCTCCCCTCCGCCGCGCGCTGCAGAGGTTGCCCCGGGAGGAGGGAGGTGCGCGCAGGGCGCACGGCTGGACCGCCCCGAGGCCCCGGGCGCGCTGCGGCTGCAGGGGGACGGGCGGCCGGCCCGCGCAGCGCCTTACCTGCGGCCACCCTAGCCGGGGCCAAGGGCAGGAGGCAGGCGAGCCAGAGGACGCGGCTGAGGCGCGGCCAGAGGGCCGAGGCCATGGCTGCGCCCGGAGCTGCAGGAGCACCGGAGGGACGCGGCTGACTCGGCGGCTGCGGCCGCTCCTCCCGGCGCGCGGCGCGGGCTATGCGGGGAGGTGCGGGAGCGGCGCTCGCTCGTCCTCGCCTCGCGACGCTGTGTCGCTGCGCGCCGCCGCCGCCCACAGCCCGCCGCGCCGACCCCGGCCCACGTCAGCCGCGCCGCGCCGCGCCCCCTCCCCGCGTCCCTCCTCCCCTCGCCTCACCCCTCCGTTCCCCACGAACCCCCGCCTCCCGGAGCCCGCGCTCCTGCGGTCTGCGCCGCCTCCCGCGCCCCCTCCCCTCCCCTCTTCTCTCCTCCCTTTACCCCTCTTCTCCCCACGATCCTCCCCTCCCCCCCTCCCCTCCCCTCCCCCCCCTCCCCTCCCCTCCCCTCCCCTCCCCTCCCTGGGTCTGCGCTCCTCCGGTCTGCGCCGCTTCCCCGCGTCCGCGCCCGCCGGCTCTGACTCAGCGTCCCCAGAGGCGCGCGCCCCGCTGCAAAGCCGCGCGCCGGCCCCTGTGGGTTCTTCTCCAGTTGCCATTTCCCCTCTTGACGCACATGATTTGGAGATGCGGCTCCTCATTCACGTGGAGCCCCCACTGTGTGCCCGGCGCCGGGCAGAGGGACGGCAAACACCCCGTATCCCTCCTGAGGGAGGGACTCAAGCACCTACGCTGAGACTCACGTCATTCCTCAGTTTACCTTCTCCGTCCCTGCCTTCAAACTGCTCACGCTCACAGTTGGGCCCATGGTGCCATCACTGTCACTGAGGGCTTTGTGAGACTCAGACAACCGGCAATGAGGGGTGACCAGGCCCCTCCTGGCCTAGGCAGGCGCTTCCACCGCCGTAATAGAGTGGAGCATGTCTTTCCTCCTCGAAGGTGGCTGTGTCTGTCCGGTCTTCAAGACTGGAAGCTGGGGGCCTGGATCCTTGTCCCACCTCGGCCTCTGTTTAACTCTACTTTGGACAAGGGATCCCACCTACAGGGAGGGAAGTTGGATGAACCCCTCGGGCCTGGTGCGCACGGATGCACCATGACTTGAATCCCATATGGGAGCGAGACAACTACAGGAGTGGCCTCTGTCTCTGGGACAGCGGTGGCCTCCCCTGAGGATGGGCTCACTGGCCACACTGCCATCTCACCCTAATGGAGGGGGAACAGATTTGAGTGAGCCCCCCTAGGAAAGCTGAAAGTGCTAGACAGGTGTCACGCCCCCCTGCCCCAGTAGCCTCAATCACCATCCTGGGGACAATACCAGGCCTAGGAAGCAGGAGACTTTGGATTCTCCCTGAGAGTTATGTGACCTTGGGAAAGTCACTTTCCTTTATCTTTAAAATGGAAGTAGTTCCTGCCCTATGAGACTGTAGCAAGGACAAAATGAGTTAATACATAGAACAGTGCTTTGGCCGTTGCATTCTATCGGTATTGGCTGTCATCGTTGGAATTGCTTACAGACCTGGTAGAGTTTTGCTTGTCCATCAGGAATTGAGGAGAAAATTGTGGTTGAAAGAAAAAAAAAGTATGTTAAGGTTATAAGCCGAGTTTCAAATATTTAACTAACATTATTCAAAGGTCTGGTTATTAGCGGCTTTTAAAACAAACTAAATGCAGGAGCACCAGGCTAGCTCAGTGGGTGGAGCCTGTGACTCGACCTCATCAGGGCTGTTAAGGTTGAGCCCCATGCTGGTGTAGAGATTACTTAAAAAGTAAAATCTAAAACAAATTGTTTTAGGGGCACCTGGGTGGCTTAGTCGGTTAAGCATCTGCCTTCGGCTCAGGTCATGATCTCAGAGACCTGCGTTGGGCTCCCTGCTCAGTGGGGTGTCTGCTTCTCCCTCTGCCCCTCCCCCAGCTCATGCGCGCGCTTTTCTCTCTCTCAAATAAATAAAATCTTTATTTTTTTATTTGTTAGAGAGAGACACGGCGAGAGAGGGAACACAAGCAGGGAGAGTGTGAAAGGGAGAAGCAGGCTTCCCGCAGAGCACGGAGCCTGATGCGGGGCTCGATCCCAGGATCCTGGGATCGTGACCTGAGCCTAAGGCAGACGCGTAACGACTGAGCCACTCAGGCACCCCTCAAATAAATAAAATCTTCAAAAAATTTTTAAAAATTGAACTAAATGCGGAAAACAAAATAGTAAGATTTTGTTTTTTTACGTGTCACGTGATTGCATCAAATAATAATATTACAGTAGTCACAGATAGTCTTATCTATGTCACAGAAGCCACTGCGAAGGCCACCCTGGAACTGATGTTCAGATTACGAGGTTATTGGGGAGAAAATACAGTATTGTGAGTATTTCCCCTGGTGAAATTATTACAGTATTACAGTATTATGAGATAGTGAATGGGGGCGGTGGTGGAAGGAACAGTGGTTTTCTTACACTGGGCTTTAAGAAAGTTGTCTCTGAGGAGGTGACATTTGAGATCATCAAGGTGACAAGGAGTCAGTTGTGTGCCTCTGAGGAAAGAACATTCCAGAGGTCCTAGCTGGGCATGAGGCACAGCAAGGCCACTCCAGCTGGAACATCAAGAGTGAGGTTGGGAGGCACATAGGGCCAGGAAATGAGGATGAGCTGAAGTCTTCGGAGGGTTTTAAGCGGAGGACGGGCGTAATCTAATTTACCTGATAGGGATGGAGTTGACACTGTCTCTAACCTCTAGTTCAGGAGATGGACAAGAAAACAGGCAAAAATCGTAATAGTGTGTTGGGTACTTTGTTAGGAGAAGCTAGGGCCATGAGAAGTGCAGGCAATTAGCCAATATTAGAGCTAGGCTTAACTATAAGACTTTAGCCTGTGCAATTAATCTGAAACTTATCAAAAGATTTATCTATCTCCTGCTTTCTTTTCCACCCCCTTCCCACCAAACAATATGAAACAATAACTGTCTGCACACTGATTTCAGCCCTCAGATTATTAAACCTTCCCCAACTTTGGACCTATTACTTTCGGGGGGCGGGGTGGTTAGGAGTAGAGAGGATTTTGCTTGCAAGAAATTTTTCCATGGGGGAAAAGGTATTCTGACCCATTTTATTTCTCCCAGGGCAGAAATAAGTGACACTAAATACATTCATATAAATTCCCAGCAGTTCAACAGAGGGTTGTTCTTGAGTGGCAACATTTTTAAACAAGTAAGGAGCATGCTTCTGAATAAGGCACCTTTCTTCCCAGATACGTTCCAGGTACTGCAGGTTGCGTTTATTACAAAGTGTGAAATGTATCTGTCTGGGAAGGGAACACAAAGATGTTCCTTAGTGATGATGGGGGGAGGGGGGTGAGATATTGTCAGGAAAGGGGAGGTGGAGCCAGGTCCTGGAGGTGGGGGAGAGAGGTCATCACTTTATTGCTCTGTCCATCTAACGTGGTAACCATGGGTAACCCGGAGCCGCTCACTATTCAACCACTCTTCTAGATGGAGTCGTAGGTGAGGTCCAAGAGTACTTTTCCCTTCTAAGGCGTCTTGATCCTGCCCACACCATCTCACTTGGGCATCAGGGCGTTCTGCCCCACTGTCCCTCCTTCTCGTCACTGCCCCACCAGGCAGGAGCTGACAGAGATCGTCTGTGGTCCAGCCTCTGGGTGATGTATATGCGGAGCAAATGAGCAGGCCCACCACCTCCGAGCAGAACACCCGGGCTTTCCTTTGCTTGCAGGGTCTCGTTGTCTGTCTCTGCCTTCGCCTTCCCAAGGCCCCTGCTTTGCCTCCTCCCCTTTCGAACTTAAGTTAAGAATGACCCCAGGAAGGGAGGAGGGAGGAAACCCCGCCGGGCCTGCCACATTCAGTTCAGGGATGGACTCTTTCCTGGCCCGACCGCCGCCTGCTAAGGGAGCCCCTCGGATGCCCACCCCCCTGCAGCAGCCCCCGCTGTCCCTCCCCTCCCCTTCCCAGGCCTGGCTCCCGCGAGCATATTTTAGGGCAGAAGGGGCCCAAAGACGACCGGCACTGGCGGGCCTCTCCAACCTTGAAGGCGGCCCCGCCCACCAGGCGGAGGTTTAAAGGGCCGGGCGGGCCCACCCGGGAGCAACGCCCCTCCCCGCTCCCGCCGCCCGCCCAGGCCGCACCCACTTGGGGGCGGTGCGCCCGGACCTATTTCTCCCGCGGCGGGCGCAGCCGCTTTAAGCGGGGGCGGGACTGCACGGCGGCGGTGGCGGCCAGGGCTTCGCTGGGGGTCGCGGGCCGGGTCTGCAGGAGGCCGGCCGCCGAGATCGGGGTAAGCGCGGGCAGGCGCGGGAGGGCGGCGGAACGGCCCCGGGAGGTGCGCGCGGAGGCCCGGACCGGTGCGGCGGGGTCCGGCGTGGGGAGGCCTCTGCGGCGCGGCGGCTCTGCTCAGCAATAGAGGTAGGCTCTGTGTGCCCGGTCCCCAGGCCCGCCGCTCCCGGCCCCCATGAGTGTCCAGCCCGGCAGGCTGGAGCCGGCGGCCGCCCTGTAGTCTCCGGCTGCTTGGCCGCGCTGGGGAGCTTCTGGGAGGCGGAGGGCTAAGCGGCGCGAGAATTGGCCCTCGGCGCTCGCCGTACCACGGCCTGGAGGGGCGGACGCTGGGTGTCCGGAGACGGCGACAAAAGGAGGGAAGCGGAGAGCCGTTTGAGACGGCGGAGAGAGAGTGTGGGGTTGGGGCCCGGTTCCCCCAGAAGCGCCCGCAGGCCAGCCTGGCACCTCCCGGCCTCCACGCAGGCCCTCGGCTCGCCCGACCCGGCGCGGAGAGCGAAGGTAGCGGCGAAGACAGCGCCCCCTCTGGCCCGGCGGCGCCGCCCCAGGCTCGGCGCGGCGGGGCGGGGCGGCGGGGCCGTTTGTCGGTGCGCGGGCGCGGCGCCGGCTCCGGCCTTCCCACCTGGGCCGGGACGCGGGGGCCCGACGGAGGCCAGGCCCAGGCCCTCGGCCCCCGGCGTCTTCGAGTCGCTCTCCCACGGATAGCCGCGGTGGGCCGTTTTCCCTCCTCAGCCCCCCGCGCCCCCCGCCCCCCCCCCCACCCCCGGCCTGGCAGGACGCGGGGCCTGGCCTCTTGGGGCCCCGGGAAATGGAAGAGTGGACGACTTTGGTGAAAGAGGGGGTTCAAGCTTTTAAGGAGTTTGGGCACGACCACAAGTTTCGTAGGCACGGAGATGCCATGACCCTGATTCTTGGGTCCCCAGGGATGGGGGGCATTCGTGTTTGGAGGAGGGCGTGTGACCTGAAAGAGGAAGCAGTAGTCAGGTCATCCAGCGGGGCTGACAGAGTCCCCCTCTTCAGTCTCAGGGAGTTTTCCTGCTCTGAGCCGGAGGAGTGCGACAGAGCAGCAGTCGGGCGGCTCCTCTGCATCGGAGAAGTGCTTTGGTGTCTCGAAGAGAGTGGCCCGGAGAGGCTTTGTGGAGTCAGGGGGTCCCCATCACTCGGGGCAGCGGTGTGTGAGCTGCTAGGAAGGGCTTCCGGTAGGGAGGGCTTTTGAAAGGTCTGCAGAAAGAAGGAGAAAATTAAGTCATGAAGCTGCCTCTTGATCCAGAGTGGAATTAAGCGGTTATATATACAAGGAAGATGTGTAAAAGCAAATTCACCAGGTTCTCAAGAAACTTTTGTGAGTGCTCTTAAAACAAAAACCAGGTCTCCCTCTATGTAGGTGTCAGCCTGGAGAGGTAATTCTTCCTCTGGTCATCAACAACCTGAAGCATGCATGCATTCATTCATTCATTCATGCAAGCAGCGTTTTCTAAGTGCCTACTTTGGGCTAGCTGCAAGCAAAACTTACAGCTTCCTGGGCCTCTCACTGAACCACAGCCTCTGGGTAGCGCTTGGAGGCCCACCTTTGGCACCTCGTGATCTTCGTGCCCACTGAAGTTTGATAACCAGTCACCTAGGGTAGAGGTTGCCCAATCCAGTCAGCTGCCTGTTTTTTGTTGTTGTTTTAAGATTTTTATTTTTAAGTAACCTCTACACCCAGCGTGGGGCTGGAACTTAAAACCCTGAGACGAAGAGTTGCATCCGCAGATTGAGCCTGCTGGGTGCCCCTCAGCTGCCTGTTTGTTTGTTTGTTTATTTATTTATTTATTTTTAAAGATTTTATTTATTTGCTTGAGACAGAAAGAGAGAGAGAGAGAGAGAGAGAGAGCGAGCACATGAGAGGGGGGAGGGTCAGAGGGAGAAGCAGACTCCCTGCCGAGCAGGGAGCCTGATGCGGGACTCGATCCAGGGACTCCAGGATCATGACCTGGGCCAAAGGCAGTTGCTTAACCAACTGAGCCACCCAGGCGCCCCCAGCTGCCTGTTTTTATACAGCCCACAAACTAAGAATTTTTACGTTTTTAAATGGTTGAGAAAAAGTTGAAAGAAGAGTAATGTTTCATGACATTTGAGAATACATGAAGTTCAAATTTCAGTGTCCATAAATACAGTTCTATGGATCACAGCCATGTTCTTTCATTTATGTGTGGTCCGTGGCTGTTTTCTGGCTGTAACACAGCTGAGTGGTTGTGATAGAGCCCACAAAGGCTGAAATATTTACTGTCTGGCTTATAGAGAATTTGCCCACCCCTGGCCTAGGGAAAAAAGGATTTACAGTAAGGGGGGGAAGCCTTCATTTATAAAAAATAATGTTTAGAAATTAATAGGAAAAATGGATGCAAGTAAATTTTACTTCCAAAAAAGCAGAGGGAATAGTATTGTGGGTTAATTAAAAAGTATTTAGCTTAATACAGTCATTTAGGTAAGATTTTCATAGAGACGGTGAGCCTGTGCCTTCAATAAGTTGGCTAACCATACGCTTCTTTTCATAGGCTGGGTGAACTCATGGACCTGATACTTTTCTCTTGAGAAACAAACCAACTCAAAAAAAAAAAAAAAATGGCATTTGTTGCAACACAGGGGGCCACGGTGGTTGACCAAACCACTCTGATGAAAAAATACCTTCAGTTTGTGGCAGCTCTCACGGATGTAAATACACGTGAGTTGATCCTTCTTGTTATTAAGAAATGCATTATTGTGACTCATTGATATCAGTTCAAATGATGTGCACATTGAGATGAACAGCAATATTAACTCTTACCCTAATTTTACCATTCTCTGCCTTGTGGAGAAGCAAAGTGATGAGCGTTACTAGCTGGAGCCCCAAAGAGGCACGTGTGTGTGTGTGTGTGTGTGTGTGTGTGTGTGTATCCTTGTTTGTGCGTGCACGCGTACGTCTGGGAGTGTGAATGTGTGTGACTGGTTGTAGGGAACTAGTTATGTGCCTTCTGTTGGACCATGACAGTCAAACTGATAAGATCTGATTGCTTCTCTTACTAAATCCAATAATTTTATGAAGATCCTTAACATAATTTCAATTACCTGATGACTTGTCTTGTCATTTACAGCTGATGAAACAAAGTTAAAAATGATGCAAGAAGTTAGTGAAAATTTTGAGGTATGAGCTTAATATATTTTTTTCGTTGTGAGGTAAATAATCACGTGTACTTTCCAATCGCTTCTCTGTCAGTCTTACTAGTGAGTCACAAATCGTTCTCTCTGTTAATGTGGTTTATTGTATTTCAGAACTGAAATTTGATGTGTGCAGCGTTGTCCAATTTCTTCACACTAGTGACCGTGAACTTCAAGTGACGTTGAGGGATGTTGCTTTGGTTTTGGTGGTTAAACTTTTTTCCATTTTGAGGCATAAACTTTCCGGATGCACTCAGACTTATATTGTGGATTCATTACTTTCACGTAATAGAGGGTGTGTTACTGTGGACTGAGAGCACTTGCGTGACCTTGAGCAGTTCCTCTCTTCTGAGCCTCACGTTCCACGATTTCCCGATGTCCTATGGGTCCTTGGGCTCTGTTCACTTTTCTTCAGTCTTCCCTTTGTTCTCTGGATCGGATGATTTCTATTATCTGTCTTCAGGTTTGCTCACTGTTTCTGTGTCCTCTCCAGTTGGCTGAGAGGTTTTAAAAGTTTCAGTTTACTTTTTACGTTTTTTTGTTTCAGTTCTTATACTTTCAGTTTTGGAGTTTCCATTTGGTTCTTCTTTCAGATTTCCCTTCTTCACAGAGATCATCATCGTGTATCAGTACCATCTTGTTGTTATTCTTGGACCATTTTATAATGACTGCCTTTAAGTCTTTGCTAAATCTAGCATTTGGGCTAGATGAGGATTAATTTCTACTGACTCTGGGTCACGTTATCCTGCTTCTTGCATTGTCTAGTAGTTTTTGATAATGTGGCGAATACTGTAGGTGAAGTATAGGGACTTCTGTTACCTCCCTCTGAAGAGTACTGATATTTTGATTGTGATAGGCAGTTCAGTTCCTAGCTGACCTCCTCGAACGTGCATAGGTTTGGTTTTATGCTGTGGGAAGGCTAAGGTGTTCCCCAGGTCTCTCTAATTTGGCCAGATTCAACCTCCAAACTCCAGCTCCCATGGATATCATCAGAGGTTGATTTTAGGCTTGGCTTGTTTTAGAGGTCCAGAATAGGCTTTCCTCTAGGGCATGGTCCTTCCTCAGCAGGATGTCTGGGATGTTAAAGAGGTGGTAGGAAAGTGTTGGCACTGTGTCCAGGCTGGAACCCCACCATCCTCCAACATTGCTGGACCTCTGATACCTCTTGAGATCTCTCAATCCCGAAGCCATCACTGTCTGGTAAGCTTCAGGTGGTCTTACCTCATCTTACTTATACGTGCAGTCCAGTCCTTAGTCAAGGTCTCAGAGAAGACCATCTGCTATAGTTCCTGTTTCTCTGGGGCTCTGCTTTGTAGATTCTGGCCACCTGAACTGCTCAGAACTTGTGTTTGCTCCTCACTTCAGTAGGACCATCCTGCTCTCCTTGGGTGCCAGCCTGCTGAGCTCCGGTCAGGACATGTGTACACAGGCTGAGAGCCATGGTGGTCATTATAATCTCCCCTCCTAGAGGCTGTGGTCTAGCCCTGCCTCTTGTCCAGCACCTGAAAACTGTTCCCTGGTTTTTTGTCCAACTTCATGGTTAGTTTCATGCTGTTAGTTGCATAGGCAGGAGAGAAGGTCACCTTTCTTTCTTTCTTTCTTTTTTTTTTTTTTTAAAGTAGGGATAATAAAACATTTCTCAGTTAATGTGATTAAGAACAGCAGATAAAATGTTTTTAGCTTCTGGCATGGTCATTTGAATTACAAAGGATCAAATAAATGCTAGTGGGACTGAATCAGTGCCCTACTCTCTGTAGCACTGGGTAGTATTTCCGTTTGGTGGGAGGTTTTTTTGGTGGTTTTATTTTAAGTAGACGTTTTTAAGGACTTGTTGCCTTGAACTGAGCTGGGAAAAAAAATCCTGAGATATTTAGAGATTGAGCTAAAGAGCTTTCTCTTCTGCCCAAGCTGCTAACGCAAGCTGTTAAAAAAAAACCCAAAAAACAAAAAAGCTAAAAAAAGAGGTGGGAGGCAGGACATGATGGGCCTGCATTCTGTGTTTTTGGAAAAACTGCTCCCTGAGAACCATAGCCCCAGCGGGCTTTGAGAGGGTGGAGTCACGGGGGAGCTGGGGAGCCCGCAGAAAGCACGCGTGTGTCCGGCCTCTGTGGGCACTAAGTGTCCCACCCCTTTCTCGCCTGTCCTGTCTGGCAGTTAGCAAGTTAATTTCTGACTTTGGTCACAGACACGTTGATTAAATTCACAGAACTAAAAGGCAGTGAAGCAGTAAGTGTACTTGGGGCTTTCGAAAATTGTGACTTTGGAAATCTGTATGTTAGAAACGTTGGCCTTCCATGAAATTCGGATGACTCAGCCCTTCAAAGAATTAAATACTAGAATGACCCTCCATAGGTAATTCTAAATTACCACCACTACCACCCCAGAAAAATATCAGAATGAGCTGAGTGAGATTAAAAAAAAAAAAAAATCCTAATGGTTTCAGGAGTCTTAGGAACACATTTCGCTAAGCATTTAGGAATAAAATTGTGGGCTAGGTAAAGGTTCTGTGGGCCATCTTTCAGGACAGGATATAAAGGAACCTTCAAGTTAGAACTCACATGAAAAACTCATATGGATCAGAAAGCTGGGGGCTGAGTTGAAATCCTGGCAGAATAACCGGGCAACTTGTTGAATGAATCTTTTTTATCGGAGGAATTTGAAACTCTGTTTTGAAAACTATGGAAGCAGCGGTTGGTATGGGCTTATGTGCAGTTGAGCTTGATTTCTTGGCAACCTTGGTAATCTTCCAGTGGAAATCTTCTTCCTTGAATCCTTGAATGTGGGTATTTTGTAAAAAGTCTTAAGCTTTGGGGCTGAAAGGTGACATGCATGGTTCCCGCCCCCAGTGAATTCCCAGCCTGCTTGGGGAGAGGCTGGGAGGTACCTGAGGGCTTCTCCCACGGTGTTCTGTGTGAATGGAGCCCTGGGTTGGGCCGGGGAGCCTGGTGCTCAGGCACACATTCCAAGAATCACACGATTTTCTTTCCTGGCTCCCGTGGCAACACTTTTCTGGTTTTCAGGCGCCTGAAATCCGATTTTAGGCGGATTTCAGTGAAAAGACACTGTTTCTCTGTGTCTTCCTTCATAGACTCCTCTTCCAAGATTACCGTATAATGGTAGACAACCCCACGTCGTTATCTTCAGCTCAGATCAGTGTCTGGAGTTTCAGACACTTCTATTTAATTAACTGCCCAGATGCCTCCTCTCAAGGGCTTGTCAGGCTCACGATAGTATCAGTTGAACCCCTTGCTCTCGTGCTCCCATCCCCTGCGGTGCTGAATGAGTTTTAGTGCCTTTTACATCCATGCTTTCTCATAATTTTGTGCCTTTGCATAGGCTTTTCTTAAGAATCTTCTTCTTTTCTGCTTTTTCACATGGTTAACTCTTGCTGGCCTTTTAAGTTTTAGTGTAAACATCCCTTCTTGAGGAAGGCGCTCTCTGCCCTTGGTTCCATCCAGTACATTGTGTTCCCTTAGTTGCCAGTGTTTCCTCCATCGTAATTCTGTATTGTTCTTTTTTTTAAAGATTTTATTTATTTGACAGAGAGAGAGGGAACACAAGCAGGGGGAGTGGGAGAGGGAGAAGCAGGCTCCCCGCGGAGCAGGGCTCTGGGGTCATGACCTGAGCCGAAGGCAGCTGCTTAACGACTTGTTCTTTTTTTTAATCTGTCTTCCCAGCACTTGACTGCCTCCCCCATCTCCGAGGGCATGAATTGTATCTGCTTTCCTTTTTTTTTTATTTTTATTTTTAAAGAGAGAGAAAGTGCACGTGGGCAAGCACAAGTGAGCGGGGAGACGGGGCAGAGGGAGAGAGAGATTCCCAAGCAGATTCCCCACTGAGCGCGGAGCCTGGCATGGGGCTCAATCTCACGACCCTGAGATCGTGACCTGAGCCAAAGCCAAGAGTCAGACGCTCAACCGACTGAGCCGCCCGGGTGCCCCTCTATTTTCTTCGTCTTATTCCCACTGAGCACATGATTGAGCCTCAGTGACTATTTGTTGAGTGGGCAAGTGAGGCCTTAATAGGGGAAAGAACTTGGCTGTTAAAGACTCAATTTCCGAACACTTCTAAGCTTATGAACTGATAATTCAGCAAGTTTTATAACCTCTCTGAGCCTCTTTACCTGTGAAATGGAGATAACACTTACCTTAGGCTCTCGAGGACTGAGTGAGAACGAGTAAAACACACAGCTCAGTATTTAGCCCACAGGTGCCCTGGTAATAACACCAGATGACATTAGTGAGCATTTACCGTAGAGCATTCACTATGTCCTAAATTAACTCATGTAATCTTTTTTTTTGCCTTTTTATTTTTTTTAAATTTTTTATTGTTAATCACCATACATTACATCATTAACTCATGTGATCTTTACGTGATTCCATAAGGTGGGAAACAATATGACAGTCAACAGGTAGGGGCGCTGAGGCACAGAGGCTAGGTTACTGCCCAAGGTTCCTACTTCCTAAGCGGGATCCAGAAACTGCTTCGGAGTCATTTTACCGCACTGTCTCCAGACTAGAGGTTCGTTTCCCTTTCTCCTTTTAAAGTCAGCGCTGGGAGCGCCTGGGTGGCTCAGTCGTTAAGTGTCTGCCTTCGGGTTAGGTCATGATCCCGGGGTCCTGGGATCGAGCCCCGCATTAGGCTCCCTGGTCGGCGGGAAGCCTGCTTCTCCCTCTCCCACTCCTCCTGCTTGTGTTCCCTCTCTCACTCTCTCTCTCTGTCAAATAAATAAAAATCGTAAAAAAAAAAAAAAAAAAAAATCAGCGCTGGGATTAATAATAGATGAGGTTAGATTATCATCTAATATAGATCTGACCAATAAATTAGCTTTTCAGATTAGAAAAAGGTGACAGTTTGTTGAGGCACTTCATTTTCCACTTGAAGAAGCTAAGATCTAGAAGCTAAATGATTTTTCAGAGGTCTCATGCTTAGGTTGTGGTAGAGTCTCTAGAACAGGTGCCAGATTTCACGTTTTCCCCAGCATTAATATTTCTACCTTTTTTTTTTTAAAGATTTTATTTATTCACTTGACAAAGAGAGACACAGTGAGAGAGGGAACACAAGCAGGGGGAGTGGGAGAGGGAGAAGCAGGCTTCCTGCAGAGCAGGGAGCCCGATGCGGGGCTTGATCCCAGGACCCTGAGATCATGACCTGAGCTGAAGGCAGACGCTTAACGACTGAGCCACCCAGGCGCCCCAGTATTTCTACTTTTAACAGTAAATTTTCACATTTACTTTATATCTTAAATTGGATTTCAGAAGCAGTGATCCTTTTACTTAAACCTATGTTACCACTGAAGGTTCTAAAAGCATTAAAAATTACTGTTGGCTTAGCTAAAATGTTTTATATTTTCTTGAGATTATAATGTAGTGAATTTGAAAGGGAAATATATACACAAACTTAATGGGGTTTTCTTTTATTTTTGCATAATTAGAATGTAACGTCATCTCCTCAGTATTCTACGTTCCTGGAACATATCATCCCTCGATTTCTCACATTTCTTCAAGACGGAGAAGTTCAGTTTCTCCAGGAGAAACCAGCCCAGGTAATCTGTTCAGAAATATCAGTGGGGGGAGGGCAGGGGGAGGAATGTCATGCTGTAAGATCGCAAGCATTTATGAATTAAAACACCTGAGAAAATTTAGGGTTCCACTTTAAAATCGGATTTTGTCATGTAAGGATGACTCTGTCCCCGACCATGCCTCCTCAGTTAAGGTTTTAATTTAAGTCATTCACATTTGCCAGCTGATGACGTGTGTACACTGAGTTCAAATATCCACAAAATGAGGGAATGACCCTTTGGTGGCCCTCTCCATACCCAGTGCCCGCCTCTGCTCTTCTACTGTCAGTTCTCGTAACTTCTGACCGGTTTTATCTGAACCCCTACCCACTCTTTGCACCCCCTTCCCCACTTTGATCGTTGTAAGAGTCTTATCAATTTTTTCTATAACTATTTCAGCGTGTTTCTTAAAAATAAGTCTTTAAAAATTACCATAATGCCAGTGAGAGTTATGGCCAAATAAAGTTATTGCCAAATTTTTATGTTGTACCACTCAAAGGCCTACACCTTTGACCTACCTTTCAGTTGTCGGCTCCGTAGACCGAATCCTGAAAGCTTAGTCAACTGGTGGTGTAATCAGTTGTTGGGGAGAGGATTGTAGAAACCAAACCTGTGTTGGTGGGAGATCCCAAACCAAGTTCAGTTTGTGTTGTGCTCTTTCATGTGAAATCCACCAGACATTCACACACTGGTTCCCTTCCCCTGAAAATAATGATTAGTTGTGAAAGAGGGAGAGTTTGGCTTGTTTGATTTGGTGCACGACTGTAGAAATCTTGAATGGTTTGTGGTACATACTTGGGATTATGTTTTAGTAATTTACAGGATTATTTCTGAAATGGGGTCTGTCTTGTAGTTTGGTGGTTCCCCCTGCTGGGTGCAGATAGCCGTGTAACTTACAGACCAAAAGGATTATTTGGGACTTTTGGGAGGATTTGATATTTACATTTTTTATTTTTCCTCATCAGCAACTGAGGAAGCTAGTACTTGAAATAATTCACAGGATACCAACCAACGAACATCTTCGTCCTCATACAAAAAATGTTCTGTCTGTGATGTTTCGCTTTTTAGAGGTAATCTTTGAGAATTCTTGTTATTTAGCCATATCTAGATTGTCGGTGGTTTTCTTACTGTGGAATCTGGTATTACACAACTACTTCCCTTTCACTAAAGTTCTGATTCACATGGGTAAAAATTTTCTTAATGTCCGTTTCCCTCCCCATTTTGCTGACCAAATTACTAAGAAATAATTGATTGAAGATTCTTTGTTTTGAGTCAACAGGGAATTGACTAGTCATGGTGGAAATCTTTGGACAGGGCTGGGCTGACAAACTCAGAGTGCAAGGCTCTTTGGCTTTGTGCTGCTTTAGGCACAGTAGATGCTCATAAAAGAGTTTCTCACATTCTTCAGGTGAATCCATCTGGTACTTGCCTGTTACTTTGGCCTCTAAATTGTTTTCCTGTTGTTCTTAGTCTCGATATGTTTAGAATTCTGTTGTGTTTCTGGGCCCCTTGGAAGGATGAGCTTTGGAGGGGATAGAGCTGGATTCAGATCCCGGCTCTGCCGTGTGTTGAACTGTATCATGTTAGCCGTGTGGCTGACCTTTCTATGAGTCCTAACTTCCCATGGGTAAGGTGTGGAAGACACCCCATTCCAAGAATGTAAAGTGTTTAGCAGCTGGTCCAATAAAAACATAGTGGGTTTTTTGGACAGTATTTTCAAGCAATGAAGAAGTGTCGCTTGGACCATTAAGACCTTCGCTTATGGTGTGACTTGCCTTAAGTGCCAGTTTTTCATCTGTCAGAGTACTACTTTCCAAAGCTTACTGGCAGGATGCCCTTCCCATGGTCCACCAACGACCTCCAGAGCTTCTTATCTGAGATAATTATGTTCTGTGTTCTGTGTTCAACAAATCAAATCTGAGTTGGCTGATGCAGGGTGTGTATAACAGGAAAATGCTTGGAAGATAGTCTATAATCTTTAGATTAAAATAATCTCAGAAATATAACTCTTTTTTAAATGCTTTTTTTTTTTTTTAGACGGAAAATGAAGAGAATGTTCTTATTTGTCTAAGAATAATCATTGAGCTCCACAAACAGTTCAGGCCGCCCATCACACAAGAGGTAAGTGTTTATCCGGATAGCATTTATGAAAGTGTGTCAACAGGTTTTTTTCCGCCTTGTGGTTTATTTACTCTCTTAGAGTTGACAGGACATGTGCTATTTTCAAGAAAAGGATAGCCTAAGTTTGGGGGAAATTCTTGATGGGTTTCACAGTGACTTTTTTCTTGTTAATGTTTACATGAATATTTGGCTGAATTTGTACATTCGTTGAAATGTGGTAAACTACCAGACTGGCAGGGCTGTTTGGGTAATTCTGGTATGTACAGGTCTGGTGTGCTAGAGGGCTCCAGTCGTTTTCTGCTGTGTGGTGGTTTAAGATGTGTGTCCTGAAGTCAGACCTGGGTTGGAGTCTCAGCCCTGTAATTAGTAGGTATTGACATTGGTAAGTGCCTAGGCTTTTGGAGCCTTTTCCATACAATGAGGATTCTCACAGGACATATCCTCCACAGGTTGCTTGAAGAATTAAAAAAGTTTTTTTTGAAACATATAATTACAGTGTGTATATTCTGGCAAACATACCCTCCCACAAAATGCCTGTTTTTTATACTCATTCTTCATTGGTTCAAGTTAGATGTAAAAGAGTTCATAGTGGGCAGTAACCACGTTCATATAATGAGAGTGGAGAATCAGTCAAAAATCAGGTTTTCTTTTCTTTCTTTTTTAAAAAATTTTTTATTGTTATGTTAATCACCATACATTACATCATTAGTTTTGTGCATAACACCCAGTGCTCCACGCAGAACGTGCCCTCTTTAATAGCCATCACCAGGCCAACCCATCCCCCCACCCCCCTCCCCTCTAGAACCCTCAGTTTGTTTCTCAGAGTCCATCGTCTCTCATGGTTATCTCCCCCTCCGATTTACTCCCCTTCATTCTTCCCTTCCTGCTATCTTCTTTTTTTTTTTCCTTAACATATATTGCATAATTTCTTTCAGAGGTACAGATCTGTGATTCAAGTCTTGCACATTCACAGCGCTCACCATAGCACATACCCTCCCCAATGTCTATCACCCAGCCACCCCATCCCTCCCACCCCCCACCACTCCAGCAACCCTCAGTTTGTTTCCTGAGATTAAGAATTCCTCATATCAGTGAGGTCATATGATACATGCCTTTCTCTGATTGACTTATTTCACTCAGCATAACACCCTCCAGTTCCATCCACGTCGTTGCAAATGGCAAGACCTCATTCCTTTGGATGGCTGCATAGTATTCCATTGTGTATATATACCACATCTTCTTTATCCATTCATCTGTCGATGGACATCTTGGCTCTTTCCACAGTTTGGCTATTGTGGACCTTGCTGCTATAAACATCGGGGTGCACATTACCCCTTCGGATCCCTACATTTGTATCTTTAGGGTAAATACCCAGTAGGGCAATTGCTGGGTCGTATGATAGCTCTATTTTCAACTTTTTGAGGAACCTCCATAAAAGTCAGGTTTTCATTAAGGAAGTCACACAGGAGTAAAATATAAATGTAGTCAGTGTGGGAAAACTTTTGATTCTATGTCCTATTTTATGTGACACCAGAGAACTCGTACCGAGTTAAATACGTGGGTATGCGGTAAATAGGGAAACATGAGGATTTAGTGGAACGGAGGACTTCCATTTGGAGTCAGGATCCTTTCGGAGATTTTTAGCATATCAAGAGTAAACCCATGCTTTTCTGACTGCATTTTGATTTTGCCCATCGAAATACCACTCAGTGGTTTTTGGTTGAAGTCTTGAAAATGGATGAGAAGCCTCTTACCACCCTGAGATATTTGAAGAATTAAATACAAAAGTTAAAGTTCTTAGGGTGATTGGTACCTGCATAGTAGGCACTAAACCTGTTGTGTTAGCTGTAATTATCATACTCTTCTCTGTTGTGAACCTTAGTAGCCTATTGTAGGTTATTTGGAAATTAAAAGAATAAAGATGAAGTAGAATTCCCATCATCTAAAGAAAACTAATGTCTTGATTTCTTTTCCTTTTACTATCTTATGTATATTTTCTGTGTAAAATGGTAATATTGCATGGGGCATTTTATATCTTGTTTCCCTTCCCATCATGAAAGAGTATTTTCCAATCATAAGAAGTCCTTCATAGTAGTTTTTAATGGATGCGTAATAAATAGTCTTTCTTATGATGTCCTTGTGTTTGGATATTTAAGGTATTTCAAAATTTTTGTTCTAGGACTGTTGCTGAGTATCTTGTTGACAGTTCAGATTATGTCATGGACTGGATTTGAAAGAGTAGGATTATCAGGTCCAAAGTGTTCACGCTTTAATGTTAAGTCGGTTTCCAGAAAGCTTGAGCAGTTGCTGCTTCCCCTGGTAGTATGCGAGAGTCTCCCTCCCGTTGGACTCTGTCTTGCGTAGTGTAGCAATACTTTCTGAAAGGCAAGACGTGGCATTTATTTTAATTTTCATTCCTTTGCCCTTCCTGAATTAGAAACTTACTTCCTTTATATTTCCTTTTTTTTTTTTTTTTTAAAGATTTTATTTATTTGACAGAGGCACAGTGAGAGAGAGAGCATAAGCACGGGGAGCAGGCACAGGGAGAAACAGGCTTCCCCCGGAGCAGGGAGCCCGATGCGGGGCTCGATCCCAGGACCCTGGGACCATGACCTGAGCCGAAGGCAGATACTTAACAACTGAGCCACCCAGGCGCCCCTGTATTTCCTTTTTTGTCTGTCCGTTCACGTCCATTGCCTGTTTGTATTTTGAGTCTGACATTTTTCCTGCCTGTTTTGTGAGTTCTTATATAGTAAGACTATTAATGTTTTTGTTACTTACTATCAGCATTTTTTGTTGATAAATATCTTCCTTATATTGTCTTTTTTTAATTTTATTTTTAGATTCATCATTTTTTGGATTTTGTGAAACAGATTTACAAGGAGCTTCCAAAAGTAGTGGTATGTTTTTGATATTGTTTGACTCCGTTATTTATATTCATTTATTACTTCCTCGTTCTAAAGGGAATTCGGAATAGTTGGGTTGAAGGAATAATTGGGGGGCAGGGGGCATGCTGATTTTAGAATGAGGAGTGGTTAGTGGTGGTCAGAATGTAGATTGATAAATCAGCCATTTGAAAGAAGAATTCCCTTGCTTTCACAGTTTAAGTACATAATTTTTGACATAAAAACAGTAATATATTTTTATTTTAGAAATTTGCAAAAACAAACAAAAAACAAAAACCCAAGGTGAGTCCTCCATAATTTTTTCACTTGTAAGCAACCACTGATGTTGAGGGTTTTTGGTTTTGTTTTGTTTTTTCTTCACATTTTTCCTGCTTTTTGAAGATGGTTGCACTCCTATTGTGAAGCCTTTTTTGGGCAGGGGTGTACACTTTTAGCCTCCTTTTCAGTATCATTAAAATTCTTTCCTGTATTGAAAGAAGTCTTTCTGAGTGGTGTCAGCAGCGTGTGGAAGTGTCTGTCGTGCGTGAGGGTGGGCTTCTCCCGACCTTAGGCTCGCCTCGTAGACGGCGCCACGGGGACCGTTTGGAACGGTCTCTAAAGCGCTTCTGCCGGCAGTCCTAGTTCTTAGTGGCCCCATAACTTCCTGTCCTGTGCGTGTACCTGGACTGCCTCCTTGATGCGGCTCTTCCCAGTTTTCCTTTCCTAACTATCACAAGTACTCACAAGAAGTGGTAAAAATCACTCTGCTTAAATCTGTTCATGTGTCAGAGCTTTTATTCTAAAGATTTTTTTTAAGCTTTAAAAACAATTTTTAAAAATTATCAAGGTAAAATGGACTCCTTATGGTATTTTGAGGATTTTAACCTAAGAATGTGTAAAACTTAAAACTTAATTGAGTTCTGGTTACCAAGTCCTGCCACCTGTCACTTCAGTCAGAAAAGCTGCTTTTTATAAGAAGTGGTTTTATTTCACGGAAAGCCCAAATTGCACTGAGGTCTAAGGATGGCAGCGAGGCCCTGGCGTTTTAAAAATGTCTGTCCTTTGCTTCGGTTCTCTGTGGAGGAGACTGTTTGCAAAGTGGATTCAGTGGAGACCAGCTCCTCGGTTCCTACCACTAGAGGGATGGGCCACATTCTCCCCTGCCTGCTGAGGTAGTAATATATTATGCCATGCACTTCAGCTTTTACCAGCCAGGGAAAAAAGGTAGAAAGCATTTTGGGCAAGTTTTTGTCTTCTGTTGTTGGAGGTGGAGAATGTTGTCGCTGTCATGTTATCTTGGTCTGTAAAGAGGACCCCAAGTTGTATAGCATCAGCGCGACAGAGACGTGCACAACACTGGGTTTCGTCCACCACAGGTCAGGTGTGTTTCGCTGAGGAATAGCGTGTCTGACTTGAAGAAGAACGATTTGTGCTCTTTTTATGCAGAACCGCTACTTTGAGAACCCTCAGGTGATCCCCGAGAACACAGTTCCTCCCCCTGAAATGGTTGGTATGATCACCACAATTGCTGTGAAAGTCAATCCAGAGCGTGAGGACAGTGAGACAAGAACAGTAAGTTTTTTTCAGTTGTTTCGTTTTGTTTTTATCCCTGTCTTCTGTACTGGGTAGAGAATACTGACTTTTTATGCATATTTTTAGCGTATCGGGGGGGGCGGTTTCTTCTCTAAGCCCTGGACGCAGTTAAGCTAGCGCATGCGTGTGTGCCTGACAGCGCATCACTGATTCTCTGGGCAGCTTTGAAGTGCTGAACGAGACTGTTGCTCACCACGGATGCAGAGATCAGATGATCAAACCGTAGTGGAAATCCAGAATCACCTGTTGGAAAGACAGCTTCCCAGGCTACGGGGCCTCTGCTCCATCCTTAGCTTTGACATGAACGAGGTCTCTTTAAGCTACCTAGACATTTCTAGCTCAGTACCGAGAGCGTAGGCCCTGGGCACCATGTTCTAGCCCCACCACTTGGGCTTTCTAACTGTAGCAAAGCACATAATTTTGGTTCTGGCCTTAATTTTCTCTCTCATTATCTGAAAAACATGCCTTGTGTAATCTTGTGAAGGGAATGCTGGTGTTGTCTGCAGGTAATGTGTCGTATTTGAAGTATCGCGCACACTGGTAGGCTGTATGGAGCAGTTACAACAACTGTGTTTTCAGGATTGAATTAAGAATTTCATCTGTGTTTGTTTTACTGCAGTCATTTTGCAGTAAAAGTTTCAGTCTGTGCTAGGCTAAACAGGAATCTACATTTGAATGAAGCTTCCATTCCTTTTCTCTTCCTGAATCAAACTTGTTTTCAGTTTCATTTGTGTTTCTTCTCTTGCTTGTCTGCTCCTGTCTCTTGTCCTTCGGTATCTGAGTCTGACATTCTCCTTACCTGCACTAGGAGTTCTTATATATTTAGACTATTAAGTTTTTTCTTATATTTATCATAAGCATTCTCTCTTTACAAATATTTTTGAGAACGGGGCACCTGGGTGGCTCAGATGGTTGAGCGTCTGTCTTCGGCTCAGGTCATGATCCCAGGGTCCTGGGATCGAGTCCCGCATTGGGCTCTCTGCTGGGCAGGGGGCCTGCTTCTCCCTTTGCCTCTGCCTCTCTCTCTCTCTCTCTCTCTCTCTGACTCTCATAAAGAAAAAAAAAAACAAATATTTTTGAGTAACACTGGATAAACTTGTACTTTTTGCTGTTCTTTTGAGTTAGTTAATAGGTACCAATTTAAAATTTCCTCAAGTGATATGAATGTCTAAGTTTTGACAAATTTTCCTGATGTTTTTACTGTGGGTGATGGCATTGGAAAATATAAAAACCCTTATATTAAATGGTAGTTCTTTGTGCTTTGTCTTCAAAAATAGTTTGCTCTTTCACCACAGATACTTTCGCTTCATTTCGCTGGGGCGATGCTCAGTAGTGGGCTATGTTATGTGCCACGGTGATAACCATGGTCCTGCTTGCTTCTCTCTTACAGCATTCCATCATTCCAAGAGGATCTCTTTCTCTGAAAGTGTTGGCAGAATTGCCCATTATTGTTGTTCTGATGTATCAGGTATGCATATTGCTTACTAGTTTCTTGGGTTTGGGGTTTTTTGTAGTATGACAAAGTTTTCTTTGGCCAGTGGAAAATGCGTGGGATGCACACATGCTAACTAATGTAGTGAATCTTAGAGGTTTTTGGTATGCCACATTATTTTGCCATAGCAGAGTGTAAGAGCATGAAAATCTGGTATGTTTGCTTTTAGCTCTACAAACTGAACATCCACAATGTTGTTGCTGAGTTTGTGCCCTTGATCATGAATACCATTGCCATTCAGGTATCTGCACAAGCCAGGTGAGGTTTCTTCGGACAGCGACATGGCTGACTGCCACAGTGCTATAATTCCAAGTAAAAATATACTTACTGTCGTCTTTTGTAAGACATGAAAATTTTGGGTGATAAAATTTTGGTAAAATGATACGTACTTTTAACTTTTTGAGCTTGTATTTCAATAATGATGTGAATAGTTCTATCACTTCCTTATTTTGAAAAGATGAGCTAATACCTTGGGTTTGGGTGTCTTGTGAGTTTAGAATTAATCATTAGGTGTTACTGTGCTCACTCCCAGCTGTGGGATAAGCAAGCCTCTCCACCTTCAAGCCCCGTTCATGCTGTGTCTTTCAGCATGAGTGCTAGAATGTTCTATAGCCCTGTTCCCCGTCACCTGTCACCCTTCATCACTGAACATGTGAACTGTGCATATTCATCTTTTGAAGCCCCATTGAAGCTTTTCCATCAAACTTAGCAGCATTCTCATAAGACCCCTGTCACTCACTCTCTTGACTGCAGCCCATCTGGCTCTGAGTCATTGGAGGGCAAGATCGGAGGGTGAATCAGCTGTAACAGCCCTTGGTGGCCCTAACTGGGGTCTTTCACGGAGCAGACAGTCTCCTGACAGAATCTGCTGGCTGAGTGGATCAGTCTGGCCTGGGCTCTGGGATGCATGTTGTAGCTGCTCTGGAATGGCTTGGAGAACTGCTTGCTTCATGCCTTTAAACCCTTGTGTTATTTGGAACTGCACACAAATGTAGAGTATTTATGGTTGGTGCTGTGTTCTGGTCTGTGTAGAAATCACATTTTTAGGGCTTAGTAATTACTGTAGGCTTTGATTAATATTAACATCACCTAAAGAGTTAAGAGCTAATATTGTGAATTCTATTCACTTCTCATTCAGGCAACATAAGCTTTACAACAAGGAGTTGTACGCTGACTTTATTGCTGCTCAGATTAAAACATTGTCATTTTTAGCTTATATCATCAGAATTTATCAGGTAAGTTCATTGACTTTTAAGTCAGGTTTACTGAGATACAATTTACGTGCAATAAAATTCACCTTTTGTAGGTATTCAGTTCTATGAATTGACAGATGCGTACAGTTAGTAACTACCAACACAATGAAATAGAGAGCATTTCAAAATTTCTTTTATACATTTACAGTCCATTTGCTCCCCAGTCCCTCGCAAACACTGACTTGTTTTTTGGCACCTAGTGTTGCCCTTTCCAGAATGTCGAACAAACGAATCCCATAGTTGGGTAGTGTATGTAACCTTTTGAGTGTCACTTCTTTCACTCAGCAGTAGCGCTGAGATTCAGTCTTGTTATTTTATTTTTACTGGTAGTTAGCTGTCTTCGTCTGCTTAGGCTCCCTCACAAAATACCATAGTGGATGGCTCAGACAGAAAAAACTTAGCTTCTCACAGTTCTGGAAGTTGGGAAGGCCAAGATCGAGGTTCTAGCAAGTTTCTGGCAAGGACTCTGCCTTCTTGCTGTGTCCTCATATGGGGTGGTTGGGGGGTAATGAGACGGAGAGATTACTGTTTGTCTTCTAAGGCCACAGTCCCATTGGATTAAGGCCCCATACTTAAGACCTCATTTAACCTTAATTCCTCCCTAAAGACTCTGGTTTTTGGGTACGGTCACAGTGGGGGTGAGGGCGTCAACATGAATTTGGGGGGTGGGGGGGCACTGCAGCTGCAGTACCACCCCGTATGGGTGCACCGTGCTGCCTTTATCCGTTCACCAGTTGCTGAACATTTGGGTGGTTTCTAATTTTTTCTTTAAGCAGCTTTATACAATATAATTCACATACTAACTGTACACTTTTAAAGTGTACAGTTAAGTGGTTTTTAGTTTATTCGAGGCTTTATACAACTGTCACCACCATCTGATTTTTAGAACTGTGTCACCCTAAAAAGAATCCCCATCCTGATTACCATCGACATTCATTTTCCCGTGGTCCCCAGCCCCTGACAGCCACCACGGTCCTTTCTGTTGGTAGATACGCCGATTGCATTTCTGGACATTGTTAGTAAGTCCATCGTAAATAAACCCTGGCACCCAGATTTCCGTATGGATGTATTTGGTGCATCGACTTCTGCTGGTGTTGAAAGTTGTGTTACAGCAAGTTTTGAGGAGAGATTGGAACTTTAAAAAAATGGCATCATTCATAAGCCAGTGATAGAAGAGTTTGGGATGCTCTTTTGAGGAGCCTGAAGGGTGATTTTGTTACTGTTCTTCCCCACTCATAGTTGTAGTCTGTCCTGATTTCAGTCCCGAGTAGAGCTTGGAGGAAAGAAATGACACCTTATTTCCCGTTAGTCATACAATGTTTTTGAGTAAAATTCTGGTGTAGTTGTAGTTATGTATAGCAGTGGGGTTATGTTACCGTTTGTTATTTTTTTAAGGAAAAAACTTAATTTTCAGAAAGTAAAAACGAAAACACGTTGCCAAATTGTTTAGAGTAAAAACTACCTTTGAAAGCATTTGTAACTCTTTTTGTCCCTTTTATTTTAATTTTTTTTCTTTCAAAGATTTTATTTATTTATTAGAGAGAGAGAAACAGCACGAGAGGGGAGAGGATCAGAGGGAGAAGCAGGCTCCCCGCTGAGCCGGAAGCCCGATGTGGGACTTGATCCCAGGACTCCGGGATTATGACCTGAGTCGAAGGCAGTCGCTTCACCAACTGAGCCACCCAAACGCCCCTCTTTTTGTCCCTTTTAAAGGGCATTTGTCTAGATAATGATAATTTGCACTGAGAATAGGGAACTTTGGTTTTAAAAATCTGAATTAGGTACCCCTGGATATTTTAGTCAGCTTGAGCTGTGTTAATACTATCTTCATACTCCTCAGAAGGAAACTGATGAGAGCTTGTTCTGAGTGGAGGAACGATTCTCCTGTCATTCGCAACATAGGTTAATGGGACGACTGAGTAGATTATGTTCTATGAAATTTTCTTTTTTTTTTTTTAATTTTATTTATTTGACAGAGACACAGAGAGGGAACACAAGCAGGGGGAGTGGGAGAGGGAGAAGCAGGTTCCCCGCTGAGCAGGGAGCCCGACCTCTGGGGCTCGATCATGACCTGAGCCGAAGGCAGACACTTAACGACTGAGCCGCCCAGGCACCCTCTATGAAATTTTCAATATTCTCCCTCCTCCCCACCAATAATAAGTGATTCATATTCATTATTAGAAGTTGGGAAAATGCAGAAGAGTCCAAAGAAGTCATCCATAATCCCATTGTGTAAAAGAAACTGCTGTTTAACGTTGTTGTACATCCTCCCACCGTGGTAGTGATCACACGAACTATTAAAACTTTCTGGATAATAATTGTTTATTAGGATGATTACTTTATGAGGGTCCTTTGAGCCACAGTCTTACTGAACCTTTTTGAAGTTTGTAAAATTGGGGTTTTTCTTACCCTCTCCCCCCTAGTCTATATCAATGTGTTGTTTTCCTCCTCACTTTTACAGGAGTTGGTGACTAAGTACTCTCAGCAGATGGTGAAAGGAATGTTACAGTTACTTTCAAATTGCCCTGCGGAGACAGCACACCTCAGAAAGGAGCTTCTGATCGCTGCAAAGCATATCCTCACCACAGAGCTAAGAAACCGTAAGTCCGCCTTACCTTGCAATGCTTGTGTGGGCCTCCCTGCCTGTGGGACCGCGGACATCCCATTGTTGGGCTGAGTCTTGAGTTCACTCGGGTGTTTCAGGCTCCACGTGTCCTTTCTCTCCTGCTGTCTTGGGTTTACTCTTTCCCCTTCTTTCTCGGCCTTGTTGCCTCCGCGCTCTTGGTCTGCCTCTCTTCTTTGCCTGTCACCAGGGTTCTCCCTGTATCTTCCCAACAGCCTCATAATTAATGTGATCATTTCCTTAGCACAGTGCATGTCCTCAACGTCTCATGCTACTTCTCTGCTTTTTGGCCGCATATCTTTTGAAATTGCAAGGAGCTGTTTGCTTATTAACGCTCAGCTACCAATCTTTAGAAGGTGAGAAGAAAACAATGTTTTCTTTCTCCATACTGTGAAACGGTGGATGGGTCCTCTTCTTGTGCACAAGATTATTACTTGCTTTTTGCTAATCTGATAATTATACTTTTTCTATCAATTACTGATATATAATTTAAAAATACTTGTGGGCGCCTGGGTGGCTCAGTCGGTTAAGCGACTGCCTTCGGCTCAGGTCATGATCCTGGAGTCCCGGGATCGAGTCCCACATCGGGCTCCCTGCTCAACGGGGAGTCTGCTTCTCCCTCTGACCCTCCCCGCTCTCATGCTCTCTCTCTCTCATTCTCTCTCTTAAATAAATAAATAAATCTTTAAAAAAAAAAAAAAAAAAAAACTTGTATTTGCTATGTCCAGATCGTTACGTTGAAGTTCATCCTCGTTGTTTTGAGATGGTAACCCTCTTCCCCCAGTAAGGATTCAATATTCAATGTTTTGTTGGCCTGGCTTTGTAAATTGGAGTGTACATAAAACTAAGATTGCGCTTTCTTACATAGTTCTTAAACGTGAAAGGAAAGGTACAGTTCGAGTGATAATACATGACTGACTACAATAAAGCTCAGATATTTTTATGCTGTTAAAATACAAATTGTAGTGATACTGCAAAAGGATACAGCTGAGTAGAATATAGACGTTTTTAAAACCTTTAAAAAAAAAATGTAACATAGCAGAGTGCCCCAAAGAAATGTATGATTTTGCCAAAAATTACAGAACAAACACATGTGCACATCCCCCAGGTTGAGAGATTCTGCGTCACCGGCACGCAGAGCCCCCCCCCCCATCACTACGTGCCTCCAGGGCTGAGGACCGTTGGCGGTTTGTCCAGTCCCGGCTCCCTTGGCCGTATGTGGCTTTTCTACATGTTCATCTCTAAACAGTATCAACATAGAAGAATTTTAAGTGGGACAGTTTAAAATCGATTCACTGCAGTTCTCAGATTAACTATCAGCATTCCTGCCATTCAAGTCATGAGGCTCTGGGAGGTGCTTTTGGGGAGCTGTGTAGCAGGAGGTTTCTATAAAAAAAAAAACCTTTCCCATGCTTATCAGATAATCGTGTTCCATCACTTGCAGCCTGGCCCCATGAGCCGCACGGCTCTGTTTCGGTCTTCACGGTATTCCACAAAGATCAGTGCGTTTCCAAGGTGCTGCTCTCAGGGTTTGATCACATCAGGCTGGTTGAATTCAGCTTTTAGAGCCCCCCCGCCCCCCTTTTAAGTCTCCCTACTGATTTTTGTTTTGTTTTGTTTTTTTACAAGATACTTTAGGATACTTTATTTAGAAGCCCATAGTAGTTCTTGGACTTAAGTGGGTAAAAACATCACATCTCAAAAGGATTTTCATTTAAAGAAACACTTAAAGAATCATTTTAAATGTTAGTATTGTTATGTATTATATTATTATAAAATACAAAAAATGTGTTCATATAGCTAAAATTTACATATCCACTAATGTTTTCAGTTAGCCCTACTTTTTTTTTGGTATCTGAAACAGTATCAAATGGTAACCCATTTGCACTAATCCTGAAGAGCAGTAGTTTGAGAAAACCTAGCTGTTCAACAGTGTTAACCCGTTTTTCTGGAGATTCTGATGCTAGGTCATGGAGGGAATCTGGGAATTAGTGCTGTACAGCTTAATTTCTTACCACTTCCTCCTTGCACACTTTGCTTGTCCCTAGCCAGCCCACCAGCACTTGGTGCCTGAGTCCTTAGCATCTTTCCTTCTGTGCCTCCTTCCTCTGGGCCACCTCCTGAGGACATCCCAGGCACGTTCCGTTCTCTGACTTCAGAGGGATTGCTGGTTGTTTGCTTCCATTTGGCACTTCTCCCTGTGCTGCCTCGCTTTGGGAGTTACCTGGAGATGTGCATTGTGTCTCTCCAGTGCACACACTTCTGTTCGATCTTTGACCTGTAGTAGTTGTTAGCTGGTGGAGAATGTACTTTATTTACTGAAGCTGGCCACAACGTCAGGCTTGTTCCAGAATCTAAACATCCTTTGAATATTTGTGGCAAGAGTTCCGTGGGGGAGTGTGGAGGAGAGGCCTAAAACATGCAGGTTGCTCCCTATCTGCACATCCTCAGAATTGTGATTTGTCCCTGAGTGAAGACCAGCTGTTTCTACCCTGGTGAGGTCTACGGGCCTGCTGGGCACCAGGAGGAGGTTTGCTGATGATTCCATCTGCAGGATTAGACAGAACCCCTGTGAGTTTCTAGTCAGCATCACCCGAGGAGTGGGGAGACTGGGCCCCATGTCTAGGAGAACCCTGTAAAATTTTTAGACTTTTGTAATTTATTTCTTCTCTTCTCCAGACAGGCGTGGGTGGTTGGTGGCAGTTTTTTGTTTTTTTTTTTTTAATAAGATTTTTTTTTTTTTTTTTTTTAATTTTTAAGTAATCTCTACACCCAGCATGGGGCTCGAACTCTCAACCCCAAGACCAGGAGTCACCGCTCTTCCAGCTGAGCCAGCCAGGCGCCCTACTGGTGACAGCTTTTAAGGATGGTGGGATGGGCCTCCAGCCAAGTACTAGGGGCAGGTTCTCTGCCAAGAAAGGGAAGCTCACTTTTTCTTACTCATTATCTGATACCGAATGTGATCCTACCTGCGTCTTTGACAGCAGGTGGCTTGTGTGGCCCTGCAGAGCCAGTGTCTTAGACTGAAATACAGCATGTGGGGTTTTTTCCTCCCCACGCGTTTCCAAATCTAGATTGCTAATTGACTGTAGGTTGGCTCCTGTGTTGTTGGTGTAATTGGTGACATGTGCAATGGACATTTGTGTTCTAGAGTTCATTCCTTGCATGGACAAGCTGTTCGATGAATCCATACTCATTGGATCAGGATATACTGCTCGAGAGACTCTCAGGTATGGTATTAAACGTGCGGTATCTATTGACAAAATGCAGAGGGGGCAGTGAGCCGTGGTACTTCGTGTTATGAGTGTTTCGGCAGATGTAGGCTTTACTGTCCCTTTGGATTTAGAATTGCAGGAAGTTTGGAAATGCCTTAGGTTGGTTTTTGTGCCTTAGCTTACAGGGAAAAACCAGAATAGTTGTCTTGATTTAAATTGTACGTAAAACTGTATCTGACTTGTGTTAGTTTTTCTGTTGGCTTTTTTTTTTTGCTTTTTATATAACAAGTGTGTGTCTGTTTTATAAAAGAGTATTTAATAACCCAGCAAGAAGCAAGAAGGAAAGGAAACCTTTCGGTTCTACACGAGGAGTTCAAGTAACATGGATAATATTTTGGTGTATTCCCTTCTAGCTTTATTTTTTGTGGATTTTATAGAATAAATGTAGTTGTGATCATGTTTATCGTTTCTAAAGGAGAAAGTTAATATTTTATCATGTTTTACCACGTAAAATGAAGCAATGTTCGTAATTTTTTTTGGTTCTAACACGGGAGGTGTAATAGATCTTTTGAAAAATACACAGAACACTTTGAATATGACATAGGCCATCACTACGTTTTCCATATAAGGTAGTTACAAATGTGAAGACGCTTTTTTTTTATAACTTGCAGTTGAACCTGGCTGCAGTTGGACATGAGATCATGTCACTCCTGCTTGAGACCCTGCGGTGCTTCTCTGTTGTCCTTGGCAAACACCACCAGACTCACCACTTGTGTGGGATTTGGCTCTCTCTTCCCGACCTGCCACAGCCACACTGGCCTCTGTGGCACCCTGGCACTCCCCACTTAGGACCTGTGTCTTTCCAGTTTCCTCCTTCTGGAAGTTTCCCTGGCTCTTTGCCCAGTGGCCCTTTGTCCTTAAGGTCTCAGCATCAGTGTGACCTTTTCAAAGGGGCTTTGCCTGCCCCCTGAGAGTGGCTCCCCCTCTGGTCTTTGTCCCGGTGCATTTTCACATCTCCCACAGCACATTCTGGGGTGTTTCCCCTTCTATAAATATGCTTCCTGAGGGCTGGGGCTCTGTTCACTCTGGTCACTGGTAATCTGGTGTCTAGCTCATGGCTGGCACATGGCGGGTGTCCAGACCTTTAGTCAGTGAGTACTCAGGAGCCCAAATGTTCTTTTTCTGTCTCTCTAAAATGGTCACAATGTATAAGGTGTTAATTGACACACACTGATCTTTGAGGAACAAAACCCGTTCCGTGTGTGATTGAGCTGGTGATGATTTCTGCTCATGTACTGTATGTGCCCTTGTGACCATGAGATGCGAGAACTTGGAAAGTAAAGATTTAGGCACCGAGACCAGACTTGAGCCTTGTGGTCGTGTATTCTGGGGAAGCTGGAACCATAGAAAGCGTGCCCCAAATGTACCGCCCTGTGTGTTGCTGGGGCACGTGGTGGGAGAAACGGTGGCCTGCAGATGTGGGAACGTGGGAACTGACCCGCACGCTAGCAGAGATCTCTGCCCACAGGCCCCTCGCCTACAGCACGTTGGCCGATCTCGTGCACCACGTTCGTCAGCACCTGCCCCTCAGTGACCTCTCCCTCGCTGTCCAGCTTTTTGCCAAGAACATCGATGACGAGTCTCTGCCCAGCAGCATCCAGACCATGTCCTGCAAGCTGCTGCTGAACCTGGTGGATTGTATCCGCTCCAAGAGTGAGCAGGAGAGCGGCAATGGGAGAGATGTCCTAATGCGGATGCTGGAGGTACCGGTTCTCCTGAGAGGCGTCGGCGTCCTGCTCTTTCATCTCATCTGCTGCAAAACTTGTGCTTTACTGACAAGTTTATGCTGCCGTCAGATTGCCCAGCTGGATTCCGGGTGCCAGACCACCTGGGTTCAAATCCCCACTCCCCATTAACTAGCCAGGCGTCCTTGGGCAAGATATGTAACTTCTCTGTGCCGGCTTACTCACCCGAGCAGGGATAATCACATGGCAGACAGGGTCTGCCTCCCAGGATTGTCAGGAGAGGTCAGAAAGTAGTACGAGGTTGCTCCTAGCACGGTTCCTGGCGAGCACTTTAGAAGAGGTATTTCTGGGACACTGTGTAGCCAAGGGCTGGGTTCGCTGCGAACACCTGTGGGGAGGCACCCAGTTGGGTGTGTGGGTGCAGAGTAGAGCGTAATTGCCAAGGCCAGTGGGCGATAGTGTGGGTTTTGGAGTAGTCTGGGCTGCGTCCAGGCTTATCCGACAAGTCCCCCAGCTTTTCTGAGCCAGATTCTTCATGGCGACAGTGGCCGTTAGTGATGCCACTCTGGTTACCGTTGGGGGAAACGGCACACTTCCTTCATGCGAAGCAGAGTGACTTCCACAGGTGCTTTCCCGGTTCGTTTTTCTGTCTTCTGAAAAGGTTGGCCCGTCGAAGAGGAATGATTGTCTTTCTCGCCCCTTTCTCTTCCTGCCAGGTCTTTGTTCTCAAATTCCACACCATCGCCCGGTACCAGCTCTCTGCCATTTTTAAGAAGTGCAAGCCCCAGTCAGAACTCGGAGCCGTGGAGGCAGCCCTGCCCGGGGTGCCCACTGCCCCCGCGGCCCCGGGCCCCGCCCCCTCCCCTGCGCCCGTTCCGGCCCCCGCCCCACCCCCGCCCCCCACCCCTGCTCCCCCCGTGACCCCAGCCCCTGTGCCTCCATTTGAAAAGCAAGGAGAGAAGGATAAGGAGGACAAGCAGACGTTCCAGGTCACAGACTGTCGAAGTTTGGTAAAAACCCTGGTCTGTGGCGTCAAGACAATCACATGGGGCATAACGTCATGTAAAGCGCCTGGTGGTAATTCTGCTCTTGAATTATTTAGACGTGATGTTTCTCACAGAGTGGGTTTATTCGCAGTAACTGACTACGCTCTCTCTCTTCCAGAAGCTCAGTTCATTCCCAACAAGCAGTTACAGCCCAAAGAGACTCAGATTTACATAAAACTTGTGAAATATGCAATGCAGGCTTTAGACATTTATCAGGTAAGGCAGTGCCCTGGAACCGGGCTCCCGAGTGTGGAAGAGGGATGCTAGTGATGGAAGGGGTCTTGGGAGTCTCATCTGTCATTGTTTCGGCCGGTCGACAGTATTTGTCTACCCAGGTTTGCTTTTGTTTAGTGGCGTAGCGTTGCGTTAACGGGGAAGAGTCTCACTTGCGTCAGTGTGTACATTCTCCGGGCTGGCGGGTGGTGCAAATGGACGGCAGGAGAAACAAGATTTAAGTTTACTCAGTTTGCTCCTGTTTAAGGAAGCCTTCAGAAAGCTTTTTTGTTTGTTTTAATTATTTTCCAAAATTAAGCTGGGAATAGTGAATTAAAAGATGGGACGGGGCATTTATGATCTAATTGAAATGTTCCGCTTTAAATATGTAGGTAAAAAAAAATGTACTTACGGAATGCATTCAGAGATGCCTAGTTTTGACGTCCATGGGTTTTCTGCCTGTGCTAGGTCCAGATAGCAGGAAATGGACAAACATACATCCGAGTAGCAAACTGCCAGACGGTCAGAATGAAGGAAGAGAAGGAGGTATTGGAGCACTTCGCCGGTGTGTTCACCATGATGAATCCCCTAACGTTTAAAGAGATCTTTCAGACGACGGTACCTTATATGGTGGAAAGAATCTCAAAAAATTATGCTCTTCAGGTATAAAACTCCTTTTTCATATCTTTTCAACGTTAACTTTAAAGTTACTGGTTTAAGTGTTGAGTACTTGGCATTCTGTTTATTTTGAGGGCTTTCTAAGTAATGTGCCTAAGGATGTGCTCATAGAACAAAATATTTAGTAATTTTTGAGAAAGAGAGCACACACATGCACATGTACGAATGGGGGCTGGGGGTGGCGCAGAGGGAGAGAGAGAATCTCAAACAAACTGGTGGCTCAGGGGGTCAAACTCTTGATTTCAGCTCAGGTCATGATCTCAGGGTCATGGAATCAAGTCCCACGTTGGGCTGTGCATTCAGCAGGGAGCCTGCTTGAGATTTTCTCCTCCCCCTCTCCCTCTGCCCCCCCCCCCAACTCATTTGCTGAGTGCAAAGCCTGATGCGGGGTTCGATCTCAGGACCCTAAGATCATGACTGGAGCTGAAATCAAGATTTCAGGTTAACTGACTAGAGAAAAATTAGAGTATAATATTAAAATTTTCAGGGAGCCTACGCGGCTCAGTGGGTTGCTCGTCTGCCTTCGGCTTGGGTCGTGATCCCGGGGTCTTTGGGATCGAGCCCCGTGTTGGGCGCCCTGCTCTGCGGGGAGTCTGCTTCTCCCTCTCCCTCTGCCCCTCACCAGCTCATGCTTGGTCTTTCTCACTTTCTTTCTCTCTTTCAAATAAATTCTTTATTTAAAAAAATTGTTTTTTTGTTTTTTTTGTTTTTTTTTTTTCAAAATATCAAGATGTTTTGGATCAGTTTCTTTCATTAGTAGAAATGATGTAGGCTCTTGGTATTTGATGGTGAGGAGAAAATAAGGGACTTAAGTATTTGAAGTGAACTCCACTCAATGCTCAGCAGATTAATTAATTTTTTTCCCCTGGGTGGATAATTAATTTGTTGGAGTATCTGATACAGGTTTGGTTTTGTACCTTGGGACAGTTCATTACTTTGTGCTCAAGCTACTTTGAGGAGGGGATTATTTTTGTCACACGTATGTCTTGTTTGGACAGATCGTTGCCAATTCCTTCTTGGCGAACCCTACTACCTCGGCCCTGTTTGCTACAATTCTGGTGGAGTACCTCCTGGACCGCCTGCCTGAAATGGGCTCCCACGTGGAACTCTCCAACCTGTACCTCAAGCTGTTCAAGTTGGTCTTTGGCTCCGTCTCCCTCTTTGCGGCTGAAAACGAACAAATGCTGAAGGTAAAGCTCACTTAGATCCAAGTGTACTTTGTTTGGGGGTTTTTTTTGTTGTTGTGTTTTAATTCCTGTTTTTACTTTTGCACAGATTGGAGTTGCTTTTTTTATATTTGTAAAGTGCTCTTTGAATTAATAAATACTTGGAACCAATAAGGACCAGATGTGAAAAACATTTCATATATCTCTAAGCAGAGCTCAGTGTATCGGTGATTTATTTATTTATTTATTTAAAGATTTATTTATTTATTTATTTGAGAGAGAGAGAATGAGAGATAGAGAGCACGAGAGGGAAGAGGGTCAGAGGGAGAAGCAGACTCCCTGCTGAGCAGGGAGCCCGATGTGGGACTCGATCCCGGGACTCCAGGATCATGACCCGAGCTGAAGGCAGTCGCTTAACCAACTGAGCCACCCAGGCGCCCTGTATCGGTGATTTAAAGCAAGAACTTCAGAATGCCTGTGGTCGGCAGTGGGTTGCCAGTAGTATTGCCACCACTAATTTTTTTTTAATTCAGATTTCTTTCTCTGGGTTGATTACACAAGTAAAATAGGAACCCATTGTTCCTATTTTAAAAATTGAGCGATAGAGGAACAAAGAAGGAAAAAAATGTCTTCACCGAGTTCTAGCTGAAGAGAAGCAGTTGGCTTTGTAACCATTCTGATGACGTTAGTCTTCCTCCACTTTAACTCTGTTTCTACTCTGTTGTCTTATTTTCTGTGGCAATACGTGGACATCTCATTTCGAGACCAGTTGTTTATTTTCCCTCTCTATATCAAGAATTCTAACCATTTGTATTCCTTATTAAGACTGTCTTGGAGGGATGTGCGTCCTGACGTTTTTGTGGATGACTAATGCAGTATAATTTGATGTCATCAGTTATTTGATTTTAACAAATGGCTAAAAAACTTACCCGTGGTTCCATCTACCACCGAAAAAGCAGCAGATGGTCTAACAGAAAACCTAATAAAAATTCACTTTCACTGAAGGCAGAATATTTTAATTCTTGCAGAAAGTAAAATATTATCACCAGTTGTCTCTGAAGAGTGATGTCTTCCTCTGGTGGAATTCTGAGGAAGTGAACAAGATCTTTTTTTTTTTTTCCCCTGGAGTAGTAAGTGTACAGAAGGTGACAAGAGCACCGGTCATCTCTGCTTTTATGTGACTTGTTTCCTTAGGGAGTTTTTCAGTTCTAGAGTAATCACTTGTCAACAACCTTGCCATGACTTTCGTGTTCATATGAAAGAAAAATACTTGAATGTTTCTAAGAAATACTTGATTTCAGTCTGTGTCCGCACGATTTGGTATCGTCAAAAAATTTAAATTTTGCTGACGTTAGATACAGAACAACAATAACAAAAACAGAACAAACCCTAATGGTAGGTTGTTGGAGTATTGTTCCGGAAAAACACTCAATAAATTTCATAGAACTTTTTGTCAAAATAATATACATGGTTGATTTAGTCTGTAAAATAAATCTGTTGTGCCACCTATGACAGCAAATCGGGAACCATGTCATTGACCGTACAGCACTTCTCAGTTCACGTTAAATATGCCTGTAAAACATTTCACGTGCAGCCTAACCTGTCACATGTTCAAACCAGGACCCGAAAAGTATTAGATAAAAAGCTAATCTGGCTTAAAATATTAATTAAAGCTATTATAAGCTAATAAAGTGCTTTTTTTAATTAAAGAAATACCCATTTTTTTTCCGATTAAGTCTTCCAAAACCTTATAATCTCAGGTTTTTCCCCAAGATTTTATTTATTCATTTGAGTGAGAGCGCACGTACACAGGCAAGCAAGTCGGGGAGGGCAGAGGGAGAGGGACGCGCGGGCTCTGCACCGAGTGTGAGCCAGACCTGGCTCTCACCGCCCTGAGATCAGGACCTGAGCTGAAATGAGGAGTCAGACGCTCCCTTATAATCTCCATTTTTGCGGCTCTTCCAAACTGTGTGTGTATCATATTTGATAGTGAAGTTTCAGTTCCCTTAGGTGATTTTTGCATTTAGATTGTTACAGGAAATGGGCATCTTCATCTTGTTTGATGATTTAGTCTTATAAAGGAAGTGACCACATTCACAGGAATTGCAGGGCCAGAAGGGATGTCACCTTTTCAACATCAGGTAACTACACAGTAACGTAGGAACCTGTTAAATGCTTCTTTTGCGGCCACCCCGGTGGAAACCAGCATATATTTTGAGACCAATTAATTTGAGCCAAATAAAGGTTGGAAAGGTCTTGTTTTGTTTTTCCTTTTGGAATGAAGTCATCAGAATTACCTTCGTTCCTGTTTGCAGTGAACCGCTGGTGTGGCCCCTCCTCATGTAGAGCCTATTAACCTGCCTTTTCTCCACCCTGCAGCCCCACCTGCACAAGATTGTGAACAGCTCCATGGAGCTTGCACAGACTGCCAAAGAACCCTATAACTACTTCCTGCTGCTTCGGGCTCTCTTCCGCTCCATTGGGGGAGGCAGCCATGACCTCCTGTATCAGGAGTTTTTGCCTCTCCTACCAAACCTCCTGCAAGGTCAGAGCAGTGACTTCGGTTGCCTTTTAGTCTTGTGTGCACGTATGAGTTTGGCTGCCTGTGTTTGTGGGATTCATCCTCTGCACCCACGGAGGTCATGGTGAGGGGATGGACGTGCATGTCACCTGCCAGAGGGGTGTGTGTGTGTGTGTGTGTGTGTGTGTCCGTCCGTCCATCCATCCATCCTTGTGTCCTCTCTTTAAAGGCAGTGGGACTTTGAAGGGAGCCCTCCTGTTCAGGGATGGACCTTCTCCTCCCTGCTCAGAGTTGAACAGAGTTGGAAGGTTTTCATCACCCTGGTGTCAGGCTTTGGTTGTATTTTTGTAGCCTTTGGTAAACAAGCCTAGAAAATGGTTTCTAGGGCTGCTTAGTAATAATGTCAGGGATCCCTAGATTGAAAGAGAATTTGAGTAAGACAGGGAAAAGGCAATTATAAAGCTGATTTATAAGTTTATATTTTTATTTTTTTGCACATTTGCATAAGCAGAATCCTGTAATTGCCATGTAAGCAGGAATGCTTCCAAGATACAGAGCTAAAAAAGGGACTCCTTAAAGAGAAGCCGTTTACAACATACGATACTCAGGAGCCATTGGGAAATGGTTGACCACATTGCCTGTAACATGGCCTTAAGTCCACCACCCATAATCCAGCTCCACTGTCCACATTTAACCCCATCTCTGGTCATCCCCAGCCGAGCCCTCTGCTCTGAGGAGTCTGATTTCCTCCTCCTGCAGTCTCTGTGCTATCCCCAAGCTCATTTCTCCCTACCTCGTTGTATTCAGGTGGGTTCCCTTCTGGGAACTTGGTCTTTCCCTCTCCTCCTCCTCCTTTGGACTCTGAATCCAGTGATGCTGCGGTGGTACCTCTTTTCTCTGGGTCTCTCCATCCTTTCTAGCTTGTCTCTGAGCACTCGGGGCGCGTCCTGATCTGACATGTTTCAGTTAGGAAGGAGTTCAGGGTACCCTCACGAAGAGTGGGGAGGTTGACTTTGTAAAAAGGAAGTTCCTCTCTATTGATAGGAAACAAAAGTGGATTTTTTAAAGAAAATGTTTATTTTACAACATAGACCTCAACTGGGGTCGTCTGTTGGAAGCCTGATAAAAGATGTAAGGTTGTAAACCTCAAGCTTGAGGTGAATGCATCTTACTGGTCTGTGTCTTTGGGTTGGGCTTGTTAAAAACGTAAGAGGATTTTTATGTATTTTTTGAGGGGTGGGAGGGGCAGAGGGAGAGAGAATCCCAAGCAGCCTCCAACACTGAGCACGGAGCCCAACATGGGGCTCCATCTCATGACCCTGAGCCGAAATCAAGAGTCAGACACTCAGCCGCCTGAGCCACCCATGCGCCCCAATGTAACACGATTTTTTAAAAGATCTCTGTATAATATTAACTGTTTCCTTAAGATTGATGTTAAGTAATTAGAGCTTAAATTATAATTTAGAATTGTGTTCAGCCTGCTCTTGTTACTGTGAACATGACCGACAGAAGGGGTCATGGTTATAGAAAAGATTTAGCTAAAACGTCTTCCTGTCGTCACATTAATGTTGATAATAAAAGGTGGAACCGTTACTTGGTACAATTAACCCTGGCCTGTCTGGGAGTAA
Organism: Zalophus californianus; assembly: GCF_009762305.2. Lineage (NCBI taxonomy): Eukaryota > Metazoa > Chordata > Mammalia > Carnivora > Otariidae > Zalophus > Zalophus californianus. The sequence goes on along the minus strand of NC_045604.1, from coordinate 108,233,660 downwards.
CTTTCCTCTCTGACGTCCTCAAACCCCGTGTTTAGGGCTGAACATGCTGCAGAGTGGTCTGCATAAGCAGCACATGAAGGACCTCTTCGTGGAGCTGTGTCTCACGGTGCCCGTGCGCCTGAGCTCGCTCTTGCCCTACCTGCCCATGCTAATGGACCCCTTGGTGTCTGCTCTCAATGGGTCGCAGACGTTGGTCAGCCAAGGCCTGAGGACCCTGGAGTTGTGTGTGGACAACCTGCAGCCTGATTTCCTCTATGACCACATTCAGCCGGTCCGCGCGGAGCTCATGCAGGTAAGCTCGTGTTCTCACCAGTGCCAGCACAGGGCGGGACGCTGGGTGTTCACGTATCTAGTTTTTACTGGGAATTTTAGGCTAGCGGTTTCCAGAAGTGACGGGCCTCCATTGAGCTCCCTGTGCCCCACGTGGGGCTCTCTGCAAGATGAAGTGGTATAGCTTTCAACTTTAGGAGTCTTCTGGCTTAGGAAAAGATGTGAAGAAATACTGTATGTGTGGAGTAGACATTCGTTTTGTGGTATTTCCCTTTTTCGGAGGGCTTTCACGAGTGGCACATCCTCGTTCAGTTGATGACCTATGAAGGCAGGTGTTACAGTTACTACGTGCTGCCAGGGAGATCCTTTCTTTACCCACAGAAGACCTTGAGATACCACAGTAAAGAGAAGCAAACTCCTAAGGGAAGCGCAGGTGTCCACTTTGGGGTCAAGGGAAATGAAGCAGATAATCAAGGCGATTGTTGTGAAAACATTTTGTATTTTCTCTTCAGGAGAGTGTATGTTAAATATCAGGTATTTTCTTCGTGTTTCGCGGTCGTATTGATTCGTAACATACTCAGTAATTGTTAGAGGTTTAGGGCAAGGGTGCCTGTTACTTATTCATCTGCCCCTTTGGTATAGAGTATTTGGCCCAAGGAGGGGGTCAGAATGCCAGCTTTGTGTGATGGAGACTGCCTAACTCCTAAAAGACAGGAGTCCAGATTGGAAACTGCAGTGTGCACTTGAGGCTGAGCGTGGGAGACTTACCCCACCAGTCCTGATTTGGGCTCCATCTAGGTGGGAGAGGATGGTCCTGGAGGTCGGGTCAGGGCCCTAAGTCCACTCTCCCAGTCGTCATTTGGAGACTCGACCGAGAGCCTACCTCAAGAACAGCACTTTTGGTTCTGGAAGGCAGACCATGGGCCTGACTCAGGTGCGGGTGAAGCACCGTGCAGGAGGAGGAGGCGGCAGGGATGGGCTCATGGGCCTCTTGCCATTCCATGGGGCAGATAGCCCTAAGGAGAGACCAGGGCAAGGCTACTTCCCGCTTTTGGAGAGACAGTAAACTCCCCACCCCTGCCCCCACACTAGACAAGGAGCATCTCTCTCTGATCCCATCAACCAGCACTCATTGCCAATGCCACCCCCTCCTGGGGAGTGAAGCAGAATTTCCCTTTCCTGAGGATACATGAGGAGTGGTTGGGCTGGGTTCTGGGGTGGAGGTAGGGAGGCTTAGCATCTCTCCACAGGTATTCATTAAGGACAAGTCTTTTGGGACCTTTAGGGACGTAAGAGAAATTGAAATTTTGCTTTAAAGAAAAGTTCAAGATTTTGTGTTGTCTTTCTGACATTGTTATGGAAAGTGATGTAAGAAAATTGACTTAACTAGACAGACATAGTAATTTTTAGGACTTAAGATAGTCCAGGTAAGGGAATGTGGGAAAATTGGCAAGAGTTTTTTGAAACAGGTGAGTGCGTGTGGTCCTTAACACTAATTGTAAGTACGAGGTACACGTCCTTGTCATGTATTCCTGTAAGGCAGGTCCTGTCATGATCCGTGTTTCCCCTCTTCACCATCCTTTCTAATGTGAGGTTTGAAACGTATAAGAGAGTTTATTTGTCCTATTTGTAGGAATTTGTCATGTTTGTACATTATAAAGCCTAATAATAGGAGGAAAAACCTGAGAACTCACCCTCAAACCCCAGGACAAGAACTTGATCAGTAATGAGCATTTCCCTCCATTGCTTCTGATCTTATTTTGTATATATGCTTAAACCATATGTTGCTTAGTTTTCTTGGCTTTTGAGCTCTGCGATACTTACCATGTGCTACCGTCTGTATTTCAGGGGTATGGAAGGCTATTTATGTTTATGTGTGCATTTTCTTTAAAGACAAAATGTTCCTGGAAGGACACACAAGATTGATTAACAGTGGTTTTCTCCCGAGAAAGGGAAGTGCATGTTTGGGGGACAGAGACGGGAGGAAGAATTTTTGCTAAATAGTCTTTTATAACTTTCAAATTTTGATTTATGAACCATGAGAATGCATCACCTTGAAAGGATTTTAATGAAAGTATTTTGGGTTGCAGGCTTTATGGCGCACCCTGCGCAATCCTGCTGATAGCATTTCTCATGTGGCCTACCGTGTACTTGGTAAATTTGGTGGCAGTAACAGGAAGATGTTGAAGGAATCCCAGAAGCTGCACTATGTTGTGACTGAGGTTCAAGGCCCAAGTATCACAGTGGAGTTTTCCGATTGTAAAGCATCTCTTCAGCTCCCGATGGAGAAGGTAAATTTGGAATTTTCAGGAGCTTCTTAAAGATCCTACACATTTCATTTTAAGAACGCTGATTTGTATTTGAAAATATATAAATAAAACATGTACTTTCTTGAGAGGGAATTTTTTTTCTTTTTTTTAGAGATTGTATTTTTACGTAATCTCTGTACCCAGTGTGGGGCTCGAGCTCACAACCCCGATACCAAGAGTCACATGCTCTGTTGACTGAGCCAGCCAGGTGCCCCTTAGGAGGGAATTTCTAACTCAAAAGTACAGAATGTATTTGGGAACCAGCTTGGTTGGCCAGGGGCCTTTCATCACACCAGAAGGCCGGTGGAGGTGTGCTGCGTGAGAACTTTGGACGCTTGAGCAGTTTCGTCTTTCCTGACAGAGCAGGAGGTGATGACACCCAGCACATCCTACCCTTGAACTTAGTCTGTTTTGATGCCTGGCACGCTTTACTTCAAGTGTCGTTTAGAACCCAGGTTAATCCAATACTTACCACTCCTGAGCACCTGCTTCTCTCCCATTCTCTACCCAAACCTAGCACCTGCTGTCTCTCCTGGCTCCTTAGCCCCCTGCAGACAGCTCTGTGTTCTCTCTCCATCTGCCATTTAGAACTCCTGTTTCATTGGGTAAAAAATGGACAGCCTGTGTCCCCGGCATCTTGCCTGAGTGTCCCGCTCTACTACTTTTGCTTTATCTTTATTGAAAGCTGTTTCCCACTCACCTGACTGAGCCCTCCCCGTCCTTTGTCACATGCATATGGTTCCACTTGGTTCTCATCTATATTGTCAGGGTCGACTCTCCCCCTTATCACAGAGCCAGCCTTTTTCCACCTTGTCTTAACAGCTTTTGTTACCATTATCTAGCCATTATAGACTGGGTATTTTTTTTTTTTTAAGGTGTGAGAGTAGCCTTTTGCGTGCATCTGTGTGACTCAGCTGTTTCGTAAGCCAGATGCCAGCTGGGATTCCTGAGCTCCTTGAAGATCTGGTCTTAAACCAGCATTCTGCGGCCTAGAGCGACTCAGAGCTCTCCCTGTGCTCAGGCTAACTGTCCCGTTGTGTCACACCATGGAGCCCTGCCTGCTCACCTGTCTGTGTGTGGAGTTTACCCACTAGTGGCTTCTGTGGTGGTTGTTTTTTGTTTTTTTTTTTAACGACTTTCTTAACATCTGGAAGGAACGATAGCCATCATGGGTCAGTGTCCCCCTGCAGGTATTTTCCGTCATCATCTCAGTCTTCCTGCCCCCCCACGTCCTCACGCACGTGCGTTGTCCCTGACCCTCCCCCAGCCCCGTCCCATAGATGGGGGTCCTCTCCAGACCTCAGGGGAAGGTGCCACCCCAGCATCTCACCCAAGCCTTTTTAAAAAATAGCTGCCAGTTAAACACTAGTTCCCTCCTAAGAGACTACAGCTAAAAGTCCGTCTTTACATTGAAAGTTGCTATAGTGAACCTCTTGTGTCAGTAGCACATTCCCACATTGAGGCCATTTCCTTAGCACAGGATTCTGTTTGCTTCAGCCTTGTCAGGGCTGGTGGGTATTAGTAGTGAAAACTAAGGTACCTGACCTGTATTTGATCTCTGCATAGACTAAGCAGAGCCAGAAAATCTCTTTAGGAGTAGTTTTTCCTTCAAGAAGAAACCAAGTTTTTGTTTTGTTTTTTTTTAAGATTTTATTTATTCATCTGAGACACACACATAGAGAGAGAGAGCACGAGCAGGGGGAGAGGCAAAGGGAGAGGGAGAAACAAGCTCCCCGCCAAGTCAGGAGCCCGATGTGGGGCTCGATCCCGGGACCCTGGGATCATGACCTGAGCCGAAGGCAGACGTTTCACCATCTGAGCCACCCAGGCGCCCCAGAAACTGGGTTTTGAAGAGAGGCTTCCAAGTCCTCCTGCAGCCCCACACGGACTTGAGGTGCGCGAGGGGCCGGTTTCCCAGCGGCTGGCGGCTGAGGTTGCACACTCCCCCCCCACTGCAGCTGGAGGGGCTGCTGAGGCCAAGGGAAGAAGCAGCCTGGCCAAGCTGAGTGCCAGGGAATCCCCATTCACATAATCCCGCTTTGGGCACACTTCACGATCCTTTATTCTTTTGGCAGGGAACTGGCTCAGAGGTTACATTGATCCTTAACCACTTCCGAAATTAGCCCCGTAAACCAGGGGTGACTCAGCGAGGAGCTATGCTCCTGCTCAGTGTGGCCATGTGGGAGGCTGCAGGGCAGCTGCTGTCCCTGGCAGCCCCTCTCTGCTTCCTCGCACACAGCCTGGGGAAATGTTGCCTCCTGAACACAGATCAGTTTTTTGAGTGATAGGTGTGTAATTGTCCGTAAGGGTGACTAGCCTCCTAGCTGTTAAAGGCTTCACATGATTTTGTGTGTGATTGTGCCTTCCCCCGCCTTCCTGCTCAACCTGAGTAGGATAAAACGTGTGTGTAGCTATGTAGGTTTTCTGGGAGGAAAAAATAAAAAAGAAAGAAAACCCTTTTATCTTCTAAAGAGAGAGTTGAGTGGGACTCCCGGGTGGCTCAGTCGGTGAAGCATCTGCCTGCGGCTCAGGTCATGATCCCGGGGTCCTGCCCAGCAGGGAGCTCCTTTCAGCAGGGAGCCTGCTTCCTCCTCGGCCTGCCGCTCCCCGTGCTTGTGCACCTGTGCTCTCTCTCTCTCTGGCAAGTAATTAAAATCTTTAAAGATAGAGAGTTGAGTAATCATGTAATTTCTGCATAAACGTAGTGTTTGTGTTTCTTTGTTGTTTTTTTAGGCCATTGAAACCGCTCTGGACTGCCTGAAAAGTGCCAACACTGAGCCCTACTACCGGAGGCAGGCATGGGAGGTGATCAAGTGCTTCCTGGTGGCAATGATGAGTCTAGAGGACAATAAACACGCCCTCTACCAGCTTCTCGCACACCCTAAGTATGTTGGGAATGTGGTTCCCTGTGATCGGTGCATCTTACGTCGGGACGTAGGGGTGCAGAGGACCACCCAGATTTCCTAGCGCTAAGGATGCTCCTGCAAATCGGGAAGCTCACATGTTTACCTGCCTAGTGGTGCTTTTCTGGGCTTTTAGAGAAAATGAAGAGGAGGAACCAGGAGGTGCTTGAGAATTAGAGTTTACCTCAGTCGTTGTGTTCCTGTTGGTTGCCTCTCCTTGAGGTGGTCAGCTTCAGGAGGCAACGGTCCTGCCCTTTTCTCTCCCGTTGCTCGCTCGTGTATCCATAGTGCCTGGCACGTGGCGGACGTTCAGTGGCTCTTTGGCTTTTCTGGTCCACAATGATCCTTTCATTCCCCAAATATTTGTCCTATGATATTTGTGTTTTACTCTTACCAGTTAGGGCTGTGACCTTAGATGATGGTCTTGTGTGATCGTGTGTGTACATTACCTTGCTGTGTCCCACATTTCGGGGGAGGGACCTTCCCTGTGTGTTTTCACATTCTCACGGCATCAGTGACGGGTGGTACACATGCTGTTGGTGAGGTCTGTAACCTCGTCTGATTCTGTTCCCGTGGGGTGATTTTTCAATACATAACGGCCGTATAGCAGCCTTTAATGCAAGCTCTTTTTCATTTCTCTTTGCTCATCGATGGGGTTACATCTTAGAATTTGGCTTACTTAGTTAAAAAAAAAATAAAGTCAGACATGAACGTTCTTTAAAAACTATAAAAATACTGAATCTGCTGCCACGTTGTGACATGGCTCTGATTCATCACCTGTGCTCCGTGTTCTGTAGAACATACTGGGGGTCTCTAGAACCATCGGTCATAAATGTTCATAATGAAATTCATCACGTAAGTCCTGGTGGAATCATTAGCTTAGGACTTCAGTGTTGTGAGGATGGACTCGATTTTATCTTTCAGCTTTACAGAAAAGACCATACCTAATGTGATCATATCACATCGCTACAAAGCACAAGACACTCCAGCTCGGAAGACATTTGAGCAGGCCCTGACCGGGGCGTTCATGTCTGCGGTCATTAAAGATCTCCGGCCCAGCGCCCTGCCCTTTGTCGCCAGCTTGATCCGCCACTACACCATGGTGGCAGTTGCCCAGCAGTGCGGTGAGTGGGGTGGAGGAAGTGGTTATGGGACTTGCTTGGGCTGCTGCAGAAACACCATCAGGACGTGGTGCTTCGGGGGAGCCGTTTGGCTGGTTTCATTCTTGGCCTTTGTTTTCTGATTTCCTGCTTACTGCAGGGTAATTGGTATTTCGGAGACGGGTGCAATAGTAACTTGAAAATCGTTACCAAGTTTCTCTGTACGGCGCGCCGGTGGAAGATTTCCACCCTTTGTTTTTCATGAAAATGGGCGCGGAGTACTTTTGGACACTCTGCATATGAGACAGTTTGTGGTCTCCCTCGTTGCTGGTTTTCCCCCCCATGTGTTGTTTGCCAAGGCCCAGCCTCCCCTCCCTGCCCTTCGGCCGGCTTTTCTGTGCGGTGCTCATCCCTGCTGTTCCCCGCCTCTGCTGTGGGGTCCTCCAGCTCCTGATTGGCGGGGGGACCGCGCTTGTTCTGCTTGTTTCTCTCTCTAATCCACCGCTAACTGGTGCTCTTGCAAAAGACGATGAAAGTGTCCCAACACTGCCAATTGCTATAGAAGTTTCTGAACACTGGTCTGAAGACAGACGAGCGCTGGTCGGTGGACGCACTGGAACAGCACTGTGGCACTCTGTGTCCCCGAGGCCCCTCACCCTCCAGGTGGACGAAGCAGCTTTCTCTGAATGCTGCAGAACACCGCGAACTTTCCCCCTTGTAACTCTTCTTGCCCTTGGCCCGAATAGTCAGTGCTCATCCCGTTGATCTGAGATTGTCTCTCGGTGTTGCTCTGTTAATGTCTTTCCAGCAGATCTGTAAGCTTCTTGATAGCGAACACCCATCTTGCCTGGCACCTGCGAGGCATTAATTCTCAGCAGATTGTTCTCTGTGTGGGTTGGGTGTCATAGCCGGGTTGCTTTTTAATTATTCTTCGTGTCAGGAATGTCTAGAGTGTAGCCCATACTCATTTCTATGCTGTACCCCTTGGCCCTTAATGATTTTTTAAAAAGAAGATACATGGTTATCATCATCATAGAGAAGATCTAAAAAGAACATAGTTTATAATGGAGAACATTCAGAAAAAGAGCCTTAGTACGGATCAGACCACTTAGTTTAGGAGTAATTGCAGTTTAACAGAAGTTGTTCGAAAGTACCAGTGCTGGCTTTTACTGAGCTCCTAACCTCAAATTAAAAAACCTGGTAGTGCTGGGGCACCTGGCTGGTTCAGTCGGTGGAGCATGTGACTCTTGATCTTGCGCCGTGAGTTCGAGCCCCACGTTGAGTATGGAGATTACTAAAAAAATAAACAAAAGAACTTTTTAATGAGGTGGTTTTGCCATTGGAGGGACAAGAACGTGCGTGTAAATAAGCTCTCCTTTCTCCCATGGCCGCCGCCTCTCTTCCAGGTCCTTTCCTGCTGCCTTGCTACCAGGTGGGCAGCCAGCCCAGCACAGCCATGTTTCACAGTGAAGAAAATGGGTCGAAAGGAATGGATCCGTTGGTCCTTATCGATGCAATCGCTATTTGTATGGCGTATGAAGAAAAGGAACTTTGCAAGATTGGGGAGGTGGCCCTGGCTGTGATATTTGATGTTGCAAGTATCATCCTGGGCTCGAAGGAGAGGGTAAGGAAGGACTGAGGAGTCCCTGCTGTTCGGGGCGTGCTGGTGTCTGTGGGCGGTCACCCTGGAAGCCGGCCGCGCGCAGTGCGGGTGGCAGGACGGCGTGTCTGTGCTCTCTCCCCAGGCGTGCCAGTTGCCTCTCTTCTCCTACATCGTCGAGCGCCTGTGCGCCTGTTGCTACGAGCAGGCCTGGTATGCAAAGCTGGGGGGTGTGGTGTCCATTAAGTTCCTCATGGAGCGGCTGCCTCTCACTTGGGTTCTCCAGAACCAGCAGACGTTCCTCAAAGCGCTTCTCTTTGTCATGATGGACTTGACTGGAGAGGTAAGTGGTGGGTGACCCCCAAACTGAAACAAGCAGTTCCTGAAGCCGATTCGCCTAGAAAAGAGCATGAGGCGGCTCTGCCCACATGCTCTCCTAGAAGCTTAGATGTCATTACAGCATCTTTAAGACGAGGACAGATCAGGACCCCCAATACCAGCTTAGGACTTCAGTGGTTATCTGAGTATCTGCCTGTGTCGATAAAGAACCGCCGCAGACCAGGGCACTTAACACGGTACGTCTGTAGAGGGAAGTAATCCCGCTCACTCTTGCCACGGGGCTACACAGTGCACGTGCTGCAGGAGTTTCTCTGGAAGTTGCATTCTTCACGAAGCTGTACGCAAGTATAACTCAGACACATCGAATGTGGTGGACCTTGCCAGCTTATTCATTTGGGAAATACAAGGAGTTTGTCTAGATCCCCATTTTCTTTTCTGAGTGACATACAGGAACGCTAAGGTGATTTAGCCACTGAAGTACTGTATGAAGGTTAGGAAGTAGTCTTGTTAAATGAGCTCACCTGGGGTGGGGTGGGGGGTGGACCCACAGCGAATGACCCTTTCATTCTGAGGAGTCCCTCACCTGCAGGTTTCAAATGGGGCTGTCGCCATGGCAAAGACCACCCTAGAACAGCTTCTGATGAGATGCGCGACACCTTTAAAGGATGAGGAGAGAGCCGAAGAGATCGTGGCAGCTCAGGAGAAGTCCTTTCACCATGTGACGCATGACTTGGTTCGAGAAGTCACCTCTCCAAATTCCACTGTGAGAAAACAGGCCATGCATTCACTGCAGGTCTTGGCCCAGGTCACTGGAAAAAGTGTCACTGTGATCATGGAGCCCCATAAAGAGGTGAGATCTCTGTCCCCGGAACTAGGATATTTGAGCAACCCTTTTGAGACCTTTCTCCTTCAAATCTGAGTTGAAGAGGATACGTAATTTGTAATTTCGTGTCCACTTTACAAGGTGCTACCGTACATGTTCTCTTTGACCTCAGATAACGCAAAAAGCAATGTACTGGTATTAATGGCTATATCCGTAGTTGTCAGCATCAAAAGAACAGAAGGCTGGCTTCCTGGATCTCTGTAGCCCCAGTCTGGTCGCTCTTTTCTTATGTTAAGAGCGGTTACTCGGGAGACTTAGGAGTTCGGTGTATCTGACACGTTGCTACCCACCAGCCAGTTTTAGCATATGGAATGTACCCTCCCTTCCCGCACTAAAGGACAGCATAACTTTTCATCTCACGGTTTTCAGCCTGATCATTGTCTTAGGATATCGTGGTGAGCAGTGTTTGCTCTTTAAGGGATGGCTGGTTGGTAGTGCTTCCTCCTTGCCTCCCCCAGGTCCTCCAGGATATGGTCCCGCCGAAGAAGCATTTGCTCAGACATCAGCCTGCCAATGCGCAGATTGGCCTGATGGAGGGAAACACATTCTGCACCACATTGCAGCCCAGGCTCTTCACAATGGATCTTAACGTGGTGGAGCATAAGGTGTTCTACACAGAGGTAGGGGGGTGGTGGTGCGGCGTGGTGTGGATGGTGATGACGTGTGTCTGGTAACCTGTCTTTGTGCGCGAAGACCGGTCAGGCAGCGCTCAGAGAAGGCACGGGTGATGACCCCAGGTAATCAGCCCTAACTTGGCACAGCGCCCTGCGCAGGTACGTGATAGGAGGTAGGCCTGCTGACTGGAGATGTTCTACCAGACGTGGCTGTGTTCGGAGTGCTTAGAACTCTGTTAGCCTTCTCCAGGGCACCTTGCTCTGCAGAGCCCTAAGGATGTAGTCTGGACAAAGACGGACTCTCCGCTTTGATCACTGTCATCAGCGGGTGCCCAGAATAAGACTGGCTCAGGGAACGTGCCCGTGTATTGAATGTATTCGTCACTTAGGGACGTGTCGTGTGCTGTTGAGAACTGACTTCACATGAATGCCATTGTTTAGCTCCGACAGCTCTCCGGAAACTGTAGATACCGATTATTCTCGTTTGGGGCAATGGCAGATGGCATCCTGTAAGTGTTTCTCTCTGTAAACATTCTAGGATGGGGTGACATTAGACAGAGAGAAACAAATTGAACTGTAGATACAGTCAAATTCTACTAAGCATTAATTCGTAGAATACAGTAATGGTCTGGTGATCAGTCCCAGTGTGAAATTTTTTTTAGACTGAAGTCCTATGCTGGAGGCATTATCAGAGTAAACTGAAGTAAAAGTCATAAGGAGGCAAGTTCTTCTGATCCACGCTAAGTTTGAATTTCCAATTATGAAAAATTTGCCTCTTGAGTTCTTAAGTCCTGTGTATTTGCTTGGACATAGAATCCTATGATCACATGGTCTAGCTTTGATCTTTTATACCTTGTTGTATCCCTTGTGTAGGAGTCATACTTCATATGACCTGACAGAGGCTCTAGGAGAGCCACCGGAGAATGGGAGGAAGTCTCCCTTTGGTGGTTCCAGAGGCAGATGTGTTTTAACCTATGTGGAAAATTCCTCACTATGCTTAAGACCAGAACCTGGTAGTGTTAAGTGATAAATCTCAGGGAATGCAGCTGGTTTCCCAAGTGTTTATCAGTGCACTAGCTGCATCAGAACACGTGAGGGTCTTTTTAAAAACAGACTCCTGAGTCCTCTCCCTGGAGGTTTAGGGTCAGACCTACCAGTGGACCATCTACAAGTTTCCCAGGTGACTCTGGTGTATGTTCATGTTCTGGTATATGCTCTCACTCTGTCTACATAGAGCTACAGACACAGGTGTCTGTCTACGCTTGTGGGCATACACACCTGTGTTTATATAGGAGGAGAGTAGTAATGATGGAGTGGAGGAGGGTGGTGGCTCCAAATATCCAAATATCCAAAAAGGATATATATCCTTTTTTGCTCTTTGAAATCTTATACTAAGTAGGAATATTTAAGGGAACAAAGGTAACGGTAAAGTTTATACCATTTTCCCAGGATGTAAATAGAAGGGGAAAACAGTACTAGAACAACGTATATGATATTTTGTGTATTAGATATGTTAATACATACTGGGGTATGATAAAATGTCCAGAAAGATAGCCACAGGAATCTCTGAGTTATGATATTCTCGGTGACTTTCAACTCCTTTCTTTATACTTTTCTGGTCCTTGGGGGGAGAAAAGTATTACGACTCCAGTATTGAATTACAGCACGTGTTTGTTGAACACTGGCCCATGGCACTGGGAAGCAGCTCTGAATAAGGAGGGAGACGTAGCTGCCATCGTATTTGCAGTTCAAGTGATCCCCTGGGTCGAGAAACAGTGTTAATGGTATCAGAGTGGGTGAGAAAGTATCTAAGAATTTATTTCCCTAATGAGGTTGACAGAGTTTGCTTTAGAAGGAAGTTGTGTCACATTGGATACTAAATTCCCTAGGGTTTGAGTTTTTAGTTTGTCAGTTGTTAAGTGTGTTGTGTGTGGGTAAGATTGCTGTGTTCTGTTATTTTCAAGGTTACTGTGTCTTCACAGTAGGAGCTGGCTAAATTAAATTATTTTATCTTTTACAGCTCTTAAATTTGTGTGAGGCTGAAGACTCAGCTTTAACAAAGCTGCCCTGTTACAAGAGTCTGCCGTCACTCGTACCTTTGCGAATTGCAGCGTTAAGTAAGTTCATATGAATTAAGTCTGAAACAAGTCATGGGTACGAAGATGCAAGGAGACAGTGGCCTTTTGGGGGGTTTTATTTTTTTACGTTCTTTTAAGATGGGATGATTATGTTTGTGTATTTGTCAAATGACATAATGAGATGTCAATGGATTATGTAGATGGTTAGGGTTTAAACAGTTGTTTACTCTTACAAACTATGTATTTTACTTTACAGTAATTAACTCTGAATGCTGTAGGTCACTGATGAATCTACAACACTTCAACACTCTAGTTGAAGAAAGTAGTCCTAGCGTTCATTTGTTGCCAGTTTCACCCAAATTGGAGTATATAGGAAGATCTACTACAGCCTTCATAGGGTTTTCAGTGGTTTGGTAGCAATTGAGAATCCTGCTGTCCTTTAGGCTTTCAGTGAGCAATGTCGGCTGCATTGTGGAATTTTTACTCGAATTCTACTCGCTTAGAAGCATCATTCCCCCTCACTTTTTTTTTTTTTTTTTTTTTTTTGGTGAATACCCAGTACAAGTTTTTTTAGTTGGCTTGGTCTCTTGCTTTGTTGGTTTTTATACTGTGCGTGAAATGTTGCCAGAATCCTCCTTGAATTAGAGGTGGAGGAGCTGCGAGGCAGACCGTAATACCTGCTTGCGCACGGGTCTGGGGTGTGGAAGCCACGGCAGGTGGGAGGGAGGGAGGCTCGCGCTCCGCAGCCAAGTTTGGCAGCTTTTCTTCGGTGGGGATTCCTTTCTTCCGGCGCCTCTCATATGGTCCTGTTGGCTAATATGGGCGTTGCTCTTGGGCAGGTATTATCTCTCAGCTAACAGAGAGGATTGAGCCTTTAACCCCCCACGTTGGGAGGAGGCTGCCTGATGAGACACGGATAGTGGAGGAGAAGCCAGGCTGCGTGTGTGTGTTCCCTCAGCACCAGAGTTCAAGGCCAGCCCTCTGTGTCACTTCAGTGTGCGTCTGCCTGCAGCTCAGCCATCCTCTCGCCCTGTATGGGGGTGTCTTAGGGAAGGGGTGTCACTGGGGGTCCCCTCTTTTCCCCTCCAGCCCTTCTTCTATCTGGACAGGGTAATATCTGTCATGGCCTTTCTGACAGGCTGTTGACTTCCCTCTTAGATAACACTGAACACGTGCGTTAGGACACCATGTGTTCTTTGGTCTTTCTCGAGGCCAGACACTTGGGAAGTGCGTCAGTGATTGATAGTTGGTGTTGGTTGGTAAGAGCCTTTAGACGAGGAAATTGTTCATATGTTTTTCAGGTTAATAATGAAATTGTATTGATCTCTCTCCCTAAAGATGCGCTTGCTGCCTGCAATTACCTTCCTCAGTCCAGGGAGAAGATCATCGCTGCGCTCTTCAAAGCCCTGAATTCCACAAACAGTGAGCTGCAGGAGGCCGGAGAAGCCTGCATGAGAAAGGTGAGTGAGTGGCGTGTGCGTGCGAACGCGCGTGTGTTCTGTCTCCGGGGTTCTTCCCGTTCACCTGGTTGGTACGCCTGGAAGTCGGCCTCGCATGAGCACACACTGCATTCCGGTAGTCTCCGCTGGTTTCCTAGTCACGCTGAGCCTTTTTAAAATATTCAACAGTAATGACTAGTCTTCATTTCATCTTAAGTTTTTGGAATGTATGTGGCTAACATCCCACAAACTTGCTGCTAGAGCTGAATGAGTTTATTATAAAGTATATTCTGGTGTCTCTTTTCCTTTGTAACTTTTCTTTTTAAATAGTTTTTGGAAGGTGCTACCATAGAAGTAGATCAAATCCATACGCATATGCGGCCTTTGCTGATGATGCTGGGGGATTATCGAAGCTTGACGCTGAACGTCGTGAATCGTCTCACTTCCGTTACCAGGCTCTTCCCAAACTCCTTCAATGATAAATTTTGTGATCAGATGATGGTAAGCCAAATGCATTTAAACATAGTTTGTAATCAACCTGAAATTTTAGCTTATTTTTTTCTAGGTAAGTAATATACATGTGTGTGTGTATATATATATATACGTGGTATAAAATTCAGAAGTGTGAAAAGGGTACTGTGAAAGTCTCCCGTCCCTGAACTCCAGCAGCCCACCTCCCCTTCCTGGGGACAGCCGGTGTTAATGGTTTCCTGTATGTCCATCTAGAGATGTTTTACATTTGTAGTAGGACATACATATATTCTTTTCCTCAGAAGGAAGCACCATATACACACAGTTCTTACTTTTTCTATTTACTACTCGTCTTTTCAGATCAGAACATGAAGTGCTTCTTCTTTCTGTCTCATGGCCACGTGATATTTCAGTACGTGGACATGCCAGAATTCATTTCACCATTCCCCCACTGACGAGCATCTAGATTGCTCCCAGTCTTTCGCTATTATAGACAGTGATGTAGTGAAAAATGTGTAAGAACTTTAGAAGTCTTTAGGGTTTTTTAAAATTACTAAGGAAGTAATTATGCAAATAAAATGCCTGTTTGACAGTGTTTAGATTTGAATTATAAACAGATGCAGGAGATTCAGCTATTAACTTCCTTATGCATTTGTTCAATTTTGTTTCTGTTAAGTAGATGTTTATAATAACTTAGGATTTCAGGGTACATGACTGTAAACGTGCACGTAGTTTTCATGCTTATGTTTCTCAAGTGGCCTCTGGCCATTTAGACATCTCAGGGTCCTGAAGGTATTTGTTTCGGTAACTGCAGTACATGTAGTGTGTGTGGAGTGCAAATCTATGGCTGTGTGAGGACCACACAGCTTTTTACCTCACATACGGTTTTTTCATATCTGCAGACACCTAAGAAGGGAACAGTGACCAAAACACCTAACTAGGAGTTGGTAGTCTTATGGTTGGCCCTAAAAATTGTAGCTGATGCCCTATTAGAGTGTTACTGGGAAACAGTATTCCATGGTAGTAAATTTTCCGAATCGAAAAGCTCCTTCCTCTTTAGCTTCCAGATGTGTGTAACACACACGCCCTTCCAGTGTCCGCGCACGCACACCTTAGCAGGTGTGGTCACGGTCACTTCCTAATGCGAGCACATCAGATCCCGCGCACGCACACCTTCGCAGGTGTGGTCACGGTCACTTCCTGACACGAGCACATCAGATCCGTGCTTTATCTGCCATTACGTCGCAGCTCTTGGCGCTTGCAGCGTGAGACCCATGCTGTGTTCCAGATGGCCTGGCCTTGTTGTTTGCATCTCTTCCCTCTCCCCCGCCATTTCTTGCTGCCTTCGCCTGCCTGCCGGAGGCTACGTGTTTGTGGCTAGTTGGTGGGCTAACTGCTAGGCTAACCCTTCACGTTTGCTGTGAGCTGGGAATTCACTCAGTGACTGCTGTTGCCCAGAATTTTGAGAGCAGTCTGAAGAGACTGCTCTACTACCTTAGAGTCGTAGTTTCTGACGTAGGCCAGGAGTCTTTTCTCCCTACAGTGAAGTCCGGGGGTTTGTGTGTCCAGTTTGTTGAGGGGACTTCCCCCCCCCCTTTTTTGGCCTGAGAGCTGTTTTCAGAAGGATTAAAATTTCTCTGAAAGCAGATAGTGTTGACATACTTGGGTAAAGAAGGACTGAGTTGCCGTCTGTCCAGCCATTTTCCTCTGGCCCCCACCTTGCCCGGGTCCAGTCCGGGGTCTGTGCCAATGGCTTCTGATGTGTCCCGTGCCCGCCGCGCCAGGGTTGGGCGGGGAGGGTGGTGGTCAGGCACACACTGGCCCTTTTGAGTCTTGTTCTTTAGAGCCATGCTCAATCACTGAGCCTTTGTTTTCCCGCGTATGATATGTTTTTGAGGTTCACAGCTCAAGCCTTCAACATAATTTTAAGAGCTAAGACACCCTGCTGTGTAGGATGGGCATTCATGAAAACAACCCTGAAAATTTGCCTTTTTAAAAATGTGAACTGCTGGACATTTGACTTTCAAGTCTCTCATGTGGGTATTTGCTGTGGATAGCTCCTTATTGAGCTAGAAGTGAATTTATATACAGTTAGTGTTATTTTTTTTCCTTTGGGGCATCTGAAAGCAGAGTGAATAGGGGATGCAGCTGGCTGCTTCCTTCGCCTTTGGTTTTGTTCCTCTCTTATCTTTGGTAAAGTAGCTGTTGTAGTAAGATAGAGTTTTATGAACCTAGATCTTGGTGATCATTAATATCTTTCCAGGAATTTTACTGACAAATAGCTTAATGTACTTAGTTTCTTTGAAAGCATGTATATTTTAGTGTTTCTCAGTGTGTGTTCTTTGGAACGCTGGCCCAGTAAGTGTTTAGATGGATTTAAGTCATCTGTCCCCAAGCCTCTTTGACCACGGAGTCCTTTTTAAAAACAACTAGTTAACTTCCCGTAGGGCTTCAGTATGTGAAGAACAAGTTTGGACGGTGTGGGAAGTGAAGGTAGATCTGTTATTTGGATAGTCTTGTGGTTTTACCTGTAGGCTCTGAGTGCTTATCTGCCAGGTTTTGCTGGACACCATGGCTGGGAGCCTGGCTGCCGCGTGCCCCGGTCAGGCCAGAGTTGCTCTGGGCTCAGGGATCTCTTTTCTCGTGCTCTTGCCGTAGAACACAGAGTCTGATCACATAACGATTGCCCTGGTTCTGCACCGAAGGGAATTGCTTCCTGTTTGCACTCATCTGTGCAGCCTCTGACCAAATGGGATCCGTGCTCATCTCACCAGCCCATCCCCCACCCTCCCCTTGTGCCCTCTACTCCTCAGCCATATACAGCGGCCAGCCCTCCTGTTGGTGGCTTCAGGGCCTTTGCGTCTCCTTTTCTCTGCCTGATGTGCTTGAGCTTCTGGAGAGTCTGCCTCAGCAGGGCGGGGGAGGGGGGCCTCCCTGACCCCGACCCCCTTCTCCAGCTGATTCCTGTTCCTCCCCTTACCGTGACTGTGTATCTCACCTGGTTCTCCCCCGCTGGAAGCTGAGCTGGAATGAGGCTAGGGATGATGTCCGCCTGTTCCCCTCTCCCCCCCGGGGGCCTGGCCTGATGCCTGGCTCCTCGAGGCTCTCCACGAACAGGTGCAGCGCAAAGTAAGGTGGTCATAGGAGCACAGCAGTGAAATGCCAGCCTCAGAATGGCCAGGTTTCAGGACGTTTTTCTGTGACATCAGGGTCAATTCAGCCTTCTGCTCGTGCGACATGAGGCAAATGCCTGTTATTCCCTTTAGTTCAAAGGTCGGGCTGTTTTAGATTTGAACACTGCCATCTTCACATTGAATATGATGGAAAATGATGATTACCTATGAATCTTCACCTAAGAACAGCACGGAATTGAACTGATCGTGTGTGAGGGAAAGCTGTCTAAGGATGTTGTTTTTTTCAACAGCAACATCTACGAAAGTGGATGGAAGTGGTGGTCCTCACCCACAAAGGGGGCCAGAGGAGCGACGGAAACGTGAGTGACTTGTTTGCTTCTGGGAAGGGCAACCGCACCGGGCACTGCTGTTTGCAATGTTAATGTCGGAGCAGTGCTTTTAACTAAAATACCGGTCAGAAACCCAGTTTATGTAATTCTAGGCCTGTAAATTGTTGAACATCTTTTACTAGCCTTACGTTTTGCCTTTATTTTTCTTAATTATTGAACATTCCTTTTTGTGTTTCTTTGAAATCTCCTTTCTTCACTTAAATACAACTTTTTCGTTGATGAGAATTCTGGGAAGCTTGAAATGTTAGTATTTTAATTTTACTGGTTTTGCTGTAAAGTGTATAAAGTGTATTTTCTAGACTGTTCTTGGCAGCTGCTGTTTGCATGGTGGTGCATTCCTCAGCTATGGTTTCCCATGGCTTCCCATCATCACTGCCTCATGAAACTGAGTGTAGGTTTCAGGACTTTAGACACTGAGGATAACGTAGCAAAGCATCACATAAATACTGGCATGTATGTTGACGGGTCCGAATCCCCCATCCCAACTGTTTGCCAAAAATCAAATGGCCAGGACTTCAAAACACATTTTTTATGGCTTTAAGGGAAAACTACTTTAGGTAAATTTTTTTACGTGTCTGATGTTGGTCATTTTAAGACTTCACTCTTTAAACATAATGGATCTTGCTGTTTTGAATCTAATTTGCATATGTTAATATTCGTTTAAAATACTTTTTAAGTTGATGACTGTCCTATCGGTAGGATCGTGTTTTCCCTAAGGTCCTGTTACACCTGGTGAAATTGTACGGCAGTGTCCTAACGAGGGGATTCTCTAGCTCTTCAGGGGCATGATCAACGTGGCTTTCTGTCTTCCTGTGCGTATTTGTTGGATGCTGTGTTTCATCCCAACTTGGATTTTTTTTTTTTCTTTTCGGCTTTATTATGCTTTGTTTTGGCCATTCTGTGTCAAGGTGTTTTGTTTATGTAAGTGTCAATTCCTGCTGCTTCTAAAAACAGCCAACTAGGCAAAACTAAACCAGGATTTTACACTTTTTTTAGGAATGTTACACTACCGTGACCTCTGTGAAGGTTTGTTATTCATACAGGGAAAAACCAGGAACTCTTCACGGGGGAGAGCAGAGTGTGTGTTCAGAGCTTAAACTCTTGGCCGTAGGTACAGGTGCCTCTCTGCTTTTCCTCCCCACCTCTCAGCCGCTTAGCTATTTTTGCTCTAAGTTTTATATTTGTTTTATAGTCTGTTAATTCTCTGAAACACACAGCTAGTTCTAGAATAAACACTTAACAACCTCCAGGGGGCAAGTGAATGATTTCCATGAGATCAGAAAGATTCCATCCACGTTTACAGCGGGTTGTTTGGAGGGCTCCTTGGATGGGGCAGGGGCAGCGGGCAGGAGATGGAGCTGTGGGCACTGGGAAGTCCTCCAGCTCCCGCGGAAACGTGTCATGACCATCATAGGAGGCCACTCCCTGACCAGCCTGGGAACACCCAGCTCTGCGGGGGTGGCCTCAGGCTGTGCTGTTTGGGCAGCGTGCCCACAGTTTCATCACCTCAGCCCGGGGCCAAGCTGCCGTTCTGCTCTTGAGCTCTGATCATTTTTTATGGATGTTGTTCAGGATTGGGAATGGATCTTGGATCGTAGTTTGTCCTCATTTGGTTGAATCCCCAAATAATATTATATGATTGAGAACCTGCAACTGAAGACATGTTAAATAGTGGACTATTTATAAGAAAACAAATACAAGCTTTTCTGTGATGGTGGGTACCCTGATGATCAGAGCTTTGCACGAGCACCGTGTTTGAGGAAGGTTTGCTGTTTTAGCATCGCGCTCCCAGGGGAGAATGCCTGACCCCCTTGCCGTGCCATGTTTGTGTGCGTACACAGCTTCACTTCCCAAAATAACCCAGCTACCTGTGGGTGGCATCATGGCCTCCGGGTTCTTCCGGGTGTGGGGGCCTCACACATGCCCGGTTAAGGGGGCTGAACCACCTGGTACTCTCCAGATTTCCTCTGGGAAAGAGGAAGAAAATTTCTTTAACGTCAGCGCTGCACATAAAGATCGTAACTTACTCGAAACAAAAACAGGTTTTTAAATGTATTTGCTTACAGCAGTTTCTCCCCCTGGGCGAGAATTCCGAAATTCCTGCTTTTTAAATTTGATTTAGGGAAGGGATGTATGCTATTCTACACTATCTGAAGGGCTCTGTTTTGACATCTGAAGGGTGGACGCTGTACTTTTTTTTGCTGTTGAGCATTTGTTAATTATTGTGTGCTTTTTGATAATTGTCTTTACTGTCTTGTTTCCCCAATAATCCTTACTGTGTATGAGTATATGGGAAGTTTTTATGTAAATAACATAAATAGAAAAAAGATGATTTTCCTCCCCATCCTCAGGAAAGCATTTCCGAGTGCGGGAGATGTTCCTTGTCTCCATTCTGTCAGTTTGAGGTGAGAACAACCCTATTAAAGTCAGTTTATGACTTGCACTGTGAAGAACAGTTTATATTTTCTTTTCTTTTCTTTTTTACCTTTTTGTTGCCTTTTTTCATGCTGTAATTTTTGTTTTGGTTCAGCCTGCCATGGAAGGGGTAGAGGTGAGAATCTCAGTGGAGGTGCAGGAGGGGGTGTTGTCGTATTTGGTTTTGCTGTGACTTGTGGTTCTGTGGTGGACAGAGTGCGTTGTGCCTTGGAGTGCAGTGAGCCGTATCGTCTGTCTGTGGCAGAGTCGTATTAGTACCATTGCTGTGAACTGTCCGGATGCCACGCATGTTTCCTGTCAGGACGTTTTAAGCAAGATTCTAAGTTCTTTGGTTTTTACATGTTCGAATTGCAATTTATTTCAATACCATTTCAGATTCAACTGGGTTTTGCTCTCAGAATGTTCGTATGAGCTCCTATATCTCACAACCTCTTGGGAGGAAACTACACAAAGAATATTATACCTGCTAGGAATTGGGAGGAGCTCTGTTTTCTTTCACACTCCTAAGTGCCTGCCTACCTGGAGTTTAAGACCTCATTGCCCCTCCGCGCGCCCAGTCCCCCGCATCTCTTGCACACATACACCACACCGACGTAGTCCCGACACTGGGACTTCGGACAAACCCGGAGCTTTCCCTCTGCTGTAAAATGGGGATGATGACATCCGTCAGTCCTATCTGCCAGTGGTGGTGTGAAGACCAAAAGAAGTGATTTCTTGATTGTGCTTTGAAAACGAAAACCCGTAATGCAAAAGTGCTGTTATGAGTACGTTGTAATTTCAGAGTAGAGCTTGCTCTGTGTGCAGACCTGGAAATTCCATAGAAGAGAACTCTCTTTTCTTCTTCTTTCCCATTTTCTTCGTAGAGGCATTCGGGGAAGTATCCCAGATGCTACTGGGATGTGGTCCCTCCTGACGAGTGTTTATCATCCCCATTTTACTGTGCTGAGTGTGACGGACCTCCTGTTGTGCACAAGGCAGGGTGGCACATCAGGGAGTCTTCCCTTCTCTGGCCATGGCTGTGGCCATGTGGGATCTCTTTGAATTGCAGATTCCAAACTATGGGAACTGCCACTGAGAACAGAACGTTGGAACAAGAGCGATTGACCACTGAGCTGTTAGCACCTTAAAGAGTGCGGAAATGTTGGCATTTCACATTTTCCGTACGATTCAGTAGAGCAGTCTGCCAGCCTCATCTTCAGGCCTGGTTGACAAATACTTAGTACCATGGTCAGTCGTTTATTTACACAAATCTTGAATTTTCAGGATAAATACTGGAGGGTGTTTTGAAGACTTTGTTTGTGCTAAGTTTTGAGGGCAGAAGAAGTCTGTGCCCTCAGAACTTAGGGTACCGGGAAGACCCCATGATGTCGCAGCAAAGCGGGGGAATCGTGACACTCTCACAGCCACAGGCATGCTCGTCCCCTCCTCCACGAGGGGCTTGCGCGGGCAACCCCCAGCTCACTTCCAACACTTGGCCCTGTTCCTGAAAACAGACGCAGCCCAGTCACATGGGGGCACACAGCTCCTTCTCCTCTCCATTGACAGGG
Organism: Zalophus californianus; assembly: GCF_009762305.2. NCBI lineage: Eukaryota > Metazoa > Chordata > Mammalia > Carnivora > Otariidae > Zalophus > Zalophus californianus. Next base: position 108,212,148 of record NC_045604.1, on the reverse strand, counting down.
GGAAATCTGAAAGCCAAGGGCAGTTAGTTCCCTTGGGCCACAGCAGTAACCTGACCTTGGTAAATTGTGGCTTTTTACATGTTAATTCTTTGCTTCTGGTGGCTAGCCTTGCGAATGTAGCTAGACCATAGTAGGGTCTGTAGTCATGTTGGTATCTCTAGCTGGCAAAATTAATTGGCCTATTTTGTAATTTCTGGTTTTCTTCATTAGGAAATGAAAATTTGTTCGGCAATTATAAACCTTTTTCACCTGATCCCAGCTGCACCTCAAACTCTGGTCAAGCCTTTGTTAGAGGTGGTGATGAAAACTGAACGGGCTATGTTGATTGAGGTAATGGTCAAACTCAGGGTTACTTCTGATTCTTCCTCCATCTGTTGGCTTGTGATGTTTTCACTTCGTTAGATTTTAGATGGCTTGCTCTAACAGCCTGAAGATGTTTGATGTTAATATTTGCTTACGGCTGTAGCACACTCCGGTTACGGAGGGGAGACATGCCTCTTCCTGCCATGGTAGGTCTTAGACCAACGAAGCCTCAAGCCCCGAGAAGACGCCGTTTCCCCCCATGTTTTCTAGGCTGGCAGTCCCTTCAGAGAGCCTCTGATCAAGTTCTTGACACGGCACCCCTCACAGACGGTAGAGCTGTTCATGATGGAAGCTACCCTGAATGATCCCCAGTGGAGCAGAATGTTTATGGTAGGCACGTGGGGAGCTGGAGTCAGGCGCCCCTGCAGATTCGTGTCAGCCAGTGTGCTCTGAAATCTGAAATTCCTATTTCACTCTTCAGCGCCTCGGCTTTATTTTTTCTGTCGTGTATCCGAGCGTTTGAAACATCATTGTTGTGTATGTGAAAAGTTGGAGTGGAGGTGATCCTTCTTGAGGATTTTGGTGGTGGTGACAAATGAATGAGCTGCTGGGATCATGAAATCCATAATCACAAAGTGTTATTACTGTTAAGAAGCATTTTGTTCTTAAAAGGGTGTTTATAGCGACTTTTTAGCCTGCCTAGGGAGATTAGAAAGGACCTTAGAATTCAGAACATCTAAATCTTCTGTTGGTTTTGACTAGCTTAAAATGGCTCGTTCTGTTTTGTTTTCAGAGTTTTTTAAAACACAAAGATGCCAGACCTCTGCGAGACGTGCTGGCAGCTAACCCCAACCGGTTCATCACTCTGTTGGTGCCTGGCGGCACCCAGACCGCCGTGCGCCCCGGCTCCCCCAGCACTAGCACCATGCGCCTGGACCTTCAGTTTCAGGCCATCAAGGTAGCTTCTCTTCACCGAGCACCTGAAATCTTAAAAGTTTAGGCAAGACGCACAGAGAACCCTGTCAGTTCCCTAACCCTGTCGCTTCTTTGACAGATCATAAGTATCATAGTTAAAAACGATGACTCCTGGCTGGCCAATCAGCATTCTCTGGTGAGTCAGTTGAGACGCGTGTGGGTCAGCGAAACCTTTCAAGAAAGACACCGGAAAGAGAACATGGCTGCCACCAACTGGAAGGAGCCCAAGCTGCTGGCCTACTGTCTGCTGAATTACTGCAAGTGGGTGCATCCGTTTGTCTTCTCTTCACGTCGAGTGACTTGTTCTGGCCTGCAGGCGAAACCAGAGCCTGTCTGGGAGTTTGGGCTGGGCTGTGGTTCACTGGTCACGTGTAGTCACATTTGTTACAGAGAACAGCCTGGGACTTTGAGCTGTTTAAAGGCAACTCAGAGATCGTATGTAGCCATGAAGCGGGCCGTGACCTAATCTGTTCTTGTTTGGCCCTGCAGAAGGAATTACGGAGATATAGAATTGCTGTTCCAGCTGCTCCGGGCCTTCACGGGTCGTTTTCTCTGCAACATGACGTTCTTGAAGGAGTATATGGAGGAAGAGATTCCCAAAAATTACAACATTTCTCAAAAACGTGCCCTGTTTTTTCGCTTTGTGGACTTCAATGACCCCAACTTTGGCGATGAACTGAAAGCCAAGGTGAGTCCCACTGTGAGGCAGGGGGAGCTGCGGGTGTAGGAGCTCGTTTTCTAGGGAAGCGAGGGCACTGTTGGTGTTCTGCTGTGTCCACAGTGGTCTGGACTGTTTGTGAGGAAAAGGCCCTTGTTGAGGAGCACACGACAGATCCGGAGTGAACCGGTGTTGAGAAGTAGTTTGCTAGCGTCCTTGTGTTTAGAAAATGACTTATCAGACATGAGAAGATTAGACAGACTGACGTCGCATTTCCTCCTGTTTCACTGTCCCTTTCCAGCCGACTGCTTGAGTAAAAGACAGGATGATGGGTCACACCCTTGACTGAGCTCTAACTTCTCGGGTGCGAAGTGACCCGCTGGTGGCCCCACCCACCTTAGGAGAAATGAAGAGCATGGCTTTGCTTTTCCTTCTCCTTCATTTTTAAATTTCTTTGTAGGTTCTGCAGCATATCTTGAATCCTGCTTTCTTATACAGCTTTGAGAAGGGGGAAGGAGAACAGCTCTTAGGACCTCCCAATCCAGAAGGCGATAACCCGGAAAGCATCACCAGCGTGTTTATAACCAAGGTGGCATCACTAATAATACGTTGGCACAAAAAGTAACTTAGCAGATGAGTGAGTGAGAGAGAATGTGTGAGTGTGTGTGCGTGTGTGATGGGTTCGTTGAAAAACATATTTTTCTAAGGTTTTTATTTTTCATGCTTGCATTTATAGTAGAGCATTATAATTCTTACTGGTACAGTTTTAAAGGCAGCTTTACTTTAGGATGGATTGACTTTCCACACTGATAGAGTCCACTGAGAAATCGAACGTATGTCAGTGAAAACTCAGATTATCAGAGTTATTTTGTAAAAATCCCTTTTGCTGGTCGTATTGGAAGTACAGTTTTCAGCTTTAGCTTTGCAAAACAACCTACCAAAAATCAGTGGGAACATCAGACCAGATCTGGTTGTCAAGTTCACTAAACCGTGGTTGTAGCAGCAGTGATGTCTGAGGTTACCTTAGGTGTTACAGTCTCTGCATTTTTACGGTTGTGTTTCCAGTTTGCAGCAGAGGGGTGGTGTGTTTCTTTGAGAAATACCCGCCCAGTGTTCCTTACCGGGCCTGTCCCGTCCGTGCACGGCAGGCCTCCGAACTTTGCTGCCAGGTGCCACGTTTGCCTTGAGGTTGGTAGAGTGTTCCGTTTACACGTTCCGCTGGCGTGCTGTGAGCAGCGGGCATTCCTCAGCAGCGTGCCGCATATGCACAAATGCCCTTGGGAAGTACTCAGTTTCTCCCCTCGGTCGCTGTTCCGTCCTGGGGTGCAGGTGGAGGGGACTGTTGTTCTCACTGGCAGTTTATTGGTCCTTATGTAGTCTTTGTCCCTAAAGACAGGCCGCCTTCCTGCAGTTTTCACCCCACCTTTACCCTCTCTAGGAATGCGAGCTGAGCCCAAGGGATCTTTATGAGTCCCCATGCTGGTATTTGCCTTATTCTGGGCAACTGTGGGGAGATGGTCACCCAGACGCGGCCCCTTCCCCCGTGCTGCCTTCTCTACACTGTCTTTTGGGTTGAATGCTGCTGACGCGGCACAAGCGAGGAGCTGGGATTTGAGTGTCAGAGGACAGATGGCAGCGCGCAGGTGGGGGCCCCGGGGTGGGGCCGTCGGGAAGCAGCAAATCCAGGGGGGAGGGCGCTTAGGGGGCTCAAGGGGCCCTGATGAAAACACAGTCGTGGGGGAGACTTCAGCCTTTCAGAGCTTCCTGGTAGACGGAAGGTGGTCAGGATGCCCACTTGAACGATGCAGGTGTGCACTGGATTCAGGAGAGACATGTGGAGTGTTGGGGGTGCACTTTTTTTCATATATTCATAAAACGCGGAAATCTATCAGATATTTGATTCAATCAAAAACTAACAGTTTCATTAAAGTAGAGATTTGTTTTCTAGGTAGCGTTTTCTGATCATAATACTGAAAAATCAGGACTAGATAATAGCTGACTAGGAAAAATCCCAACTACTTGGAAATTAAGAAACTCCACCCTGAATCAGTCACCTTGTGTCAAAGAGGAGGCCCTCCTTGTCCCCTCAAGTTCCTTCACCCGCTGCAGGGGGTGCCTGCCCTCCGGCATTGAAATAAATTCAGTGAGTTTCTAATCCACGCACGTAAAAGGGAAATCGATGTGACATTATTGCTTCCCTTGTTGTGAAACTTGATGTTATGTACGCATACAGAGCGTGTGCGCGTGCGTGTGTGTGCGTGCGTGCGCACGGTTTAAAAGTTTCAAGCATGTCGTGTAACCCTTAGCGGGTGGCTCGATGCGGGGCCAGAAATGAGCTTTCCTGCGCGTGTCTCCCGCAGGTCCTGGACCCGGAGAAGCAGGCGGACATGCTGGACTCCCTGAGGATTTACCTGCTGCAGTACGCCACGCTGCTGGTGGAGCACGCGCCACACCACATCCACGACAACAACAAGAACCGCAACAGCAAGCTGCGCCGCCTGATGACCTTCGCGTGGCCCTGCCTGCTCTCCAAGGCCTGTGTGGACCCGGCCTGCAAGTACAGTGGCCACCTGCTTCTGGCGCACATCATCGCCAAATTCGCCATACACAAGAAAATCGTCCTTCAGGTACCGTGAGGCCCCCCACCGCCACCTCCCCCCGACACTCCGTGGGCTTGCGCACATGTACGCGCCGCCCCCTCCTACCGTCGCGGCCTCCTTCCCTGTTGTCCCTCCCGGCACCGTTAAAAATGCTCGTTCCTGCCATCTGACAAGTGCCGTGAACTCTCCCGTGACTGTGCATTCTCTCCTCCCTCCCCAGTTACTGCTCTGCTCTCTCGTTCCTCTGCAGCCTTGCCGTCAAAACAACAAAATATCTCCCTTGTCCACCTCATGCTCCTCTACGCATGTGCGTTCCTCTCCTGGCTTCCATTCTGCTGGTCTGTTGAAACCATTCTGGAAGGGCCCAGCCCACTCCTTAGCTAAAGATACGAGGCACTTCAGAACCTCGTGTTGTACTGACCCTCTGCTGACGCCGAGCACATGTTGCCTGAGTCCCTCGGTGGTTTGGGCCTTGATGCCAGGTGGCCCTGGATTTGAGTTTGTTATTTGCGGTCACAAGTTCCTGTGACCCTGAGTGAGTCAGTTCTTGTCTGTAAGAATTAAAGGTAGTGATATACTTCAGTGCTCAGCCTGTCTGTCCCATTAACATTTTATAAATGATCGCCCTCGTCCTGTCCTGTGAGGTCACTTCTAATTGTTTTCCTCTGACCGCTTCGTCTTGTGAGCTTCTGTGGTGTTAAACCCCAGACCTCGACAAGGCCCACGACCTCAGACATCACCTCCCACAGCCATGTCTCTGTGGCGCTGTCCCCCCAGCCAGAGACCCAGGGACCATCCCTGACACCCTCTAGTGCCCCCTGGTGTCCGATCGTGGGCAGATCCTGTTGCTTTCCAACACCTGTCCCGTCCCCTCCACCCTCAGCACCTGTCAGGTGGTCTTTGTGTCCTCTGACCTTACTTACCTCAGGACGTCACCTCTCACTTGCGCTATTCCGAGACTGCCTCTGACAGCAGCCCCTTCAGCTCCATTTGCCACACGGTGGCCAGAAAGAAAGGGTCTCTGCGCTTCAGCTGACTTCCCGTGGGTTACACTAGAGCAGGTTCCTGCGGAGAGCTAGGTCTCGCTCATCTTTGTCTACGGCACGCTAGCCCAGCGTGGGCCCGGAGTGGGTGCTCGGGAGGGAAGGAATGAATGTGTTCATCGCTCAAAACTTAAGGAGAAAGCAACTGCATTCTTTTCTAATGAGACAGCCCTAGGGAATTTTGTAAAAATCATTTTGCAGAAATACCCTGTCTTGGTTCAGAGTGATTGGGATTTTTCTTGTTTCTCTGAGCCTTTGTTCTCATCCCAAGTAAGAGTCTCTTCCCTGCGTTAGGTATTTCACAGTCTGCTCAAGGCCCACGCGATGGAAGCTCGAGCGATTGTCAGACAAGCGATGGCCATATTGACTCCAGCGGTGCCTGCTAGGATGGAGGACGGGCACCAGATGCTGACCCACTGGACGAGGAAGATCATCGTGGAGGAGGGCCACACGGTCCCTCAGCTGGTTCACATTCTGCATCTGATTGTGCAGCATTTCAAGGTGTGTAGAAAGTACTGTAGACAGGGCTGTTCTGCATGCTCAGCCATTGGCTTTGCCCTTTTGCTTATCTTCAATTTGCATTAATAAGGTGGCTGTTCATCTTTTAGTAAAGGTATTTCTGGTCCGTTGTGCGTTTGGGGACGGAGGGGTGCTTTGTCAACATGAAAATGGTTCTGGTTTAGAGACTATGTCCCAGGTATCTGCTTCTGTCTAGGACTGTGTTTTTCTTGTAAGTACTCGGGTAACAGTGAGTACCGATAATTAGTACTTTGGGAAGTAGTCATCGTTAACTCTAGGTTTTGGTAACTTGGCTTGAAGAGTTGTTTGTGTCGTTGGCACCTCCTTCTCTAGAGCCAAATCCCGCACTGTGTTAGATTGATTCAAATGTAAATATTTCTTGTAGATTTCAGGTAGAGGAGAAAATTCTTTATAGCCAGCTCTTTTAGAATTGGAGATTTGCCTCTCGGTATGGCTGAGTGTCTGTGACATCAGGTCTGAAGTTTGGTACATGTTACTAGTTTTGCCTACTTAAAGAGAATTCAGTGTTGCAAGATTTTTTTTTAAAGATTTTTTATTCATTTGAGAGACCATGCATGCATATGAGCAGGGGGGAGGGTCAGAAGGAGAGGGAGAAGCAGGCTTCCCCCTGAGCCGGGAGCCTGACACGGGGCTCAATCCCAGGACCCTGGGATCATGACCTGAGCTGAAGGCAGATGCTTAACCCACTGAACCACCCAGGCATCCCGGTGTTTCACCATTCTTTAAAGATGGTACTAAACGGGGGGTGCCTGCGTGGCTCAGCCGTTAAGTGTCGGCCTTCGGCTCAGGTCATGATCTCAGGGTCCTGGGATCAAGTCCCACATCGGGTTCCCTGCTCCGCGGGAAGCCTGCTTCTCCCTCTCCTTCTGCCCCTGCTTGTGCTCTCCCTCTCTCTCTGTGTCTCTCTGTCAGATAAATAAAATCTTAAAAAAAAAAAAAAAAGGTACTAAAGGGCTGAAGTACAGTGTTCTATTGGGATTCAGTGAGGGGCTGGGGTGGGGGGTGATAAATACCCACACACATCCATAAGTTGATGAGAATTTCTTTGCTAAGTCACAGGTCAGAAGTCTTGAGCAGGAGTCTGGGTAAAGTGCGCGTATATGTGCGTGCATGTGTGCGTGTTGGTGTGCACACATGTGCATCCTCGTGCTCGGGTGTCAGGCGTGGTGCCGCAGCCCTGGGGTGATGCAGAGCCCGTGCCCACAGGTGTACTACCCAGTGCGACACCACTTGGTGCAGCACATGGTCAGTGCCATGCAGCGGTTAGGCTTTACGCCCAGCGTCACCATCGAGCAGAGGAGGCTGGCCGTGGACCTGTCCGAAGTCGTCATCAAGTGGGAATTGCAGAGGATCAAGGACCAGCAGGTATGGCCACCAGACTTCTGTCGTCCCAGATGACATTCCTTCTGCTTCTCCCTAGAAATCACTCCTAAAAGTCACGTGTGTGTGTGTGTTTGTGTGTCTTTAAGCCGGATTCAGACATGGACCCAAATTCAAGTGGAGAAGGCATCAACTCTGTCTCATCCTCCATTAAAAGAGGCCTGTCGGTGGATTCCGCCCAGGAGGTGAAACGCTTCAGGACGGCGACGGGGGCCATCAGCGCGGTAAGCGTTGCGCGCACGCCGTGTGTGCTTGCTTTTATGGGTTCTGCACTTCCTTGAAGGAGTTCGTTCATTTGTTCCACAAATTCTGAGTGTGGCCTCAGTACCCGGCACCGTGCCCAAGACACAGCTGGGAAAGGCTGCGCTCAACAGGGAGAAACCCAGTGACGCCCAACTTACCCACGGGTGTTTCCCAAGTCAGCACACGTTTTTCTTGATGCATGTTTAATACCCTCAGAGTTCTGAGGAGAATGGTTCATTCCTTGCAGTAAGGCTCTGAGGGAAACTGTGAGGTAAGAAAATTGAGAACGTGCACCCATGTTGTGTTCGGTATTTTAAAAGATTATGTCCTATTTTGTTGGAGGGCAGCCGCCAAGAGAGCCCTGGGCATGCTCGCTCTCCTCGCCCCTTGTGGAGGTGATGACTCTGTCACTTTGTGCCTCGGTTGAACTGTCCCTCCCCTCACCACTCCTCCCGAGGACGTGGTCCCGGCATCCACCTGTGCTCAGGTTGGACTCCCGGAACCACGTGAGGTTTTGTCCATTTACGTGTCTGCACACGGCGGTGGCAAGCAGGTCTCCCTGGTGCTCGCCCTGCCGGCTCACTGCGGAGCCTCCCAGCTCCTCTCCCTCCTCTCCCACACACATTCCACAAAGCAGAGGACCGATGGCTCTCTTACCGAATCTGAGTCCAGGCAGCGCGCAGAACAGCATCTGCCCCCGGGAGGGCCGCATCCTGTGAGCTGGCTGCACAAGTGCCCTGCGTTGGGAATGCATCATTGAGATGCTCTTGCTGCCTCTTCTAGGTGTTTGGGAGGAGCCAGTCGCTGCCCGGAGCGGACTCCCTTCTTGCCAAGCCCATCGATAAGCAGCACACAGACACCGTGGTGAACTTCCTCATCCGCGTGGCTTGTCAGGTGCGGCTTCCCGGGGATGTCTTCTGCTAGGGGTTCCTGAGAACAAAGACTTTTTAGTAGAATCCAGAATGTTATCTCCGATAAAAATAGACAAACCAAGGTCTGAGGCTAGCTCTGTCACCTTCATACCAAATTTCACTGATTTCATGACATGCTAATATTTCTGAAACCTGCCTATGTTTTATGAGTGATAAGATTTTTTTTGAAAGGTTTTTTTCTTTCAGTGGTGATAAAATAATGGTGTATCTTTTTCTTTATGATTTTATTTATTTATTTATTTGACAGAACAAGTGGCAGCGTGGGGGAGTGGCAGCAGAGGGAGAGGGAGAAGCAGACTCCCCGCTGAGCAGGGAGCCCAGTGTAGGGCTTGATCCTAGGACCCCAGAATCATGACCTGAGCCGAAGGCAGGCGTTTAATCACCTGAGCCACCCAGGCGCCCCAATGAGGGTGTATCTTATAATTAAGGGCATCGTGGTGTTGGCAAAACAATGGCAGTAGATCAGTGATCTTGGGCACATTATTTAACTTCCAAGGTACCTGTCTCATAAAGGTGCTGCTGGGATGATCCAACATTACATAAATGATGTACAACATTTAGTCATTTAAGTGTCTTTAAAACTTGTGTTTGTGGGGCACCTGGGTGGCTCAGTCGTTAAGTGTCTGCCTTCAGCTCAGGTCATGATCCCAGGGTGCTGGGATCGAGCCCCGCATGGGGTTCCCTGCTCAGCAGGAAGCCTGCTTCTCCCTCTCCCACTCCCCCTGCTTGTGTTCCTTCTCTCGCTGTGTCTCTCTGTGAAATAAATAAATGAAATCTTTTAATAAATAAATAAATAAAATTTGTTATTCACATCAGTGTATTTTCATGGATTTGTTGGAAATCTATTTCTGAAACTTCATTTTTCCTTTCAAAAAAACGTCATAAATGAGATTTTTCTAACTAGTTTTTTTAAGAATTTGGGAATCTTAAGTTTGTATAATTATTAAACAGGATAGTAGGTCTTGCCATACTGGTGAGGATTTCAAAGTACTGAGGAGACTCTACTAAATTTTCGAACCAGTACCTTCTTGGTGCTCTGGCACGCTAGGCACAGCCCAGGAGATCTGTGGGGTTGGGGGTTAGCTCAGGCCCTGCTCTTGGGGAGCTGCCTGATACTGATCCATCCGTCACACAAATGAGTGCACATCCCCACTGACCTGACCCCTTAGCAAGGGAGCAGGAGGGCCCCGTCTGAGAGGGGCCGTGAGGCAGAGGAGGCCCCGTTGAGTCAGGTGGGAGAGGAGGTGGCTGGGAGGAGAAAGCTGGACTGCACGGGCGAGAGGCAGTGTCAGGCATGAGGATGTTCACGGTGAGACGGGGCCTTGAGTCTGAGTGCATTTTTCAGGTCAATGACAACACCAACACGGCCGGGTCTCCTGGGGAGGTGCTGTCTCGCCGGTGCGTGACTCTCTTGAAGACCGCCTTGCGACCGGACATGTGGTCCAAGTCTGAGCTCAAACTGCAGTGGTTCGACAAGCTGCTGATGAGTGTGGTGGGTGCCTGTGTCTATCCCCCGCTCCTAGGCTTGGGGCCGGGCCGCTGAACCCTGAACTCTCCGGTCCCTCAGCCAGTCGTGGCTGCTAAGGAGGAGCAGGGGGGAGTTTCACTCCCCGGAAAAGATTTTAAAACTTGAGCTTGAACCCCCAGCCCCAAGCAGTGAGGAGCTTTGGAACTGTCATAGTTCTCTTGGCTACTGAAATCTTGTTTCTTAAACTGACTTCCCAGCTGGCTTGGGATAAATAGTTTTAGTTGATTTATGCGACAACCTCTAAAATAAATGTGAATTTTTAAAGGGAACATATAATTTGTTATTGAGCGCTGTAAAGTCTGGTAGCAAAGAAATTAGCCCCCAGTGCTGATTATTTGGTGGGTTTTTTATTTGGTTTATTTCTGTAAAAACCATGATCCTGTAATTTCTGGCAGCTGCAACCCCATTTTAAATCTTTGTTATATTGCATTGCAAAGACTAACATAATTGCCTCAGTTTTTGAAAGGTTATAAAGATTCCCTGTGCTATGAAAACAGTGTGATCATAGGCTGCCTGTGTGCAGTACATGCTCTGATTCAAATTACTATCATACACAGTCACGGTTGAGTCAAGCTCAGCCATTAGTGGATGGCCTCTGGCAGGTAATAGGCTAACATTTTCATGATGCAGAGTGCCGAGCTCACAGCAACTTTCCACCTTGTTCCCATACTAAGTGGAAGATTTTATCTCAACCCAGTGAGCACACACGGTGTATGTGCAGGGCATCTGTGTGCAAGCCACAGAAACATACGTTTCAAGGAGCAATACTTGACTGCAAACCGTACACTGTATTTTCTGTTATTATTTTTTAATTTTTATTTATTTTTTTAAAGATTTTACCCATTTACCTGACAGAGAGATAGCACACGTAGGCAGAGCGGCAGGCAGAGGGAGAGGGAGAAGCAGGCTCCCCGCTGAGCAGGGAGCTGGACGTGGGGCTCGATCCCAGGACCCCAGGATCATGACCTGAGCCGAAGGCAGCCGCCTAACTGACTGAACCACCCAGGCGCCCCTTTGTTGTTGTTATTATTATTATTATTATTATTATTAATGCTAGCATCATCTGTTAGATTGATTTCCTGACCCACAGTCTCAAAGATACTTCCTTTTGGAAGGATATTTGTATTGTAAGTAAAAATGATATGAGAGAAGTGGAATTCAGTGATTGCTTTTTTAGACCAATTTTAGTGATTTTCCTTTTTTTTTTTTAAGTTTAATTTTTAAGTAATCACTACACCCAACGTGGGGCTTGAACTCACAACCCTGAGATTGAGAGTCACATGCTGTACGGACAGAGCCAGCCAGGCACCCCTGATTTTCACTTTTTAATATTGAGTATTAGTATTTTTCATGAGCTTTTAAAATAGGGGGTTTAACTAATTTCAAGTTGTGCTTGATTTGTGTTTCTGTAACGGACTGTACCAGAGTATTGATGTCGTCTGTGTGTGACCTGTGTTCTCCGTTCCAGGAGCAACCTAATCAAGTCAACTATGGAAATATTTGCACGGGGCTGGAAGTGCTGAGTTTCTTGCTCACTGTCCTCCAGTCTCCAGCCATCCTCAGTAGCTTCAAACCCCTGCAGCGAGGCATCGCCGCGTGCATGACGTGCGCAAACACCAAGGTTCTCCGAGCGGTCCATAGCCTCCTCTCCCGCCTAATGAGCATTTTCCCAACAGAGCCAAGTAGGTGACCCTTCCCCTGGTGCCTGAGTGGATGGGCGGGCATGGAGCGTGTCACTTGAGAGTGCTCATTCTCTGTTTACCATAGGGAGCGTTTTATTATCCTGCTTTTCTTTGTGCTTTCACCCTTCCTTTAAAAAAAAAAATACACATCAGAACTTAATGGCAGCAGTCATGACGTTGTATCTTTTGTTTTGCTTTGGAAATGCTGATGTTATTCATCAGGCAAATGTGACCGTTTCCTTAAGGCAGTGAAGGGGAACTGGGTTATAATGTGTTGTCAAATGTCGAGCAGCTGCCAAGATCGGATTTTGGCGTATCCCACATAAGTGTGTCTTGAGCGTGTTCTGGTTAGGCGTGGTGAGATAAGACGTCATTTAGCTTGGTCAAGTCAGAAGCAGCCCAGAGAGGAGCACCACGCATCCTGCGTGGGAAAGAAGCACCCGGGCCAATTGCCGCAGATCCCAAGAAAACTAAAGCTCCGTGTCTAGTGTGAGGAAAGTTGACCTCCCGGAGCCCAGACAGGTCTGAGAACCCGAACCACAGGACCCACGTTCTCGCTTCTGTTGCAGGCACTTCCAGTGTGGCCTCCAAGTATGAAGAGCTGGAGTGCCTCTACGCGGCCGTCGGGAAGGTCATCTACGAAGGACTCACCAACTACGAGAAGGCCACCAACGCGAATCCCTCCCAGCTCTTTGGTGAGTGTGTGTCTGCCCTGGTTTTTCTAGCAGCCATTCCATTTGGCGTGGATCTCTCTCTCCGTGCTCTCTGGATGAGCTTTCCTTCTGGGAAAGTCTCAGGATGTCAGAAAGACCTTTGAGCTGACGTGTGCTGTGGGTGTCTGTGTGGCCTGGTATACGTGAGGCCCCTGTCCCCTGTGGTCTTAGGGGAACGCTGTCCACATGACCAGTGTCTGTGCTCCCTCAGTCCCTCCCACCTCAGCCTCAGATGCAGGGTCGGGTTGTGGGGGAGCAGTCCCATGTTTCGTGGATCCTGCTGACCCAGTTCTACCTCGGAACACGGAGATGCTGCCAGAGCTGTGTGCCGATGTGGATAACTACTATCTTTCATAATATGCTCACCTGTTAGTAAACCACTCATGAGACAAGAACTAGTCCCTGTCTGCTTGGTGAGGCTCTGGTCGAAATGAAATGAAAGTTGGTTTCTCAGGTAATCGGGGCAGCTGACCGACTGGCCTCCAGAGTTACCCAGAAGTCTAATTTTTGTGAAAACTCCCATCTCTGAGGAGGATTAGACTTTGGGTTAGAAATTAAAAAGTTTTTCAAACTTAGTCATTGTATAAAATTTTGAAAGTACGAAGGAAGGAGAACCACAAGTTGCCTCTGTAATTAGTAACGTTTACTCTTAACATTTGGTGTGTTTTTTTTTTTCTATATATGAGGATATAAATATACGTACAGGTAGCGCTTGTCATGCAAACACTTATATCTGAATTTGCAAACTGAATACATTATTTTTTCATGAGTTTCTTGCTCTCCAAACTCTTGATACTTGCTATCTGAAATTCAGGAGCCAGATAAATTTAGTTAAAATTGTATCCCTAACTGTTCAAGTTTGCCGTCCCTGTTCTAGAACCAGATAGATTTAGATAGTTGAATACTTTTTTGACTTTTAGAAGTGGGATCGTACAGTAGATCCTGCTTTGCAACCTGGCTTCCAGAGCATAAACGTCTTGTTAGTTCTCCAGAAGACTCTCTTTGAGAAGAGCTGACCACCATTGGCCCTTCCTCCCTCCCTTGTGAGGGTGCCAGCAGGCCAGGGGCGGGGGCAGCACTGCGGCTGGTGTCTGGAGAGTTGGTCACACCAGTCCCCTCCCCATCCTCGACCTGGGGCTCAGGTACTGACCCATCGTCACAAGTGCCGCGGGTTCACCTGTTGTAGAATCAGACTGATCATACATTCACTCTCTACTGAGAAATCGTCCAAATCTGTGATGATTGCACCTATAAATGGCAAATAAATACCCTTTTATTGGTCTATAATGGGAGCCATGGATATAAATTTAAAATTTAATGTGTAGGTCAGGATGTTCATAAAAATGTCAGCTAGGAAAGGTAACGTTTTTTTCACATACTTCACGTCGGTGCTCTGACATTTTGCTCATTTTTATTGATCTTAGGCAGTTCTGCAGAATGGGTATAAATTGACTTCTAAAATATTCATCATGTCCAGATACTCTAGGTTTTTTTTTTTAAAGGATTTTCTTTCTTCATTTTTCTCCCCCCAAGCATATCATGGAACAAAAAACTTCTCTTAGGGTACTTTGCTATAAACTAAAGATAAAATCCAGAACTGAAGATATGAATGTTGTTTCTATTGAAGCGCAGAAATTGGCTCTCATGCCTGGTGTTGATCATGAATTAAGAATTAGGAGTGAAAACACAGCACTCCTCAAAGTGTAGCATGTGCCATACAAAAACTTGGAACGTTGACATTTGGGGCTCATCTATACTTTTGTCAGAAAGAGCACATTTTTGTTTAACACATTTTAAAATGTTTTAAACGGCACATTTTTGTTTGCCTTTTTTTTTTTTAAACTTTTCTTAAAAAAAACAACAGCACCTTTCTGCCTTTCAGGGACCCTTATGATCCTCAAGTCTGCCTGCAGCAATAACCCGAGCTACATAGACAGGCTGATCTCAGTCTTCATGCGCTCCCTGCAGAAAATGGTCCGCGAGCACCTGAACCCACAGGCAGCATCGGGCAGCACGGAAGCGACCTCAGGTGACAGCCGTGGTCCCCGTGGGTTTTCTCGGACTTTGTGTAACACCTCAAATGAATTCTGAACCGAATATGAATTCCTGTTGTTTTTAATGCAGTCCCTTGTCTGTTTGCTCTCAACAGAGGGGTTCTGAGCATTTCATTTAAAACCAAAGTGAGACTCGTTTTTAAAACGAATTGCCTTCCATATTTGTGACTGTGAGGATGAAGAAATTTTTAAGTGGTTGCACATTGCTGTGGAACATTCACCACTAAATGAGGGCTGTCTAATGAATGGTTAAAACACATTGCGTAACCAGGGCTGTTATGCCTGCTGAAGAATTAAGTTGCGGGTTCCGGGCCCGAGCAGTGGGCCCCAGGAACCTGAGTGATACGTCGGTGTGGGCGGGAGCTATGCTTGGCATCGCTGTTAGAGGCAGCTTGGAACAGAAGTGCCGTGAATGCGGCTTCGGGACTGGCTGTGTCTGGGTTCCCTGAGCTGCTCCATCTGCTCCATCGTCCCCTCGCCCGTGTGGAGGCTCTTATGAGGCCACCCTCACAGGGCAGAGCAGCAGGGAAGTGGTGAGGCAGCACCTTAAATACCAGAGCTCTCACTGGAGAAAATATTGGGGGGGGGGAGGGGTGATGGGCAGACTCCGACATGCCACATAATGCAAAGTGGTGGCCTGTGGATGCACGTGTGTGGATTGTTGGGGTGCGTTGTCTTTCTCTGCGTGACCAGGAACTGGTGAGCTGGTGATGCTAAGTCTGGAGCTGGTGAAGACGCGCCTGGCCGTCATGAGCATGGAGATGAGGAAGAACTTCATTCAGGCCATCCTGACCTCCCTCATTGAGAAATCACCAGATGCCAAGATCCTACGGGCTGTGGTGAAAATCGTGGAAGAGTGGGTTAAAAACAATTCCCCGATGGCAGCCAATCAGGTGAGCAGCCAGAGGGGCTGTGCCCCAGCCAGGCCCCCCGCCTCGGTGTGTGTGTATGAAAATTCAAGCACGGCTTTCTCAGCTCTTCTCCTGAAAATTCTCCAGCAAAACGTTTTCTCCCCTGTGTTGGCACTGACGGTATCTTTCCTCAAGATGCATTTTTCTCACTGTGCTTAGCGGATTTTAATTAGAAGCTTGAAACGAATGGTCACTTCTCTGAGTGTGGTTTTACTTGTATTAAAATGTTAAATGAACCTTACTTCTTAGTTTTTGTAGTGGTAAAGGTAAGCCGCCAAAATTAATAGTGAGGAACTATAATAGAATTAATTTAGTAAGATGCTTGCAGACTTTGATTTGTTGTATAATTTAGTTGCTTTCTCTTCAAAGTGAGCTGCAGCCCCTAGGAAAATTGGATCAGCAGCTGTCTTGATTTTAAGTATTTGCAGATAAAGCCAGGATCTTTGTGTTTAATTTAGAAATGACCTTGTCTTATTTTACTGACAAAGTTGTAGGAGCTTAAAAGATAATAGGACAGATGGCTGGAATACTTTTGAATGTGTCTTTTTGCAAATAGAAGTAATTGACCTTTCCTTTAAAAAAAAAAAACCCAATTCATACAGACGCCTACACTCCGGGAGAAGTCCATTTTGCTCGTGAAAATGATGGCTTACATAGAAAAGCGCTTTCCGGAAGACCTCGAATTAAATGCCCAGTTTTTAGACCTCGTGAACTATGTCTACAGGTAATGACAGCCATCAGCCAGATATTGCATGTATGTGTCCACGATGTGTCCTTGGACTAACCGATGTAACATTTAATCTTTCATGATAGTTAAAGCTTGACTGTCCATATAAACACTAAATGCCGTAATATATTTTGACATCGTTAACACACCTTTTGCTCAAATACTACATCAGCCCAGGGTGACTCGTGATATACCCGTGGCTTTTGTCCTGGCATTCCGGATCGTTGGCCCCTGCTGGTTCTCCTTGTTTGCTTGCGGCTTGCAGAGGCTGGCTCTGCTGCAGCTCTTCCAACCCGTGTTACTCCTTCCGTTTCAGGGATGAGACGCTGTCGGGCAGCGAGCTGACCGCAAAACTCGAGCCAGCCTTTCTCTCTGGGCTGCGCTGTGCCCAGCCTCTCATCAGGGCAAAGTTCTTCGAGGTTTTTGACAACTCTATGAAACGTCGGGTCTACGAACGCCTGCTTTATGTGACCTGTTCCCAGAATTGGGAAGCCATGGGGAACCACTTCTGGATTAAGCAGTGCATTGAGGTAGGACGGGCTCATCTCGGCATCTGTGGCGCCAAAACCAGGGGGTATTAGTACTGTCTGAGAGGGATTGGAAGCCTCCACCCTAACCTGCTCTAATCTCTTCTGGAAAGAGAAAAGGCTTAAAGCTGTGTTTTCAGCTCAAGGGGTTTTTTAGGGGTGATTTTAAGCTCTTAGTTGAATAGCGTTCCTTAGCTTATAGCTAAAAGATTCACTTTTTCTCAAATATAAAAATTGTAAGTTCTGTCTACGTGCCTTTAAGGATGTAATGTACTGTGATTGTGGGGTTCCGTCATTCTTAGAGCCAGAAAATAGGGCAGCCAGGCCAGAGCAGCCTGACCGAGCCACAGACTTGGAGTCCTTAGTATGAGGAGTCGGGGTGCTGGTGACAAGGGCCTTTGTAAACCCGTCACACCGTTTCAGTGCCTGGTCACAAGTTCATGACGCTGACAGGACTGTTGGTTTGTTATTGAAATCCGTGATCTTTCATTGGCTTAGTTACCTACTTGCTGCACCAAGCAGCCTAGTTTCCCTGGGTGAGCGGTGCTGGCGGGTGATCCTGGTCTGCTGGTGCGGAATGGGTGGAGCCAGCAGGTGACCTACCACGTTACTTCGTCCGGTGAGACCGACGGTTGTGAAGGTTTCTCCAGGGCATCAGGGAGAGCTTGCTAACGTGTTTGTGTTGGTGCCGCATGAGCGTTTCAGAGCGCTCTGTACAGCATGTGTTGGGAGCCTGGCGAATGGCCACACAGCGGGCAGTTCCTGATTGATTCACCTTTGGTTCAAGGGACCTGTCGGTTGCTGTTACGTGCCAGGCCCTGGGTCAGGTCGTACAGACGCAGAGGTGGAAACGACCTTGACCGCAGTAGGCACGCTGGAGCAGTTGGAGGAAGGATGGTTCGGAGGGCACCAGCTGGAGGCCTGCCCTTCCTTCCCGCGTTTGGCCTGTGTGTCTGGTCTGTCGCTGCGTGTTACCAGTTCAGGGCCACCTGCTTCTCACTCTTTTTTCTTCTTCCTCCTTCGTGTGGCCACCACCATTGCTCACAAGGGTGATGGGAGCAGTTGGCCCAGCGTCACCACTTTCCCTCCTACCCACCACAGTTGGCAGAATTGTCCTTAATAAAGCAGATTGTGTCCCTCCTTGCCTTTGTACTCGGTACAAACTCCAGCTTGCAGGATATGGTCTTTCTGGACCCCAGGTGACCAGACCCTTGCCCCTCTGTCCAGCCCTCTGCTGGCCTCCCTCCCTTCTTGGTCTCCAGCCCCACTGGCCTCTCGTGTTCCCAGACACGCCACGTTCCTGACACCCAGGCTAGCACAGGGCACCCTTTATTCTGTCCATCTCCTGGCTGTGTTACCACAGTGAGTGTGTGTCTTCTTAAGGTTTGGTTTGGTTTGGTTTGGGGGCTTGTTTGTTTGTTTTATTTTTTACTCTGTGTCTGTTGATGTGTTGGTGTTGGTCTTGTCCTTCCCTCTGACGCTTCAGCTCTACCCGGACAGGGGCGCTTGCCTATGAAGTTGACAAATGAATCCAGGGCCTCACACAGCACCAAGTGGGTGCTCAGTAAATATCTGCCCCAAAAATGCACGACTGCCTTAGTTGAGGGGCAGCCAGGTCTGGGGCAGAGGCCAGGGGGCACAGCATATTGGGATGTGGGGAAGAGTCACGGGAGTGCTGGCTGTGGGTGGGGAGTGTTATATTGCAGAAGATGTAATGCTCATGCAGAAGCGTGAGCCCCGCTGAGGAGCTTGCACTGTCCCCTTGGGACCGTGGGAAGCCACTGGGGGGACCCAGCGGGAAGAGCACTCGAGTTGGCTGTGTGTGAGGAGACAGGTCTGAGAAGAGGAAGTTGGTGAGTTAGGAACTTAGTCCAGGCAGGAGTTGATGGCAGGAGGAAGCCCGACTGGTAGGAGAGAAAGGTCCTGAGCTTACGCTTAGACACAGAGTCCGAGATCCTGACTAAGGGGTGTCTGGAAGGGAGGTTCAGGCTCTGTGTAAGCTGGGGAGAAGCATACAGCCGAGCTGTGGGCTCAGGAGTCTTCAGCACGTGTGCTTCGGTCGAGAGGACTAGGTCTTCACCGTGGGTCCCTGCACCCCACAAGCCAGGCGAGTGTCCTAGGTTTGTCTTCTTTCTCTCTATAAACCCTCTTCAGCTGCTCCTGGCGGTGTGTGAGAAGAGCACTCCCATTGGTACCAGCTGCCAGGGAGCAATGCTGCCGTCCATCACCAACGTCATCAACCTGGCCGACAGCCACGACCGAGCGGCCTTCGCCATGGTCACACATGTGAAGCAGGAGCCTCGGGAGCGAGAGAACAGCGAGTCCAAGGAGGAGGTAATGCTCCAGACGGTTGCCTCCTCTTCACAGCAGAATTCGTGTGTCTGTTGGTGGATTTTATATCAGCCTTCGATGTGGGGGAGGTGGGAAGGCAAGGGAAAAAAACCTGTCTCTGCCTCAAACTTCTGAATGTGGTACCTGCATTCAGTTAGATTTTTCTTCCTTTTTTGTCGAGGTATAGTTGACATAAATTATGTTAAATTTAGGTGTCCAACGTAATGATT
Source organism: Zalophus californianus (assembly GCF_009762305.2). NCBI lineage: Eukaryota > Metazoa > Chordata > Mammalia > Carnivora > Otariidae > Zalophus > Zalophus californianus. The sequence continues at coordinate 108,192,771 of NC_045604.1, read as the reverse complement.
CCGTATTTATTTGTATATATTACTGAACAGTCACCACGATAAGTCTAGTCAACATCTGTCACCACACAGTTACAGAAGTTTTTTTAATAATGAGAACTTTCACCATTGACTGTCTTAGCGATTTCAGATATGCAGCACAGCGTTATTAAGTGTGGTCACCGTGCTGTACGTGGTGGCCCCAGGACTTACTCTCCGACTGGAAGTCTGTACTCATTCTGCTCATTCCTGATCTCCTTGCCTCTGGCAAGCACCAGTCTGTTCTCTATGAGATTTTTGTATGAGTGAGATCATATGGTATTTGTCTTTGTTTGTCTGACTTACTTCACTTAGCAAAATGCCCTCAAGATCCATCCACGTTGTTGCAAATGGCAAGATTTCTTTTTTTTTTTTATGGCTGAATAATACTCCATTGTATATATGCACACCACATCTTCGTTATCCATTTACCTGTTGATGGACACTTAGGTTGAATTGATAAGCATCTCATATTGCCGTTTAATTTTGAGATAAATCACTTTATCGTGAGCTAATGCTGCTTTGTATAGGGTATTCTAGTGTTGGTGATTTTTTTCTCTCCAAGTGCTAGGTAGCCTGTGTTGTAGTAGACAGCACTACTCTGAGGAGGAGTGCCCACCATGGCTCTAGCAGGTTCCACCGGCAGCCTGCTGTGAACCTCCCGAATCTCCACTTCGTACTGGCAGGGGCAGCCCTAGAGCCAAGAACTGGCCACCAGGGCTGATACCTCCATCTTGACGGCCCTTAGCACTCCGAGAGGAGTGGCTGCCACTACTCCAGGCATAGATCTTTAAACCGTGTCTCCTTTAGTTTGTGGACTCTTAGAAGCTCAGTCTCTCCCTCGAGTGTTGGGTTTTGGAAGCAGCTACCCAGGGGCAGCTGGGGCTCAGCTGGTCAAGCATCCGACTCTTGGTTTCGGCTCAGGTCTCCGCTCAGGTCATGATCCTCAGGGTTGAAAGACTGGCCTGCATCAGGCCCAGCGTCAGGCCCCGGCACTCAGCAGTGAGGCTTGTCCCCCTCGCTTTGTGCCACCCCGCCCCCACTCGTGCGGGCACGCACACTTTCTCTAAAAGACATAAAATCTTAAAAAGCAGATAGCCGGGATTGAAGGAGGAGGCACACTCTTTGCTGTAAAAGGGATAGTTTGATCCCTCCTATATGTGGGGTATCTACTCATTTCATTAACAAGTGAGAATTTAAAATTGTCTTCTCTGTTGCTGAACACTAATCATGTAGTGATAGGATCTTTTCCTTCTGTAATTCTGTGTGAACTAAATTACCAACTCTAAGTGATTCTTCCCGCTTTTTCATGGGCACATACCAAATGGTCAGTAACTTGACTCAGAGGCTGGTTTGATGATTAGATTTTGGCTGTGACTTCTCAGAAGCTTCACACAGAAATAAGGTTTATTCCTTTCTGGGAATAAGTCCTATAAAACATTGTGCCAACAGGTTCTGCGCAGTGGCCCTGACAATATTCTTAATCTGAATGAGCAAGGCAGCTAGACAGCTCTGTTGCGCTTTGAGGAATGACAGGCCTTATTATCCCTTATTCCCTTATTATCCCTTATAATCTTTATTATTTTTGCTGTTTAAAGTTTGTACTTTGATTTTGCTTTCCACAATCCTAATAGAGCAAAACAGTGACCTTTTCATAGTGTTGCTTTTTTTTTTTTTTCTTTTCCATAGTGTCACTTAAAGAGAGGTCTGGTCCAGTTGGTCTGTTTGTTGTTTATTCTAGAACTCAAGATTATTTAAATAACTATGAACTTCCAGGAAACTAAGCAAAATTTTACTTGCAAAAATATAACAAGAAATTTGTAAGAGTTGTGTTTGTTGGATTTTCTGTAACCATTTGACCTTTTGGTTTTACCTATTTGTGTTTTGCTTTGCAGGATGTAGAGATCGATATTGAGCTGGCTCCTGGAGACCAGACCAGCACACCCAAAACCAAAGAGCTTTCTGAGAAGGACATTGGGAACCAGCTGCACATGTTAACCAACAGACACGACAAATTCCTTGATACTCTCCGGGAAGTGAAGGTCTGTGTGCGGGTTCGGAGGGATGGTGGTTCTTCTTTCCCCTGAGTATGTTGACTCCTCAGGCAGGACTACTCCACAGCAGTGTGAGGTCATCTTCTACAAATTACAGTTAACTTTCTTTCCTTTCTCAGTCGACACCATCATAGTTCTGTGAGACTCTGAAGTGGATATTCTATGCAAAGATTTGAGAAAGGATTTACAGTATCTTACGGGAAAAATAAGAAAAAGAAGTTAATTTTTCCACTGCTACCTGTTGAAAGAAATGGTAAAATGGTTTACCAAATACATGATGAGACTTGGCTGGATTATTTTTCAAATGCAGTAAAAAAGGAGAAAATGAGAATAGGTTCACATGGTAAACGAAATCCACCTCACTTTGCAGGGAGAGGTCCTCCACATGCATCTATTTTGAGATATAGCCGGCTAGAAACTCCCGCTTTCACAAACTCTCAGGTTAATTACAGGTATAATCATTTTTAGTTAAAGACTAAGAGAATCCAGGGGCGCCTGGGTGGCTCAGTGGTTAAGCATCTGCCTTCGGCTCAGGTCATGATCCTGGGGGCCTGGGATCGAGTCCCCTGTCGGGCTCCCTGCTGAGCAGGGAGTCTGCTTCTCCCTCTGCCTCTCTCCCTTCCCCCCTAATCATACTCTCTCTCTCAAATAAAATCTTAAAAAAAAAAAAAAGTTAAGGCTCCATATACCAAGTTGCTTTTGAGGTGTATTACAAAGAAACAGTGATGATTCTGTTCATAGCATGAGCTAGGTGAAAAAAATTAAAAACTAGTTATCACAGAGTTTCTGCGTTTAAACTTCTCTAGTGACCTATCCCGAATTTGTGCATTAAATTAACCTTTGAATTTTTTTTTTTTTAAGATTTTATTTATCTGACAGAGACACAGCGAGAGAGGGAACACAGCAGGGGGAGTGGGAGAGGGAGAAGCAGGCTTCCCGCTGAGCAGGGAGCCCGATGCGGGGCTCGATCCCAGGACCCTGGGATCATGACCTGAGCCGAAGGCAGACACCCAATGACTGAGCCACCCAGGTGCCCCAAGATTTTATTCATTTATTTGACAGAGAGAGAGAGATAGCGAGAGAGGGAACACAGGCGGGGGGGGTGGGAGAGGGAGAAGCAGGCTTTCCGCTGAGCAGGGAGCCCGATGCGGGGCTCGACCCCAGGACCCTGGGATCATGACCTGAGCCGAAGGCAGATGCTTAACGACTGAGCCACCGAGGCGCCCCAGCCTTTGAACTTTTATCTGAGTGATAGTGTGGCAGTTAATATGTGGAGAAACATAAAACATTTGGTCTTCTGGTGCACGGAACAGGAAGCAGAGCATTCTTACATGTAGATGTAAGGTTCTCTAGTTCACAGACTGAAGACCTTACTAGGCCCGTCTCTCCTGTCATCACTGCCAGAAGGTGGCATGGTGGATCAGTGACCCCAAACCTAAAGGCCTTTCTTGGCTGACAGTTATCAGGATAAGTCACCATGTAGATACTGACTTACTGGTTCCCTTGGCATAAGTTTGATGATCAGCTTGTTGTGGAAGATCAGTCAGAGTACATTTTAGCAGTGCTAGGTAACTGAATGAAACAGACAAGAGTAGCCAGCCCTCATGGGGCTTGTGTTCTAGTGAGGGCAAGTAATAAATGGAAAGCAGTAAAATCAGTATGTATGTGTTAGGTGGTGAGCGCTCTGGAGAACAGTAAAGCAGCCAGGAAGTTTAGGGAGTTGGAGTGGCGTTCATGTATGTTTGTATGTGTATATATATACACATATATATATGTGTATGTATATGTGTGTGTGTATATATAATGTATATATATATTTTTTTCTCGATGGTCCAATCCCATGTAAACATTTTTTTATTTAAATTCAATTAATTAACATACAGGGTATTATTGGTTTCAGAGGTAGAGGTCAGTGATTCATCAGTCTTATATAACACCCAGTGCTCATTACATCACGTGCCCTCCTTACTGTCCATCACCCAGTCACCCCATCCCTCCCCCGCCGCCCCTCCAACAACCCTGTTTGTTTCCTATGATTAAGAGTCTCTTAATGGTTTGTCTCTCTCTCTGGTAAGAGTCTCTTAATGGTTTGTCTCCCTCTCTGGTTTCGTCTTGTTTTATTTTTTCCTCTCTTCCCCTATGACCCTCTGTTTTGTTTCTTAAATTCCACATGTGAGTGAGATCATATGATGATAACTGTCTTTCTCTGATTGACTTATTTCGCTGAGCATAATACCCTCTAGTTCCGTCCACATCATTGCAAATGGCAAGAGTGTTCCTGTTACTGTATCATGTGTTTATGGAAGCTATTTTTTATAGAGCAAAGTAGGGTTAAAGTCCCTGCATTTATAGGTCAGTCCAACCCTGACATTTTCATTCCCGAAGCTCCTCTACCTGTGAAGTGGGCGCCTCCAGATTATTTGTTTCTAAGTCTAGAGGGACTAGGGGGTATCTGAACAGGTCCTTCACGAAACCAGGCACTCCTGCTCTCGTTTCTGCTGTGGGCGTCTTGTCCCAGAATTGACCGTCTTACTCTCTGTGGGAGATCTGTTGAGGCCATTGTCCCCTCCCTGCGTCCCTGGCGCTGCAGGGCCACACAGCATCCGCAACCCTTCTTCACGTCTCCCTGTGCTCGTGTGTGAATGAGAATGAGCCAGGAACCTGTAGAATCCTCCACCTTCGCTTGAGATGAGCATTTTTATCAGCAGGTCTGTGATCACGTGTGGCCCAGCAGTGCTCTGGCCTCTGCTAAATGACCCAGGGCTGGGGGACCGCTGACACACTGGCCGGGGAGGATGGAGCAGCCATGTCAGGTCATCCAGGGTCACAGGGTGGCCTGAGTGCCATCCGGGAGCGTCCTTCACTTAAGCGTTTCCCCCATTTTCCTTGAGATATTTATATCTTTGCTTTCTGCATTTTTGGTAGACGTGGACGTGAGGGTGACTTCCTTTCTTGGGTTTGCTGTCGGAGAAAGGAAAAGCATAATCATGACTCATCCATCACTGAAGCTCCGTCTCCTTGGGGATGTGGCCCCGTTGGCCCGGTGGCTTCAAGCTGGCTAGAAACCTGCCGGTTCATAAGGAATCTTGGCAGCTAATTCAGACTTTCAAAAACAGCAAAGCTGTGGACAGTCAGAGGCATCTGTGGATTTGGTTCACTTTTGGGGCCCTTTGTTTCCGACCCTCGCCCCTTGCGCAGGGTGTCCCATTCCAGCCAGGCCGCTCCCTGTCCGCCTCTCCCCGGCCCTCAGCTGCCGAGATGCTGAATTCTCAGTTCTTGATTTGTTCTTCAGAATTGTACTTTTTGGCCAGTAACTTACCTCCTGTGCGCATGCTCCTCCTCCTTCCTCTTTCACATTTCCAGCGGCCTCGGTTTTGAGGGCATGTCTGTGCCCCTCGTTTGCACGTCCGCATCAGCATCACGTTCCTACCTCTCAGACTTGGTTAGAAAATGCCCTTGAAAGTTAAAAAATGCAGGCATGCCTGTGGGTTCCTGATGCTCAGAATCTGTGTTTTTGCTCTGACCTGACACTTGCTCTGTCTTTGAAAGTTTGAAAGTGGAGGAGCGTGTGATGAAGCACGAGACCAGAGCGTCCCGCGTGGCTCCATGAATCTCTCTTTTTTCTGTAGACGGGAGCCCTGCTCAGCGCCTTTGTCCAGCTGTGTCACATTTCCACAACGCTGGCAGAGAAGACATGGGTCCAGCTTTTTCCCAGATTGTGGAAAATTCTGTCTGACAGACAGCAGCACGTGAGTATATGTTTTAAAGCCAGTCTTGGAAAACGTAGTTTTAGGTGTTGATAAAGATCTGTGGAAGAAAACCATCTTGTTAAGTGTCACAGGATGAGGGAACTAACTGCTCACTGTGGTCTAAGAGTGAATTCTCCAAAATACTGTCAGAGGCTGCGTGAGAGTGAGGCCGTGGAGATTTTTGAGTGGAGACCAGTTGTGATGCACTCTTGGGTTTCAGGCGCTGGCCGGTGAGATCAGCCCGTTCCTGTGCAGCGGCAGCCACCAGGTGCAGCGGGACTGTCAGCCCAGCGCACTCAACTGCTTCGTGGAGGCCATGTCCCAGTGCGTGCCCCCGATTCCCATCCGACCCTGCGTGCTCAAGTACTTGGGGAAGACGCACAACCTTTGGTTCCGCTCCACGTTAATGCTGGAGCACCAGGCTTTTGAGAAAGGTCTGAGCCTGCAGATTAAGCCGAAGCAAACGACGGAATTTTATGAGCAGGAGAGCATAACTCCGCCTCAGCAGGTGAGGCCTGCCTCATCTTCCGGGTCCTGTCGCCTTTGCCAGTGACCTCCCCGTTTCAGTAAACCTTACAGTGATTTTAAATGACAGCTTGGTGAAGTTGCCTTATTGTCATGAGCACTCAAGAAACCACACTCTGTTTTCAGGAGATACTGGATTCCCTGGCTGAACTGTACTCTTTGTTACAAGAGGAAGATATGTGGGCTGGCTTGTGGCAGAAGCGTTGCAAGTATTCAGAGACGGCGACGGCCATTGCTTATGAACAGCATGGATTCTTCGAGCAGGTAGCCAGCGTCCTGTGTCCAGTGACATGGCCGGGCCGCATGGCTGAGGAGAGGTCATTTCTAATGATCTCAAGTCAAAGTTCACGTTAAATTAGTTCACTGGTTTATTTCAAGCATTTATCCTACATAGAAAGGACCTTTGATTGAAGTCTTAGTTTAAGAGAAACCTACACACGTGACACGAACATTTCTGAACCTCAGTCCTAAAGCCTTTACTGTTAGTTGCTAATGTGGACGCTTTTTATCTGCAGTCAGTGGTGCTGTTGGAAATGGCAGATAGATTGTAGTTAGTGTTTAAACTGTAACCCTCATGTTTGTCCTTTCATTGATGTGTGGCCCCTTGTCCCAGGAAACGGTTCTCAGCCCCTCAGTGTAGGGCACTGAGCCACAGAAACTCTAGAAGCACAGTGTCCTCGCTGAAGGATGGAGAGATGCATCCCAGGGCTAGGCAGTCTCCACTGTCCATTGTCGGGGGGGGTGGCGGTGACGTGCCACCTCTGTTCCCTGTGTGTGCGGAGCCTCGGGCCAGTGATCTTCTAGAGAAGAGCGTAGGGCACCCCCAAGCCTGAGATCCAGCTTGCCCTAAATAATCAAGAGCGTTATTGACTTTTTCAGGCACAAGAATCTTACGAAAAGGCAATGGACAAAGCCAAGAAGGAGCACGAGAGGAGTAACGCCTCCCCTGCTATTTTCCCGGAGTACCAGCTGTGGGAGGACCACTGGATTCGGTACGCCCCGGTGCTTGATGTATTCAGGGCTCTGTTAGGGAACCGGTAAAAAAAGAAGTCTTTGAAATTTTCTTGTAATGAGTGCTTTTAAAAGGGAACTTTGCTACTTTCTTTACGGCCTTATAAAGAAAAGAACGACCTCAGAACAGCATTCGGTCCATGAGTAATTAAAAGCATCCATTGGAGAAACAAGAAATGATCTCTGCCTCCCACTGGCTCTGGCGCTTTGGGCTCTCTGTGGCGGGCAGCCCTCCGTGTCCAGGGGGACGCTTTATTTCAGACAGCAGGGTTGCTCTCTGCAGTGGGGCACCTTGGGAACCCACCCTTTGCCCTGTGGGGGGAAAGAATTTTTTTGCAATAAACAAAGTCTATCCCTTGCCCTTTCTGAATCTGTGAGTGTGTTGGTAACTGAACTTTTGCTCTTGAATCCCTGGTCTTCCAGGTGCTCCAAGGAGTTGAACCAGTGGGAAGCCTTGACGGAATATGGCCAGTCCAAAGGTCACATCAACCCTTACCTGGTCCTGGAGTGTGCTTGGCGGGTATCCAACTGGACTGCCATGAAGGAGGCATTGGTGCAGGTGAGACCACCCTCCCACCTCCGGGTGACTATCCCAGGCTCAGATTGTGTGGATCTCCAGAGAGTTCTCTTCACTTAGAACAAGCTAGGCATTCTGGCAGGTGAGCGATAGCTCTTGGGAAGCGAGCATTATCTCTGGTTCTCTAACACCTTTCCCAGGTGTATTCAGTTTGGGGGAGTTAGATGCAGCATTAGTTCATTGTGGCAGGTCCGGTGCAGAAGGGCTACTGGAGACGAGCGCGGCGCGGGTGAACCCTGCGCCGAGCCCGGTGGGTTAGTTGCTGCTGTCGGCAGAAGTCTGCCGAATGAAGCCGTGTTCTCTTCCGAGCATGTTTGTGGTGGAAGTGAAGGCAGAATGGTATCAGTGAGGCTGAGTCATGCACTGGGTTGAGCTCCACATTTTTTTTAATTAAACTCCATCCAGAAGAATTCGGTGCTCAGCGGGAGAGTGGGCACAGAGGCCCCATTCCCTTCCTCCCACTGGGGGGATCCAAAAGCCACAGTAAGGGACAGCGCAGCTCTGTGTCCTCTGAGCCCCATGACACGTTATTACTTTGGCCTTAGACGGTCTTCAGATGCGGCCGTTCTCGCTGCTCTTTATCGTTCCCTGCATCTGGGCCCTTCGCTCGTATTCTCCCTCGGCCCCTTTCCCTGCTTCTGCTCCTCGTCTCTCCACCTTTTCTGTGTGGTGGTCGTGGTTGGGCTTGAGGTGGAGGAAGTGCCACCTTCTTCTCACCTGCCCTTCTGCCCAGCCCGGCTTCGTTAACACTCACACAAGTGATTTTCCTTTCTTCTTGTAATTCGGAGACTGCAAAGCACGCTAAGATTATAGAGCTTACTGTCTTTGAAACGATGAACCTGAAATTTTAACCTGTACTGTGGCTACTGTGTTTATGTCGTTACTGATGTTGCTTTTTAACGTGGAAGATTGTAGAACTGAGATCGTGAACCACAGAGGGCGGAGACAACCCAGGGCTTGACTTTGGGCTTGGGATCTGGAAATTGCTCGTCTGATGCAGGGACTTTACTCCAGAGATAACCAGTCACTTGTATCAGTAAAATGTGTATTGTTTCTGACAAAACACATTTACAATGGATTCTTTCCTTGCTCTGATAGATGTTCTGCTGAGTAAATATTTATAGTTCACTCTGCTGTTTCCTTTCTTCTCCCTTCCCGGGGTTTCTCTTAGCTGGATGCGGGCAGCACCATGCTGTCTATGGGTCTGAGAAATAAGTTTCTTCTTTCAGAAACCCTTAATAATTTTCTAAAAATTATAAGCCCCTTACTAATTAGAAAAACTCAAAGTATACGAATAAACATTCTAGGTAGTCTGTAGTAAATTCACATAGTCTTGGTCCAAGTAGATGGTCCAAAATTATTTACTCATTTACTGATATTTCAAGAAAAAAAAAGCCACTCAAATTACTTCTGTTTTTGTTCCTATGCATTATGATTTCAGGGCTGCTCGCAGAAGTATGGTTTTCTTGGTTTGACTTAATTGATGGGGTAACTTGTTTCAGGGGGTGGGAAACAAGAAATGCCTTTGTTCTCAGTGTTTCGGAGGATAGATGTGTTGACAAAAGCCTATCTTGAATAGTGTTTAAGCCCAGAAAATGTGCGATTGGTGTGATTTTAGCGGATCGTGTTGGAAGCAGATGTTTTGACAAGTTTGTCTTCCTAAATTTCTTCATCGTTGGGTTATTGAGATCTAAGAGAGGCCATGAATGTGAATGTGCTTTAAAGAAGTAAAATGTCAAAAAAACAAGGCGGAGAGTTACATAAATGCAGGATGGCATCATCATCATCATCATTATACCGATCATCAATACATCAATACAGATCATACGTCAATACATCATACATCAATACAGATAGTATTTTGGCACTAAAATGTGTATATTTTTATTATTGCCCAAAGATGTTTCAGAATGAATGTTATGTTGATCTTGTTACAGCAAGTCCTGTCAAATACCTTCAACAGAGGTATCCTTTCTTCTCATACACAAAGAGATTATCTTTGAAAAGACCTTAATTTTTATCATTTATGTTTTTAAATGCTCTGTATAAGATCGGTAAAATGAGACCAGTTCTAATGCTTCCTTTAGAGGGTGGTGGGCAGACAGCTTTCAACAGTAGAAGGGGGAGCACAGGGAGCCTTTATGTGGCTCTGAGCCACGTGGGGGCGGTGGGGGTGGTGGGGGCAGGGTTAGAGCCGAGGAGAGGAAATCTGACAGTTCCAGGCTCAGTGTACTTCACGAGAGAGCTGACAACCAGAACATGAGAAGAAATCTGGGCGAAATTCTATAGTAGGTGACAGAGTGCGGCTTTGAATGACAGTCAAATTTATGAATGTTCTTTCACATTCTTATCAGCCGGAATCGTTGCCTTTTGCTTCCTTGTATAATGTGGAACAAGTTAGATTGATTTCCCAGGATAACAGTATGAATTGGAAACAATTCAAAATTATATTTATCAGAGTGGAGACGAATATATATTTAATACTTTGGAAATTTGCTGGCTGACTTTGTAGCCAAGGGGTGACCATTAATCTGGTTTGTCACATCGGTGTTGATCGGTTTCCCTCCTTTCTGGAGCTGCTGATGACTTAAGGCAAAGAACCTGTAGAGGCTGACTATTCGCTAGTATTCGGAAAAGGAGAGTATCCAGAAAATGCAATCTGAATGTTTGTCTTCTCCAAAGAAAACAAGTATCTATTCATAGTTTATCGCTTTGCATGATCGGCTACAAAAAAATTGGCTTGCATTTTTGACCCTTCGTACTGAGCAGTTTGCCCATTGCTTCCATGTAATGTTCTTTCACCACCAGGTGGAAGTAAGTTGTCCCAAAGAGATGGCGTGGAAAGTCAACATGTACCGTGGATACCTGGCCATCTGCCATCCTGAGGAGCAGCAGCTCAGCTTCATCGAGCGCCTGGTTGAAATGGCCAGCAGTTTGGCCATCCGCGAGTGGCGGCGGCTGCCCCATGTGGTGTCCCACGTGCACACGCCTCTTCTCCAGGTGGGTGTGGCGCGCATACCCAGCCGTCCTGGGGGCCCCTCCCAGCAGCACGCCCCCCATCCAGGCTGAGGTCCGTAATCCGAGCTGGACGGCAGGGAGGAAGATCCTTCCACTTGTCTTGTCTCTAATTTAAGCTCGTCCTCAGTGGAAGGAAGGCCAGAGTCAAAATACAGAGGAATAAAATGTTCTCGTTTTTGGAGCTTCCATGGGATTTAAATGACAGATGACATCTCAGGAGTGATTTTGATGATTCTCATTTTTGCTCCAGGCTTTTCTTTAACGGCCACTATCCCCCATCAGTGTGATGCCATGGTGCATCTCCTCCTCGCTGGATCATCTGCACCGTTTCTGACAGCTTGTTCCAGCCACACAGGCCACCATTCACTTGCTTGGCTCTCCCACAGTCCCGCACACGTGCTGCTTGTCTCCACAGAACGTACTTCTTCCCACCCCTCTGCCTGACCTTGAGGCTCCATACAAGCAGGAAGTGAAGGCTAAGGCAGAACTGTCAAATGCAGGTCGCAGTAGGCACACAGCCCTCAGCAAAGGCTGAGCAACTTAGTGGTTCTGGTCTTTAGGGACATCTTTGGCTAACTGGTTGACCCCTAAGCCACCTGAGCAAAGATGTTGGTGTTTGCATTCTGCAGATAAGAGAGACTTGATAGACTCAGTGTACCAACATACTCAGAGTGGGGGTCCCAGAGGGAGTGGAGCCAGAAAAGGGGGCAAAAGGAATATTTGAGAAATAATGGCTGAAGACTGCCCAAATTTGATAAGTCAATTTCATTTACCAAGCAGATACACAAATGAGCTTATAAGCATGGGAAAAACTGCTCACCATCATCAGTCATTAGGGAAATGCAGATCAAAACCACAGTGAGATACCACCTCACACGCACTACACTCAGAATAAAAACAATAACGAGTGTTGGTAAGGATGGGGGCGAAATTGGAGCCCACGTATATTGCTGGTGGGATTGTAAAATAGACTGGAGACAATGTGACAGTTCCTCAAAATACTAAGTACAGAGTTCCTAGATGACAGCGGTTTCGATCCTACACACACACACACACACACGCACACCCATGTTCACCCGTAGCGATATCCATAATGGCCAAAATGTGGAAACTGCCCAAATGACCGTCAGCTGATGAGTAAATAAAAAGTGGCAGATCCAGGCAGCGGACTGTTGTTCAATAAAAAGGAACGTGTACTGAGCCCTGTCAACAGCGTGGTGAACCTTAGCAACGCTCTGAGTGGAGAAGTGTCCATCTCTGAGGAGTGTCCAGGATGGGGAAAGGCACAGAGACAGAACTCGGATCAGTGGTTGCCACCCGCTGGGGGAGGGAATATGGGGGAGGCTGCTGACGGATCCGGGGCCGCTTTTTGGATTGAGATAGGCATTCCATACGTAGGTGGTAGTGAGGGTTCTACATTTCTAGGAACGTGTTAAAAACTGAATTGCACACTTTACAGAGTGATTTTGGTGATGTTTTAATTGTATCTCAGTAAAGCTGGTATAAAACAGATACCACACTGCTGTGCTTTCAGTAGGCTTTCGGCGGGAGGGAGGTTTCCGAAGACAGGGTAACGAACTGAACTTGAGGTGCAGATGGAAAGCAGAGGCCCTTGCAGGGAGTATCTACAGTTAAGATCAGTCAGCAAGATAGCAAGTACTGAATCTAGGTGCTGTGCTCGGGAGATTCTGACAAGTTCAAAACAAGGATTCTGCCCCAGAGGAGCGCCTTGCTGGAGAGAGGAGAGCCATAAGAAGCAAACTTCCACACCAGAGGGAGACTGTGATTCAGTGCCTTGCAGTAGGACGGAGAGGTCACCCAGGATTTAGAGAAGGGGGAGTGGGACCTCACGGGTGGAACTTGGATGGGCTCAGAATCATGGCCAGGGCGTTTGGAGCCAGCAGTGCGTCTGGGCTGTGAAAGGTAGACGGCTCAGGAGGGACGTGACGGAAAACCTATGTGCCAGCCCAAAGGGATGGCGCGAACCGTGTTTTGAGATGCTTAGTGTGGCCACGGTGTTGGAGTGTTGCTGAAAGGAGAGCCTGAGGGCGGGCGGGCCAGGCCAGGCCGTTCTGATCTGAGCCCACGGTAGGAGAGCCCAACTTAGGTGGTGGCAAAAGGAATGAGAAGGAGTTTGGGGGGCTCTCCGTTCACAGGGTGTGCCGCCTGCACCACTGTCCTCCCTCTCCTACTTTGCAGTAAGCCACAGAGCTGAACTTTTAAAAGTGGGGGGATCAGGGGAGCAGAGTTTGGGGTGAAGAGTAAATGAAATGTGGAAGTGAGGCGTCTGTAAGCGAGAGTGCTTCCTTCGGGAAGTGAGTCGGGAGACCTTGACAGTCCTCAGTTTGCTGAGGGGCTCTGGTTTATTTTCCTCACCGGCGCTCACTGTGGGATCCCTTGTGCTGGTCCCGTTCAGGCAGCCCAGCAGATCATCGAACTTCAGGAAGCTGCACAAATCAACGCCGGCTTACAGCCCACCAACCTGGGCAGGAACAACAGCCTGCACGACATGAAGACAGTGGTGAAGACGTGGAGGAACAGGCTGCCCATTGTGTCTGACGACTTGTCCCACTGGAGCAGCGTCTTCATGTGGAGGCAGCATCATTACCAGGGTAAACCTACCTGGTCCGGCATGCATTCATCATGTAATTTTCCAGACACCCCGCTGTTCTGGTTTCATGTCTTGGTTTTGTTGTGTTGTGTTTTGTTTTTTTTCCTTCTACCAGATGTTCTAATTTCTGGCGGGGTTGGTAGGTGTGGCGGTTGGTCTGGCAAGGGGAGAGGGGAAGGCGGTGGAAGATGGGGAGATTCCCTCCACCCGTTAGCACTCTTCCAGCCCGAACAGAGCGGGCGCTAGGGGCGCAGGCCGGTGGGGTCTGAGCTGCGGGGTATGGTGCTCGTTGTGAAGGGCCGCCCGAGGAAGAGCTGCTTGAAGGTGGCCGCGTGGAGCCTCCTCCGGCTTTCCGGGTCCTCTTTGTTCAACCCGCCAGCACCCCTTAGAGCCACATTCCTGATTTAGTTATAGCCACGACGGTAATGGTCCGCTCAGTAGTCGGTGCTTCTTAACCTCTGACTTTCGTATCAGGTATCTCCCTTGTGTAAAACCCAAGGAAAAGTAATGAGGGTTTATCTCAGAGCTTTCTGTTTTCATAAGCCATGTTGTGCGTGTTTTTCATTTTTTATTTCAGCCTTACTGTGGAACGCTTTGAGAGATGTTTGGCGTGGACTGATGGTCCTTTTCTTTGCTCTCTCTAGCTATCGTAACTGCCTATGAAAACAGTTCTCAGCACGACCCAAGCTCAAACAACGCCATGCTTGGGGTTCACGCGTCCGCGTCGGCGATCATCCAGTATGGGAAGATCGCCCGCAAACAAGGACTGGTCAATGTGGCTCTGGACATACTAAGTCGCATTCATACGATTCCAACCGTGCCCATCGTGGACTGCTTCCAGAAGATTCGGCAGCAAGTCAAATGTTACCTCCAGCTGGCAGGAGTCATGGGGAAAAACGAATGTATGCAGGTAGAGTGAGCACGGGGGCCGGCGGCCTCCCCTCCGCTGGGAGGTCCGGCAGAGCACGGGTGCCCCGTGGAGACTCCTGGTGCAGAGAGTGGGAAAGGAGGGTCAGAGCTTCCCAGAAACATGGCGTTGTTTGTGGGAGGCAGTCCCTTCACCACCAGAAAGGGAAAGGAAACCACTTTGAGTGTTTGTACATTTTACCGTCTCTGTTCTATACCGTCTTTGGTTGACATATTTAAGGAAAGAAAATGAAAAACTGTGCGTTATGAGGATGTAGAGTAGATTTCAATCATGTTCAGAGGAATAGTAACAAAAACAATGAAATGAACTAGACATAGAACGTTTTGGAAAAAGCAGTACCCTTAAGGTATCCAGGACTGAATGTGGCATTTAGTGATTCAGTTTACGCTTGTCAGTCAAGAACTGTTTGTGGTAGGCGAGGTCAGCCGTCAGCTTCAAGTGCACTTGTCAGTGACCTTTAGGGCTTACTGCCTAGATAAATATTGTAATGCAGTTTTAGCACCATTGTCTAGGAATTTCAAGAATTTTTTCCCCTACTTTTTTTTTTTTTTTAAAAAACAGGGTCTTGAAGTGATTGAATCTACAAACTTGAAATACTTTACAAAAGAGATGACAGCTGAATTTTACGCACTGAAGGGAATGTTCTTGGCTCAGATCAACAAGTACGTATGTTATACAGAAGGAGAAAAGTTCATCAGACTATTTTAATAGTTATTTACAACTCGAAGTCAGTGTGAAGCTCCAGCCCAAGGTCGGTATGATTTGGTGATGGTTGTCGGGTGTGATACTTGAGGTACTCTGTCTCTGTGAAGATAGTAACTTACAGCGGGTGGATAACCAAGTCTGCTGGGTAGGACTTAAAAACGCTTTTTAAAAATGAGTTGCTTTTGAACATAGGACTGCTGATGGCATAGATTCATTTCTCCCTTTTCGCAGCATGATATTTTGGACCAGAGTTGATTTGATTCCTTTTACGGAGATAGTTCCTGTTTTAGAGCAGGGCGTCAGGCTGTGGCCTGCAGACAAAATCCGGCCAGCGTCTGGTCTCTGGGAGCAGGCCCACCCCCGCTGACGGGCTTTATGGCGGCTTTCACACGACAGCCACAGAGTTGAGTAGTTGTGACAGAAATTGTCCGGCCCACAAAGCCTAAGCCCGTTTACTGTCTATGTCTAGCCCCTTCAGAATAAGGTCACAAAACCCTGTTTTAGAGAAATGAACATCAGGTGAAATTTTGTAAAAAGTATACAAATGAGATGTGCTTACAAGATGCTGCTCGTTGCCATATGTGGAGCTGTAAAGCCCACTTTTCACATTTTCAATAAAAGGGGTTGCGTTTTTAGCTTATTTTAAATAAGGAAGTGATTTTGTCAAGATAAAAAGGTTTTTTTTTAACGGTTTAAATTCACATGACCTAAAACGCACCATTTGGAAGGGTACCGTTCAGTGGGCTTTAGACATCCACAGTGTTGTACAAGCATCACTGGCTGCTCATTCTGAAACATTTCTGTCACCCCCAAGAGAAACCACGGACCTCTTAGCGGTTGCTCCCTATTTTCCCCTTCCTTTGTCCCCTGACAACCACTAATCATCTCTCTGTCTCTGTGATGTGCCTGTTCTGCACGTTTCGAATAAATGGAATCCTACAGTCTGTGGCCTTTCGTGCCTGGCTTTTTTCACTCGGGGTCGTCTGTTCTCGGGGTTGTCTGTGCTGTAGCAGGTGTCAGAACGTGGTACTCCGTGGTGTTCCTGTAGGTTTTATTTATCCACTCAACAATCAGTGAACATTTCGACTGTTTCCACGTGTGACTCCTGTGAGTAATGTTGCTGTGAATGTTCATGTACAGGGTTTTGTGGGAGCCTTGGGGGTGAAATTGCTGGGTCATGCGGTACTTATTTATCTTGTCGAGAAACTTCCAGATGGTTCTCCACAATGGTTATGCTGTTTTACGTTCCTGCCAGCAGAGTCTGTGGTTTCCAGCCTCTGTGTGTGTCTTTGCCAGCATTTGTTCCTTTCTATTTTTCGGACTGTAACTGTGTTCGTGAGGATGAAGTGGGGCCTCACGGGTTTTGATTGTCGTTTTCCTGGTGACTGGTGGTGCTGAGCATCTTTTCCATGCCATTTGCGAGTCTTCTTGACAGCAACGTGTATTCAGTTATTTTGCCCATTCCTTAGTTGGACTATTTGGCTTTTTATCATCTGGCTCTAATTCTTAGACTTTTGGATGTGTCTCTGAGGTGTGTGATTGCAGACATTTTCACACTTTGTGCAGGCTGTCTTCTCAACTTTCTTGCCCGCGCCCTTAACGCACAAAGCTTCTCATTTTGAAGTTGGGTGTACGTATCTGTTTTCTTGGGCTGCTCGTACTTTTAGTGTTGTAGCTAAGACACCATCGCCTAATCCAGGGTCACAAGGTGACTCCTCTGATTTCTTCAAAGAGTCTTACAGTCAGGCCTTCAACCGTTTTGAGTTAATTTTTATATGTGGCAGGAGATAGTGGTCCAAATACATTCTCTTGCACGTGTGTAGACTCTGTCCCACCACCGGTCATCGAAAAGACTTCTTTCCCCGTAGAAGGGCCTTGGCGGCCTTTTGAAAAGTTAGCTGACCAGAAAAAATAAAGGTTTATTTCTGGACACTCAGCTCTGTTCCACTGATTACGTCCATCCTTATGCTGGGACCACACTGTATCGCTTACTGTTGCTTTACAGTAAGGTTTGAAATTGGGAAGTGCTCTTCAACTTTATCCTTTTTCAGGATTGTCTTGGCTGTTTGGAATCTCTGACGTTCCGCATGAGTTTTAGGTTATTCATTTCTGCAAAAGAGGCTATTGGAGTGATTGCATTGAATCTTGTTGGTTAATTTAGCAAGTATTGCCATCCTAACAAGATTAAATTTTCCAGTTCATGAACATAAGATGTTTATCTTTGTTTCACTTAACAGTGGTTTATATTTTTTAGTGTACAAGTCTTGCATTTCTTACGCTAAATATGTTCTTAAATATTTTATTCTTCTTGATGTTATAAAATTTTTTTCCTAATTTTATTTCCAGATTCTCCATTGCTAAGGTACAGAAAATACAACTGAATTTTGTCTATTGCTCTTACATCTTCAACATTGCCAAATATTTATTTGCTCTGTTTTATGTGTGTGTCTTCTATAGGGTTTTCTGTATGTAAAATTATATCATCTGTAAGTAGAGATGGTTATACATCTTCTTTCCACTCTGGATGCCTTTACTTTTTTTCTTGCCTAATTGCTCCTACCTAGGACTTCTGGTAGTAAGTTCAGTAGAGGTGGTGAAAGTTCTTGCCTTGTTCCTGATCGCAGAGGAAGACCTTTTAGTCCTTCACCATCGAATAAGATGTTACCTGTGGGCTTTTCTGTATGACCTTTATTATGTTAAGGTAGTTTCCTTCTGTACTTAGCTAGTTGAGTGTGTTTATCACGAGAGGGTGTTGGATTTCCTGCACCAACTGAGATGATCATGTTTTCCTTTTTCATTCTGCTAATGTGATGCATCCCATGGGTTGATTTTTTTTTTTTTTTTTTTTTTTTTTTTATGTTGACCCACCACCTTGCGTTGCTGTGATAAATCCCACTGGGTCGTAGTGTATAATCCTTTTCACGTGCTGTTGGATTTGGTTTGCATTTATTTATAATCACAAGGGATATGAGTATCTAGTTCTCTTATGTCCTGTACATTGTTGGAAGATGTAAAACTCTCTCTCATTTGCAGATAGTAATGTGGTGCAGCCACTGTGGAAAATAGTTCATGAGCTCCTCAAAAAATTAAACACAGAATTCCCCTATGACCCAGGAATTCCCCTCTTGGGTATATACCCAGAAGAATTGAAAACGGGTGTTCAAGCAGGTTCTTGCTCATGAATGTTTGTAGCAGCACCATCCGCAGTAGCCAAAATGTCAAAACCACCCAAATGAATGGATAAGCAAAACCTGGTTAGATACACAGCGGAGCAGTATCAGGCGTAAAAGGGAATGAGGTGCCGCCGCCTGCTACAGCACGGGTGAACCTCGAAAACAGGTCACGTAATACAGGATTCCATGTCTGTGAGATACACAGATGAGGTCAGTCCGTCAGCCAGAAAGCAGGTTGGTGGTCCCCAGGGACTGGAGGCTGGGGGCGATGGAGAGTGACTGCTCCGTGGTATGGGGTTTTCTTTGGGGATGACAATAGAGTGTTTTGGCACCTGATAGAGTGGCAGTTGTATGACATTTTGAACGTACTAAAGGCCACTGAATTATTCATTTTAAAGTGGTCGATTTTATGTTACGTGAAGCTCACCTAAAAAAAAAATTATGTTTTGATTTTGCCTCCTCACAGATCTGAGGAAGCAAACAAAGCATTTTCTGCAGCCGTGCAAATGCATGACGTGCTGGTGAAGGCATGGGCCATGTGGGGCGATTATCTGGAGAACATCTTCGTGAAGGAGCGGCAGCTACATCTGGGCGTGTCTGCCATTACTTGTTACCTGCACGCGTGCCGGCATCAGAATGAGAGCAAGTCAAGGAAATACTTAGCAAAGGTGAGACCCAAGGCCGTCTGGTGGCCTTCAGGTTTGCATGAGAAGCCAGCTTCTGCCCAATCCATGCTGGGGGTGAGGCATTATTTCATGCCTGCCCGGTCCGTTCCCGTCCGTCACTCTTCACGGGATCTGTCACAGTTCCATTTGAAAGCTGAGAAAACGGAGGCCTGACATACTTGAGGTCCCAGGACTTTTAAGCAGCAAAACCGTGCCTGGAGTCAGTCCTGGGACTCAGTCCAGCATTCTCGGTGGGACCTCACCCCGGACAGAGATCCCTGCCCACTGACGAGGACGCTGCCAGGAGAACCCACCCGCCAGACGCCTGGTAGATTCTCCCCTCTCCCCTGCAGGGGAGGTGCCCACAGTCCCAGAGCTGCTCAGCGCTAGTCGCAGGTGACATGGGATCACAGGGTTTCTGCACACTCGCTGGCGTTCTTGTCCCCGGGTTGCCCCAGCGCAGCGTGGAGGGTGGGGCCGGCGGCTGACACGCACCTGCCCAGAGGTGACTGCTTAACACTGACATTCTTTCTTCGGTGTTGCTCCCTCTCTCGTGTCTCAGGAAACACATAAATAAAACCCAGAAGTCATCCCTGCAGAAAAGTTAGGAAAAAGTTGTTCTCCTTTTCTGTTTTGTCCCGTTAAAGGTTTAGATTTCTTAGAATTCCTTAGTGTCCAAATGTGGAATGAACATCGGCACCTGGTATTTAAAGCCGACTCCAGAAACACACCAGCTGTGATGACACAGAGAAGCTCCCTAAATATTTGACCCTGAATTTGCCTCCTTCTGGATGTAGTAGTTTCAGACATCCGTGGACACCAGGCCGCCAGCTTGTGGCCACCTCATTGCGGGGCGGTGTTCATCAGAGATTTTTAGCAGAGGTCCATTTGGTTTTGGGGAGGTCGTGAGTGTGAATTAGCAGGTTGGCAGGCCCTTGGGTCGCTAGGTTGGGTCGTTAGTGATTGGTGGTAATGCCTCATCTAGGTAAGAACTGTATTCACATTTGCGGTCTCATCTGTCTGTGAGACTTACACATTAAGTTTAGCAATATCGTTGGCCCTTTTTTACCCCTTTTCCCACATTGCCAGCAAGGATGTTCTATGTGCTGTTTTAATGTTGGGGAAAAGTCATTGACGGAGGGCCTCAGAATTTCCATTCACCTCTGGGATTTTCCTTCTGTCTTAGGTGCTGTGGCTTTTGAGCTTTGATGACGACAAAAACACTCTGGCCGATGCCGTTGACAAGTACTGCATCGGCGTGCCCCCCATCCAGTGGCTGGCCTGGATCCCGCAGCTGCTCACCTGCCTCGTCGGCTCCGAGGGAAAGCTGCTCCTGAACCTTATTAGCCAGGTGGGAGCAACAGGGTCTCTTTGTTCACAAGAAAATTACGTCTTCATTTCACATGCAGGAAGCTGTACGCACTTAGACGTCACTTGATCTAAAGCAGAATGAAAAGTGATTGGAATGAAATAACCCAAGGTTGGAAAGAAAATAATCCACTAGATCATTACAGTATTAAAATGCCAGTTTCTTTGCTTGCGTATGTTGCCACATAAAGATGCAAGTAAAACAGGTATTCTCTTAAAATTGCTAGTGAATCCCTTGAATTAGTGAAGTGTGTATGTGATTGATACTTCGTAGCCGATTTCCCCTGGTCAGTGCCTGAGCCCTTCAGAGCTTCCCTTTGGACCGAAGTCCTTGGAATCGCAGCAGTTCTCACCCCTCAGCCCTCGGGCGGTTGTTCGGAGTGAAAGTTGTGTGCCTTGGGGATGGGGATGATTTCAGGTTGTCCCTCCGTGTGAGGAGCCTGGTGGGTAGAGGAAGGACCCCGATGGTGGGAATTTGGAGGCAGTTCGGTGTCGCGTACAGTGCCTGTGACCGTGTTTCTTATAAAGTCAGAGAGTCCTGTGACTGACTTCTCATGAATGAAGAGCGTCCTGACCGAGCATTTAGGAGCATGCTGCTCATCATTCTGTCTGTCCAGCTTACTTTGCTCTTTACACGCGATGCGTCATCCACGTTGTACCCAGAAATGGTTTTCTTTTTCTCCTTGAGAGGCTGCAGCGATGTGCTGAGGACTGGCATTTGGCCTGGAGTTTGTCTGCTGGGATGTAGATTCAGTCTGTGTGGTAGAACCACCGTCCATCAGACATCTCTTTATGTTAGCCAGCTGCCTGTGGCCTGTGGCAGAGCTAGGTACCCCCCCCGTCGTCTTGTTATAGGTGCATTTGGAAGGGTCTCAGTAACATCAGAGCATCAGAGTAGCTACTCAGGCCTTTTGAAGAAGCCGTAAAACCCCAGTTTGGTAAGGCTGGTGTTTCTTACCTTAAAATTTTCAGTATCCTCCTTGCTGCAGTTACATGAAGTTAGTAACGAACCTATTTGTTAGTTAGAATCGGTTTCTAGTTCCCAGTGAATGGCGCCCAATATAAAGACTGACGTGTCATTTTGTGTTTTCCCTTTACTTGCCTGAGTAAGATCCAGGGACCAGTGCAGTTTGTCCTCAGGTTTACCGAATTAAAGGCAGGTGTGGTTTCTCTGTCATTAACAGTCCCCCAGGCAGAACTGTGGGCATGCACTGTGTTGATCTTTCTCAGATCTTTTAGGGGTAAACCAGGGATTTGACCTCCTGTTTAATCTGGGCTCGTGGATCAGCCCCGTCGTGCAGTATGTGCCTCCTTGGTTCACATGGAGACCCCAGCCCATTTACACATGGCGACAGTTATTTTCCATACAAATTGCCATCCTCCAGAAGCCCAGTGGTGAGCAGCGCTCTTTACACCCCATGTCTCTGAGCAGGTTGGACGCGTGTATCCCCAGGCGGTCTACTTTCCCATCCGGACCCTCTACCTGACCCTGAAAATCGAGCAGCGGGAACGCTACAAGAGCGGTATGTCTCGGCTGGGGCCGGCTGGCCAGACCACAAGGGGCTCAGTCCGCGGGGGCATCCCATGTCTGTCCTAAGCCTGTTTATGGTTAGCCAGTGAGAGAACACTGTGGGGCTGGGAGGCCAAGCCTGATCTCTGAAGCACGTCGATGGTTCTCCGTGGTTGTGGTTTAATAGGGTGTGGGTTTACCTAAGTGATTTGGTCCATAAGTAGGAAAAATACATGAAATTTTTAGCCTTGGAAAATTATAAAGTTTAATAATGCATGCTGGTAAACAGTACAAATGTCATTTACTATGTATGTCATTTAGTTTATAATGTCCTCAGCTGTCAAAAGAATCAGCATAGAGGGGCGCCTGGGTGGCTCAGTTGTTAAGCGTCTGCCTTCGGCTCAGGTCATGATCCCAGGGTCCTGGGATCGAGCCCCGCATCGGGCTCCCTGCTCAGAGGGAAGCCTGCTTCTCCCTCTCCTCCCACTCCCCCTGCTTGTGTTCCCTCTCTCGCTGTGTCTCTCTCTGTCTCAAATAAATAAAATCTTAAAAAAAAAAAAAAAAAAACCAGCATAGAAATCAGTCTTACCAGATTCTCTCAAGTAGAAGAGTTTTAATCTGTCCTGAATAGTCCTCGTATGTAAGAAGTAACTTAGCAGTGGTTTCCGTTGCCCGCTACACATGGTACCTTGTAAATCGTTAAAGCACCGTCAGCTTCAGGCCATTTTTAACACCCAGATGTTCATGCTTTGAGGCCAGAGACTCTGTAAGAAGGTGACCTGATCCAGTGGGCGTGGTAACACCCCCTCTGAGGAGCTGGGCTGGTCAGGAGACTGCGCGGCACGTTCCAGCTCTGGCCTCACGGGTCTACCTAGGTAGATGGGTGTTTGGGTCCTTTGAAAATTAAGGTGTTTTTATTCTGAGTGAGCCAGAGCTAGAGATATGGGCATTTGGGTTCTACAGCATATTTCTCATACTGCAGATGACTGTATTTTTCAAAAATACCTTTTTAACACACGATTGGGCTTTCCTAGATGAAAAAATGTAGAGCACTCATTAATTACTTTTAGATTCCCTGAGCTATCTGCAAGGAATGTATTGTGAAATATTTTTTCCAAACGTTTAAAAAATGCTCAAACTTAAAGTAAAGTTAGAGGACAGTGCACACTCGCGCCCCCTCATCTCAGTTCACCATGTAGCACACGGCCCCGTTTGCACACTCGCTCTCTCTCGACGTGATGTTTTCTGCTTTTCACTGAAACGTCTGAGGCCAGGTCGTAGGCAGTCGCGCTCCGTGTGCCCGAGCCCCTCAGCGCACGTCTCCTTAGAGCCGGGGCGGCTCCCACAGTCCCTGGGGAACCGGTCTCGTGATGTGTTAACACGCCTGCAGGAACCAGCGTTCCTTTGGCCGATGGGTCCTCTAGAGCACCGAGCACTCGCATCGGGCCAGCTTTGCGCTGACATTGGCGTTGTGTGTGTTACTCTCAGATTCTGGACAGCAGCAGCCAAGTTCAGTGGGTAACCAGTCCCATTCTGCATCAGATCCAGGGCCCATAAGAGCAACAGCACCAATGTGGCGCTGCAGCCGAATCATGCACATGCAGCGAGAGCTCCACCCAACCCTTCTGTCTTCCCTGGAAGGCATCGTCGATCAGATGGTCTGGTTCAGAGAAAACTGGCACGAAGAGGTACGTGGAGGGAACCTGTCATCCGTGTGCCGTGGGCTGTCCCCCCTTCAGATTCACTGCCAGGTCATGTCTGTGTTCTGCGTTGTCAAATTGAACGGTGGAGTGAGCCGATAGCTGATGTCTGGGTATTAACGTCACTTCAAATATTTGAAGCAGGATATGCCTGAAAAAGAAGATGAAATTGAGAAAGCTAGTTCTGGCCTTAACGTGCTTACTGTGCTCACGTCTGTGAGCTGTAATTAACTACCACCTAATACCAGTCAACCAGCAGCAGCCGTGGGTGTGAGCGGGGCCATGGGTGTGAGTGGGGCCGTGGGTGGCGATGGGGCCGTGGGTGTGAGCAGGGGCCGTGGGTGTGAGCGGGGCCGTGGGTGTGAGCAGGGGCCGTGGGTGGCGGCGGGGCGGTGGGTGTGAGTGGGGCCGTGGGTGTGAAGGGGGCCATGGGTGTGAGCGGGGCGGTGGGTGTGAGTGGCGGGGTGAGGTGTGAGCGGTGGCTGTGGTGTAGGTAATGGAGTTTTTCAGGGAGCTTTTCAGCAGCCAGCTTCTCTCCTAATGGTGTGTGCATAAGCTGATGACAAAAGGATGAGCCCTTATTATCTGGATGTTTATCTTGTTGGCCAAGAGGCGGCCTTGTGTTACTGTTACTTGATGTGTGCGTGCGGACACGCAGCTGTGACTTCAAAGCTGTCTGCATAGACAGTGTTTTCCCTTCGTTAATCAACAGAAGGGTAGGTGTATGCCCAAAAAAGTGGAGGTTTTTTTGTTTTACTGTTCAGGACACTTGGTCCTCATGGTTAAAAGCACAGCTGATGGCGCGGCCCAGGTTGCCTCTGTGTTGTCCTCACTGACTTTACCCCCATGTGCCGGGGGGTGGGGGTGGGACGTCCTGGGCCGATGGTTAGCTGCTGGCCTGGAGAGTTGCTGTGAGAATTGTCCCGGGTCTCTCCCCACCAGGTTCTCAGACAGCTCCAGCAGGGCCTGGCGAAATGTTACTCTGTTGCATTTGAGAAAAGCGGAGCCGTGTCCGATGCCAAAATTACCCCCCACACTCTAAATTTCGTCAAGAAGTTGGTGAGCACGTTCGGGGTAGGCCTGGAGAACGTGTCCAACGTCTCGACCATGTTCTCCAGCGCGGCCTCCGAGTCTCTAGCCAGGCGGGCCCAGGCCACCGCCCAGGACCCCGTCTTCCAGAAGCTGAAGGGTCAGTTCACAACCGGTGAGTCCTTTCCTGAACCCAGAGAAGGTTCCGTTCACTCTTCTTCCTCCGTCTTTTAACAATCAGCTAGTTGTTATTTCCTTGTTTTCGTGAGCATGGTCTCGGCTGAGCTTGCTGTTCTCCGTTTAAGATGCGGACTCCGATCACGAGGTCACGGTGACGCTCAGCAGCTTGAGGCTGCACAGCCTTCACTCCAGTGAAGGGTGAAGGAGTGGAGCCAGGCTCCGCGTGAGGGGACGGCGGGTGTTAGGAAGAGGAGAGTTTCAGGCTGAACACACCCTCTCTCGTCCCTCCCTCCACTTGGTGTTTGTGGGAAAACGGAACGGTGGGAGGTGAGACAGGCTCAGAGGTACAGGGCTCAGTGTGACAAGTAGAGTTCAAACCTATAGTGGAATCGGGTGGCAGAAAGACAAGGAGATTGTATCATAACCGGCCCCTGGTTTGGGTTCGTGCATTTTCTGAGACGCCCAGGAGAATGAACCTCGGCCCCAGCTCTGCGTGATCAGTGGCAGACCAGTCCAAGCTCCTTTGGCCTCAGTCTTTACCTGCCAGACAGGGGCCCTGGTTCCCGCAGCATGAGCACACACAGGCCACCGTGTCCCCTGCGTGCAGGCGATCCTGCCACCCGTGTCCCACCACCACCCCACTGACACAGGAGCCCAGGTGAGCCCCAGTTCTCAGAGCATCTCTCTGGCCGCCTGGGGAACTTCTGCAGGCCTTTATGTCTCGAATGTCAACCCCTGAGTGATCATCATGGGAAACAAGATTTGTCTGGTCAATTTTCCTGCTAAAAGAAACATTTTAGTTTAATTACTAAATTTTATAACTGTCTCCAGAACATTCTTTCTATACTGATACACTAAGTCGTAAAATAATGGTTCACATTGTTAATTGTTTAAAGTATCTTTTAAGAACTCGTATCACAGAGAACACAGCTAGAAATAAGTGCTGTGTAGACAAGGTTGAAATCCTGTAAAAGAAAATATTTATCCCGCTAATTGCAAAGGATGCTTTGCAGCTACAGCCATGACTTTCTTTTGATCCATGTGAGATACAGCATGTCCTGCTGTCATTCTAGGCAGCTCCGGGGCCCCGGGTTTCCTCCCCTTATGGTGTGAGAGGGGCACTAAAGGTAACGCTGGACTCGCCTTAAGGTCAAGGGGCTTCCCCCAATGCACCCACACCTTGAAGAAGATGCTCTTTGAACAAAAAAATATGAGCCTCTCACACCTTTTTCCACGGAAGCGCTTCTATCATCTTCGATTTTTTTCTTTGTGACGTTCACATGACGTGTTTGGTCACTATTCCCTGAAAAAAGGAAAAGTCTGAGATGAATTTTATGGAAACTCTCCTATTTTACTCAAGGGAAATGATACCTAGTATGTCTTTATCTTAAAATGTCCACTCACTGGGGCACCTGGGTGGCTCAGTTGGTTAAGCGACTGCCTTCGGCTCAGGTCATGATCCTGGAGTCCCGGGATCGCGTCCCACATCGGGCTCCCTGCTCGGTGGGGAGTCTGCTTCTCCCTCTGACCCTCTTTCCTCTCGTGCTCTCTATCTCTCATTCTCTCTCTCTCAAATAAATAAATAAAATCTTTAAAAAAAAATGTCCACTCATTAAATCAAATATAGTCTGAGATAGAGAATTCAGAGTGAGACAAGTCATTTGGATTTTGGTATAAAAAAAAATACAAAACCAGAAACTCGAAGGAAGACCGCTCTGAGGCTCTGACCTTCTTCCAGGCCTGGGCATTTCGTGCGTAACTCAGAGCTCTGCAGCCCCTCTGGTCCTCCATTTCCAGGAAGGACCAGCTCTGTGTTTCAGCACTGCGTTCTCGTCCACACAACAGAGGACAGTTACCCCACCTCCATCCTCGGGCAGCATCACTTCTGTTGGCTACTAACTCCCACCCCAGTAAGGAGGTGGAAGAAAGTTCAAAGACTGGACATCACATTTATCCCAGGGAATGAGGACTTAACATACATGCAGGAACTTGAACATGAATGTGGCAGCCATTTTATTTGCAAAAGCACCAAATTGAGAATGGATGAGCAAAGTGTGCCACATCCATACTCATGGAGTTAGCCATCGATAGGGCAACTTGGATGAACCTCACATCATGCTGAGTGCAAAAAAACAATCTCAAAAGGACACCTACTGCATCGTCCTTACTTAGGAAACATTTGTAAAATAACGTCAGGATGGAGGTGGAGAATGGGTTAGCGGTGGCCAGGAGTGAGGGATTGAGGGCAGAGGTGGGTGTGGCCATAGGGCTAAGAGGGGGTGTCTGTGCTGATGGACAGCTGAGCACCTTGATTGCAGTGCTTCTGGGCGTGCCAAGGTTGGGCTGGCATTCAGATGGCCACGGCCCCTCTGGGCCGCCGTGTAGGTGTTGATGGGGCCTCCACCGGCCCCTGGTTCCACGTGCACGTTGTTGACCCCCACTCCCTTTCCCTGCATTTGGCCCTGGCCCAGCCTGCTGCAGCCCTGGAGGGGGCGGTGGGGAGGAGGCAGTGAGGACAGGGGGCAGGAGTCTGTACCAGGCTCCCCCCATACCACCTGAGTCTGCAGAAGAGTGCCCGCAAGAGGCGCCACGGAGCCTTTCCGCTTGAGTGCAAGGGCCCCTGCCACGTCACAGATCCCGACCCTTGTCAGCGAGAGGACCGTGGCTCCCACGGGCTCCATTTGCGACAGAGAAGGTTCGGCTTTTCCTGACCTTCGGGCTCCGGCAAGTTGGAGTAACTCAGAGCCCCTTTGACCCCTAGTGCTTGTCTGTGTGGAACTGGCACTTTTTTAAAGGAGGGCTTTTCAGTTTAATTGACCTTTTAATACCGAGTGTCAGTAAAATCTGAGATATACAGCAATCAGGAGTATTTTAATTGCTTAAGTGAAAAGGGCATGGTTTCCATTTTTGTCACTTCACTGCCTTGACTTAATTTCTTCTAATGAACTGATTTATAATTTAGTATTCGCCGGGATTGGTTTCTTTCTCCTTTAGCCTCAAATTAATTGCGGTGTTGGCTTTTGGCACGGGGCTGTGGTTCCCCGGTGTGAGGCTTGCTGTCAGGCGGGGCTGCCGGTGGGCGGAGGGTGGTGACCTTCAGGGCTGGCCCAGCGGGCTCCGGGGCCCCTCGGAGGGCTCCATGGGACCTGTGGTGACTGGGGGTGAGGCTTCCTGTTGGCGGTTCACCCCTTCCCTCCTCCAGTCTCAGGGTCGGCAGACCAGTCACTCAGGCTTCAACTTACGCATTGAAGAGTGACAGGGACTGAGATGTTCTTTGCTCCAGGTTAGATGTAAAATAAAACATGCCTGTTTCCTACCTGGGAGGCTCTTGAGCATGGTCTTGTAGTGAATCCCAGATAGCCCAGATGATTAAAACTGTTTTTAATTATATTTTATTTTTTATTTCGAAGATTTTGACTTCAGTGTTCCAGGATCCATGAAGCTTCACAATCTTATTTCTAAGTTGAAAAAGTGGATCAAAATCCTGGAGGCTAAAACCAAGCAGCTTCCAAAGTTCTTCCTCATAGAAGAGAAGTGCCGGTTTTTGAGCAATTTCTCAGCACAGACAGCTGAAGTAGAAATTCCAGGGGAGTTTCTGATGCCCAAGCCGACCCATTATTACATCAAGATTGCTCGGTGAGTGAGCCCAGCGTGGCGGTTCGTCACTAACACACACTACCCCGGGCAAGCCCGCTGCGGGACAGACCTCAGGGCAGACCTCCTGCAGCAGTCCAGGCTCATTCCCTCCCCTGTGCTCTCCTTGCGCCTGAAATGGGAGAACGGGAGATTGTGCTCGGATTTCAGGCATCAGGTACTTGAAGGGTCTGGCCTGACGGGTGAAATGTCTTGAGTCAAGTTTGTGTTTCTTTTGCTTCTAAAAGAACCTTTTCTGAATCCCCATGGAATTGGACAATAGAAAGTCACCCAGTCCATAAAACTCCTAAAGCTCAGTATTCAAAACAGAATTGGACAATTGTAAGATTTATTAGAGTAGATGTTTTATCTTACTGTAAATGGCAGAAGTGCTGTTAACAAATGGTCATAATCACACCCAGAAGTCTGCTTCCTCGTGCATCCAGAATCGAGTTTCCTGGTCCTCCAGATGTGACTCCCCTCTGGCCAGCCCTCCCTGCTCCCTGGCCCACGGGAGGGAGGTGAGGGCGAGGGTGTGTAGTCCTCACGCTCGCTCCCCGGGCACCTGTCCACCCCTCCCCACCCCAGCTCTGTAGCTGGGGTTCTCAGAGCCAGTCGGCAGCTCTCCTTGAGCTCCTGAAGAGGGACCCTGTGGCTGATCGTTTTAAAACTACAGCATCCTCTTCTCTTCCTGCATTTTCCCTCCGCCGAGGGGTCTCCCCCGCGTCATAGAAGAGTGTCGCGCCGTTCATACCTTGTCAGAGTGGTGGCTCTACCTGCGGGAGTCTGGCCGCAACAACTCCGGATGCCGTGCTCATAAAGTTCCCTTTTCTTCTCAAAGAAAAGGACTGGAAATTGAGGGCTCGGGGAGCTGGTGTTTCATTGTGTGCCTGCTTGGGTAGGTTTATGCCGAGGGTGGAGATCGTGCAGAAGCACAACACCGCAGCCCGGAGACTCTACATCCGCGGCCACAACGGCAAGATCTACCCGTACCTCGTCATGAATGACGCCTGCCTGACCGAGTCCCGGCGAGAGGAGCGTGTGCTGCAGCTGCTCCGGCTGCTGAACCCCTGTCTGGAGAAGAGGAAGGAAACCACAAAGAGGCACTTATTTTTCACAGGTAGGAGAGGTGCCCTTTGGGGCACACGGCCGCTCCCATCAGCCTTTGCGGGTTTTCACGTGTGCCGTCTCCTGGGAGCTGAGAGTGCCCCGACACACACCAAGCAGGGGAGGTTCTGGAATGAGGGCCCTGCTCCCAGAAGAAGCTGCTCCCCAGCCTTTAGGCCCCTCGCTGCTAGACAAGTGTCTCATGAGTATTGGTTTGGCGAAGGGGCTGCTGTGTCTGCGCCCACGGCTGTTTGTCTCTGCCCGGGAGTCCGTCCATGCTCTGGTGAAACGTGGGCTCGGCACAGGCCGTGGTGTGAGCGTGGTGTGAGCGTGCTGACGGGAGGTCTCCGAACGACTCCTGGAGCTTACACTGCACCGCGTGGCCACGGCCGGAACGTGCCTCCCCAGCGGGAAATGCAGTGCGAGGGAGAGTCAAGAAGCCCCGTGAAGGCTGTAGAAATCTTGGTCACGTGGCGACCAGCAGCCTCTGAGTAAGGGGTTTCCGTACCAACTTGTGGGTGATTCGTGAGTGACCCATTTCTGTCTGTGACGGGGGCAGAGGTGCACTGTCATTCCATTCAGAGAAGAGAACCGGTTAAAACGGTTTAGCACCTAATCTCTGAGGTTAGGAGCCCATTGCAATGCACGTTACCTAGTCCCGTATGGAGCTTTCTTCTGACCACTAAGATTCCAACCCATTTTGACCTAAAATCTCTTACCCTTAAGTTTAACATCCCCAAAGTAAGAAGTAGATCTCAAAAAGAAGTCCGTAGGAAACTGTATGCATATTAACATGTATGTAATGGGATTTATAGTGTGGATCACATCTGGGGGTAATAGGTGGTTCTTTGCTTTTTCCAAAGAAACCCTTGGTCGGCATCAAACGACAGTTCAAATAGGTGCCCTCGAGTCACTGTGGAATTTCCCGATGGAGTGAAGACTTGCAGCAAGCTAGTACTTGGGCTTTAATGGACATTAGGCCGAATCCACTTTAGGCCCATTAGAAGTCAGAATCACGCGTGAATGTGTGTGTGTGTGTGTGTGTGTGTGTGTGTGTGTGTGTGTGTGTGTGTGTGTGTGTGTACCCACCACACTGACACCCATCAGGCCCATTAGAAGTCAGAATCACGCGTGAATGTGTGTGTGTGTGTGTGTGTGTGTGTGTGTGTGTGTGTGTGTACCCACCACACTGACACCCATCAGGCCCATTAGAAGTCAGAATCACGCGTGAATGTGTGTGTGTGTGTGTGTGTGTGTGTGTGTGTGTACCCACCACACTGACACCCATCGCGGGTGCAGCTGGTCATAGTGGCCTAAGGACAGGCTGGTGCTGGCACAGGGAGTCCACAGCTTCCGCTGGACCACTCAGCAGCACCCAGGCAGCTTGCCGCTGTGACCCCGTGCTGGACAAGCTTTATTTTGCTACCTTCTTTGCTATCTTCAGGAAATTTCTCAGCTCTCTCCAAAATATCTTCAACAAAATGTCTTCAGGGGCACCTGGCTGGCTCAGTCGGTAGAGCACGTGACTCTTGATCTTGGAGTCATGAGTTCAAGCCCCATGTTGGGCATAGAGCTTAACTTAAAAAAAAGTCTTAGTAACATTACCTTGAGCTAATATCTTTAAAGTATTATTTAGTCTGCCAGCAGCCCTATGGGGTACATGTTATACTTTTATTTACGGATGAAGAAACTGAAGTTCATAGACGTCCAGTGACCGTTCCCGAGGTCACATCACTGGGAAAACAGACTTGGGATGTGAGTGTGGGCTGTCTGGCTCCAGGGCGGGCACGCCCGGCACTTTCTGATTAAGTGCAGTCCCAGTGGAGGTTATCAGCATGTGAGGTGAACCACTTCATAAAAGGCATGTCCAGTGCGAGAGTGGTCATCGGGGGTCCCAAATGTGCCTCACTCTCAGTACAGCTCCACGAAGTAACTGGGTGGAACAATCAGATTCACTCTGGGAGCCTCCTGTCACTGAACCACAGAACACAGGAGAGGAGTGGAGCGTTTTCCTAATTTCTCCAAGATGGGGGCCACCCATCCCGATGCTGGAAGGCAGGTTAAGGTAACCACGCTCGATGGGCACCTTGGAGCGAGGGGGAAGATTGAACTCTGCTGATAGAACCCCGGTGAAGGAGGGCCTCTAAAGAGTGAACCGTTGGCAGAGTCTCTAGGTTTTATTTTTGAAGATTGCTTTTTAAAGAATTTCTGTTCCCCTGTGTCTTAATCACCCAGGAGGTCGGGCTTCCTGCCATGTGCCGAGTTAGGACGCGGTGTGTGACTTCCAGCTTGCCCCCGTCCTCTGCTCACCAAGGGCTGAGTGAGCTGCTCCGGGGACGTCCCTGGAAGTGGGGTCGAGCGCTGCCCGGGCGCGTTCTCTCGGTCTGCTCCCATTGCCTTCTCCTTCCTCCCCAGTTCCACGTGTGGTGGCGGTATCCCCGCAGATGCGCCTCGTGGAGGACAACCCCTCTTCTCTTTCCCTCGTGGAGATTTACAAGCAGCGCTGTGCCAAGAAGGGCATTGAGCACGACAACCCCATCTCCCGGTACTACGACAGACTGGCCACAGTGCAGGCGCGCGGGACCCAAGCCAGCCACCAGGTACCGAATCGGGATGGTCGGGAGCGCGAGCTGCCACCTGCGGCCTCGCGGGCAGCCCCGAGGTACCTTTTTCCCTCCTTGGCCTTGTGAGGTGGTAGAAATTAGGTGGCCACGGACCCTAATGAAATGACGTTTGCTGCAGAGTAACTTCAGGGGAAACTCATTTGGCAGCCAAACTTGGTCTAAGGGACATGAGGCTACTTACCCACTTAATAGTCCGTTCATCTGGTTCGCTGCCGGGGTGTTAGGGAACACACGGTGTCAGTGCTGCACTTTCTAAGTACAGAAAGCAGTGAGCGCTGAGACATGTCGGCCCAGCTGTGTCGGGAGGTGAAACTCGCGTGGGAGGGAGCATGGCGCCTGCCACAGGAGGTCTGGACGGAGGGCCCTCCCCGCCGGCAGGTTCCTGCCCTTGGCAGGAAGTAGGGGAGGTGTGGGGTCCGGATGAGGAGGTTTTGTACGGGATTGTGTGCATCACCAAGAGGCAGCTCTCCTGGTCTGCTCCCCAGACGCCACTGTGGTCATTCCTGTGCCTCCCGAGAGGGCCTCGCGGTTTCTGGGCGAGATACCATGGAGTTGGAAGCTGTGTCCTTGTCTCCACGCGTCCGGGTCTAGCTGGCCCAGTGGGACTCCACGCACACGGTCTCTAAGCTCAACCGTCCATCACCTTCATCAGTCACACAGCCGTTTATAAAACACTCGGGGATCCTCATGTCAGCATTTCAGTTAGTCCGAGACCTGGGAGACTTCGTTTGTATCAAGATGGAGCCCACAAGGTGCTGGTCTTGCCCATCTAGGCAGGGTTCAGGGCACAGACAGGGCCTGAGGCAGTCCAGGCCTTGGGGTCTGGTGCAGCCTCCTGCCTGCGTGCAGTCCCTCTGTGGACAGAGCTTGTGGCCTCCCTTGGGAGCTGGTGTCTTGGCTTCATCAGGTCACAGGCCACTGCCTGGTCACTCTGTGGACCAAGGACAGTTCTGACGTGTTTGTGGGAGATGAGTGGATTGTATTCTTCAGGCTGCATTTGCCTTTGACAGTGTGGAAACTGATGACCTCCATCTGCAAATATTTGCTGACATGAGGATCCCCTAGTGTTTTATAATCGGCTCTGTGACTGATGAAGGTGGTGGTTGGTTCAGCTTAGAGACCGCGTGGGGTCCTGGCGGGCCAGCTAGAGATGCTGACAACAGCACGAAACAAGCCAGCGTCATGGCCCCTTCTTACTCTTTGTACCCTTGCTTGTTTCCTTACTAACTCTGCTTCTTCATCCTTTGCTCTTTTTTTAATACCTTTATTGAGACATCATTTACTTGCCAGAAAATTCACCCTTTAAAATGTACAGTTCAGGAGTCCCTGAGTGGCTCAGTTGGTTAAGCATCCAGCTCTTGCTTTCGGCTCAGGTCATGATCTCAGGGTTGAGAGATCAAGCCCCACATCAGGCTCCATGCTGGGCGTGGAGCCTGCTTAAGAGTCTGTCTCTCCTTTTCCATGCCCCCAAATACAATAAAATAAAATGTACAATGCAGCGTTTTCAGCATATTCACGGAGTTGTGCAGTTGACACCACCCCAGGGGCGCCTGGCTGCCTCCGTCAGTAGAGCATGTGACTCTTGAGCTCAGGGTCAGGAGTTCAAGCCCCACATTGGGCGTGGAGCTTACTTAAGAAAAAAAAAATTAAAACATTTCAGCACCCCAGAAAGAAGCCTCATACCCATTAACTATACTCTCTATTCCCCTCTGCCCCCTGACATTGGAAACCACGAATCTTTTCTGTCTCGTGAATTGTGCTTATTCTTCATTATCATATGAAAGGAATCCTACAATATGTGCTCTTTTGTGGCTCGCTTTCACTTAGCATAATGTTTTCCTGGTTTACCCATTTTATAGCATGTATCAGTAGTCTGTTCCTTTTTATTGCTTAATAATATTCCCTTGTGTGACTATACCACATTTATCTGTTTGTCAGTTGGTGGGCTTTTGGATTATTTATACTTTTTGACTTATGACCAGTGCTAATGACGATGAACATTCATGTATGTTTCTGTGTGGACGTATGTTTTCATTTCTCTTGGACATATACCTAGGAGTAGAATTGATGGGTCACATGGTAAGTTTTATGTTTAACATTACATCGACTGCCAAACCGTTTTTCCAGGCGATTGCAGTGTATAAGGGTTCTCTTTTCTCTGCATTCTTGCCAGTAGTTACTACTCTTTTGGGTTATAGTCATTCTCATTCATTTTGGTTGATAACAAGTGATACTGAGCAGCTTTTCATGTGCTAATTGGCTATTTGCATATTTTCTTTGGAGAAATGTCTATTCAGGTTCTTTGCTCATTTTTAAATTATATGATTTGTCTTTCTATTATTGACTCTAAGAATTCTTTGTATGTTCTGGATGTAAGTGATTTCACTTTATTTACTGTGTATTGGCTATGTTTTCCTCTTCTTTTTTCTCACGATTTTTTGTTGAAAAATTGGTATTTTTAATAATAGGTGACAACTCCAGAAATCAGATAATTTTCCCCAAGGCTTGTAATTGTTGCTGTTTGTTTAGTGACTTTCCTGGACTAATTTGTAAAGTCTGTGTTTTTGTCATGTGCAGCCATTGAAATCTCTGCTCAGCTAGCTAATGATTTGACAGAGATTTTGTTAAATTCCTTGAAGCAGTAAGTCTTCCCCCTTTTTGAGGGCCTCTGTTTGTGTGGTGGGGGGGTGCCTTCAACATGTCCAAGTTAATTTACATCTCTGCCTTAGCTTTCACTTCCTGTTTATGTAGTCTCACGGTCAACAACATGTGAGAGCATAGGGCTTTCTGAGGTTTCTCATGAGCATATAAGTGATCTTCTAGATTTGTAGGAATATGTTGAAGCTTTTCAAAGCCTCTTCTGGTCGTCTCATTCCCTAGCTCTTCCTCTTGTTTGCCCTCATCTTTTGTGCTCCAGCTGGTGTCGCTGCCTCGGGCATCTACAGCATTAAATGGTTGTCAGTGATTGTTTTTAGCAAGTGCCCTTCAATTGAAATAGGATGCTCCTCATTGACTGAACTCTGAGTTCAGTCCAACAGACAAGCCCAGTGAATGGGGCTTTTTTCAGGAAGCTGCCAGTTAAATAGTGATAATTCTCTGGAGATGAGGTTTGCGGGGGCTCACTAAACACATTCGCCCATGCCAGTGGATGTTAGGCTGCCGGTTTCTACAGCTGCCATGGTTGGAAAGTTGTTGCTTTTCAAGGCCAGTGTGGAGATGGGTAAAAGGGGATGGGAATAGTGTAATTAAACTGCTGCAACGCTCACTGTCACTAAGATTCAGCCTTTCTTGAATAAAAGCTACTCAGATTGTTGTAAGCCTTTAATTTCCAGAATTTAAAGTTTTCCAAAGTTTATATAAAAGTGTTTTTTTTTTTTTTAATTTATTTTTATGATTTGTGCTAGTGTTCTTAATGGTCTGCGTGGTTCTTGGTTGCTTAGGGCCTGCACTCTAGTGGCTTCTCAGAGCCCATGGGTAGAACTTAGCCCAGAACAGACCTTGTGCCTTTACCATTTGGTCTAACAAGAACTAAATTAACTCTAGTAAACTTTTTATTGAGACTGTCTCTGAATTTGTGGTGTTGAAATAGTCTTATAAGACTTCCAGCACAGAATTCAGTGTAAAATGTTGTGTAACATCTGCTCTGCTTTGAGAAACTAGCTCCTTCAGTTTATAAGACTTTTGTTTTTAGGGGTCTTAGGTATGAAGTGTTGGTATCCAACTATTCGTTTGTTCTTTTTGTAAAGTGGTCTAGTTATATTCTGTAGTTAACAAGTTACAGTATTTGGATTTTATCTAAATTCTTGGTAAAACAAATACCACACATCGTGCAGCTAAGGCTTTTTTTCGATGGCTCTGTTGTTGCTTTAAGCATACAACGTGAGCCCTAGAAGAAAATTGACATCCCCATGTTTAGTCAAACGACATCACATATGTATTTGTCAACAGAATTCACTTTATTGGTGCCAAGTAAGTACAAAATTACAATTTGAGAGTTTTCCTTTTGAAAAAAAAAACAAGTTCGAGGGAAGCTATGGTGGAGTGATATATCATTTCAGGTCCTTCGAGACATCCTCAAAGAAGTTCAGAGTAACATGGTGCCACGCAGCATGCTGAAAGAGTGGGCTCTGCACACGTTCCCCAACGCCACGGACTACTGGACGTTCCGGAAGATGTTCACCATCCAGCTCGCACTCATTGGTTTTGCAGAATTCGTCTTGCATTTGAATAGACTCAATCCCGAGATGTTACAGATCGCTCAGGTAATTGGGTGTCACCAGACAGAGCCTTTCCTTCAGCGTCTGCATCGTGCTGTGTGAGTTCTGAGACTGTCTCCTTCTGGTGTTTAGGACACCGGCAAACTGAATGTGGCCTACTTTCGGTTTGATATAAACGACGCAACCGGAGACTTGGATGCCAACCGCCCCGTCCCTTTCCGCCTCACCCCCAACATTTCCGAATTCCTGACCACCATCGGCGTCTCTGGCCCGTTGACGGCCTCCATGATTGCCGTGGCCCGGTGCTTCGCCCAGCCCAACTTCAAGGTAGGCCACGATGGCTGGCGCACTGCACACGGGTCACTCGAACACCGCGCGGCCTGCAGGCTGCTGGTCGGCTAGTAAGGGGGGAGAAAGCTTGTTGTTACTGTGCAATTCAAGCTGCTGCTTTTTGGAAAAAGCATTTCAAAATGTTGACTGTTTGAAAGCATTTAGGATGTTGAGGAACCAGTTTTACACAAAGGACTTGGAAGTTTCTATTGGATGATTTTCCCAACGATGACTGTTGCTTGTCGGTTTTGTTTACTTGGTTTCATAGCTGCCTTCCATTTTGTGTGTATGTAAATCTTTCCGCTATAAAAGGGCGGAAGACGGGCGCCTGGCTGGCTCCGTGAGTAGAGCGCGCGACCCCTGATCTCCGGGCAGCGAGTTCGAGCCCCATGCTGGGCGTAGAGATTACTTAAAAATAAAAGGGCGGAGGTGTGTCCGCAGGATGGCACCTGTCTTACTCATGCTGTGGTTATGGGGCCAAAAGGGCTGTGACGTGCAGGGCACACCCTGGAGTCCCAGGTGGGAGACGCGACGGATGCCGTCGGCCACGGGAAGCCATGGGGTGGCTCTGTCGCGGTGACAGGCCAGGGGCCCCGCTGCCTTCCCCCAGCCGCCCGTCCCTGACTGCTGGGTGGCTTCCCGTCAGCTGCTCCGGGCGGTCGTACAGACGGGGAGCGAGGGCAGGGGAGCGAGGGCAGGGAAGGCGAGCGGCTGTCAGGGCTCAGGCCACTAGGAGGGCAGACTGGGATTCGAATCCAGTTCACGCTGACTCCCAGCCTGTCTTCACCACCAGAGTAATTCTCTCCTCGCAACAGGGGACTGAACGCAGGTCACTTTTCTTTTAACTGGAGAGATCAGTTGTGCCTCTTTTCTTTTTTCTTTTTTTGCATTGATGAGCTGTTGGTGTCTCAAGAGGCCTTCAGGTACCAGTTGCTTTCCGAAAGTGTTTACTCAGAGAAATTTTCAAATTATTAGCTAACTGCTTAACTGGGAGCACAGACTTTACATTATACACGTCTTGTGCTTTTCAGTGCTCGGTTGCACGTGTCCATCAGTGGGGAGTGCTTTTTGGGGAAAGCATAAGTATGAACGTGAGTAAAAATAGCCCCGGGATTTCTCCGTGAGGAGCAGTCTGTGTTTTGATGCCGCGAGTTCACGGTCACCTACCTGCGGCATAAGGCTTGAAATAGGAAGTCCTCATGTAGACCGAAATGTTACACTCCCGGAAGCAATCATAGGGCAGTCCTTAGCTTGGCATTTATTTGGAAACTTTAAAAAGAATGAAGGTGGCTCCTCATATTTCAAAGGCCTGTAACAACTTGGATGATGCCATGCGTTACTCTTTGTGTAGACAGTGCAGTGTAGACAGAAAAGAATCGGGCTGTCTCCAAACTCTGGACCCAAATTCCCTAACAGCCTAAATGTAGAGAATGCCTGTGTAGGTTGGCTAAAATGTAGACCATTTTGTATGGGAATCTCTTGTAAAAACACGTTTGGGAAGCTCTATTACTATGCCCTGTATATAAATGGGGAAACTGAGGCACAGGGGGCTCAGTAACTCTCCCAAGGCCGCCCAGGCCAGAAGTGGTAGAGCTGGGGCTGGAACCCAGAGTCTGTGCTGTGGCCACACGGAGGCCCAGGGTGGCTCTCCTTGGCCCGAGAAACAGGTCGTGTGACAGCCACATGCCTTGCGTCCTTGATTCCTTCCTATCTCAGCCCAAATGTGACCTCGTCACCAGCAAACCGCCCCCCCCGCCCCCTCCCGCCCAGAACCGCTCCGAGCCCGGCTCGCCTGCTGTTTCTGAGCTCAGTGCCCATCACCACAGGGCATGTCGGGCATGTCTTTGTCAGGAGCAAAGCCCCCTAAGGGCAAGGGGCTGTTGGTGTTTCTGTTTTGTTTACTCTTGGCTGCAGTGCCAGGAACAGGCCCTCGACAGGTGCTCAGATGCGTGGAGTGAAACAGACATTTGACACCAGGAAGCAGTGTGTCAGGAGCAGGTGCCATGGGACACGTGTGCCCTGCTCAGACCAAAATGCTGTGCCTTGTGGCCACTGGTGGACCCCAGGCGGCTTCCCTGGTGCATCAACGAGGCCCTGGGCACCGTGGCTCGCCGTGGCCAGGCCCAGCCTCATTAGGAAGCCGCCCCTCCGGGTTGCGCTTGGTTCAGCTGGCACCATTTTCTTCTCTTCTTCTTGCAGGTGGACGGCATTCTGAAAACGGTGCTTCGGGACGAGATCATCGCTTGGCACAAAAAAACACAGGAGGACACCTCCTCTCCGCTCTCGGCCGCTGGGCAGCCTGAGAACATGGACAGCCAGCAGCTGGTCTCCCTGGTGCAGAAGGCGGTCACGGCCATCATGACCCGCCTGCACAACCTGGCCCAGTTTGAAGGCGGGGAGAGCAAAGTGAACACGCTGGTGGCTGCTGCCAACAGCCTGGACAACCTGTGCCGCATGGACCCCGCCTGGCACCCGTGGCTGTGAGGCGCCTCTCCGCCTGGGGCCCGCAGCGGGAGCGGGAGACGTGGCCCCAGGGGCGCTGCCCGCCCGGGAGGGGGGCCGGGCCGTCAGCAAGGGCAGAGCGGAGACGTCCGAGCTTCTGCGGTCCCCTTCTAGAAACCAGGATTCCCTGGCCTGGAATTTCTTCGTGAATTTTTCATCGTGTTTCTTCCTCTGTGAATGTACAGCGTGATCTGTAGAAGATGGTTCTCTAATCGTTTTTAACTCAGAAGTAACGCCTCACAGGAGCTTTGTGTTTTTGTACAGACTTTGTAACAAGTGTACAGAAAACCCACTTTGTTAGAGAAACAGGAAATTATGAACAAATTGTGCTGGCTTTTCTCTAAGCACAAACTTCTCTGCTGTGTGGAACCGGCTCTGGGATCTCTGAGCGGCTGACGCGGCGCAGCAAGGCCCCCTCCGGCCCGCGGGAACGCCTGTGCCGTGCGTGGGGCCCAGAGTCCGCCGGGAGAGCGTGAGCGCTGGGAGCGGCAGGGGAACGGTGCGCTTTTCATCGTCGGGTTCTTGGGCGCCTTCGAGACATTTACTATCATTGTACTTGGAAAAACACTTTTCTCCTGCCTAATTTAAAAAGAAAACAGCCACAGAAATTTGTCGGTTCACTCCAGTCTGTTATGTTCACATTTTTATAAATAGGAACATTGAGAATGTTCTATCTAAATTTGTACAGTGTGATTTTTTTAGAATAAATATTTTATAAAAGGACGTGTCATCCCTTATGTGTGTGGAAATGCTTGTTTCTGTGAGGTGTTCCCTCAGCCCCTCGGGGACCGAGCCCCGGGGCCGAGAGGG
Source organism: Zalophus californianus (assembly GCF_009762305.2). Classification (NCBI taxonomy): domain Eukaryota; kingdom Metazoa; phylum Chordata; class Mammalia; order Carnivora; family Otariidae; genus Zalophus; species Zalophus californianus. The sequence goes on along the minus strand of NC_045604.1, from coordinate 108,152,730 downwards.
GCCACACTCGGTGGTTCTCTGGTGACAAGCAGATGACACCTGGGAGGGGTCTCAGCTTGGAACTCCTGCGATGGTGACAAGGAAGGCCGGTTCCGACTCTGACGGTATGAAACATGCCCTCGAATCTGGTCCCTTGGACTTGATTTCCCCACCTCGGGGCTGCTGCCGGGTCACCTGTGTGCATGGGGCGGGGGTACGGGGGGCGGCACGGAGGCCTCGCCACCCCCCCCCGCCCCCCGCTTGGCCGCCTCCATCCTGCGGGTGGAGCGGACAAGGCAGAAGAGCCTGCCCTGGAGGACATGGGGGAGGGGGGGTCCCGAGCACAAGGCGTTGTGTCCGAGGGTGAGAAGTGGGATGGGGCTGTGGCCCACGTTGTAGAACGAGGATTCTGAATTTAAAAGGACGCACTGCCCTGGGAGGCAGTCCCGTCTGCCGCGAGGAGGACGCCTTCCCACCGCTCAGGGCCTGCCCGGCAAGACCCCTTTCAGGGCGGGGACTCGGAGCCCTTCCCGGGCCTTGCCTTTGTCCCTCGCTGTCCCCCCGATGCCCCAGGCCAGCACGGGGGGAAGCCTGCTGCTGATGTCATGCAGTGTCCCCACAAAGTCCAGTCCAAGGGGTGTAACCAGATGTGCCCGCAGAAGCAGAGGCGACCAAGGGAGGTGACCACCCTACGGGGTGGGGGTAGGGTGGCGTCCCAGTCTGTGCCTGGGAAGCAGGGGCGATGGCTGCGGGTGACCACAAGGTGGGGCTGCTGCACGGGTCACCGGTCCTGGGAGGCAGGTGGTCCCTGAGCCCTGAAGGGGGGGCCCTCCACTTCACAGAGAAGGGGCTCCCAGCTCAGAGATGGGGAGTCAGCTGTGGGACACGGGGCTGGCGGACTCGTGTGGTCGGTATTTGGAGGGAGGCTGGCGTACTGAGGGCCCCGGGCTCTGGGCCAGGCTCGCTCACACCATGCCCTCGGCACTGCCCCCCGCTTTCTAGGAATACCAGCCTTGGCACAGCGAGGGCAGAAGAGTGTCCCTCAGCGGAGCTCCTGCACCTTCTGCACTCCGTCTGTAAGTGGGAAGGTCGGGCACCTGGAGCGGGGCGGCCAGAGACCGGGTCTCTACGGAGCGCCCCCCATGGCGTGTGCCCCAGGTTCCCCAAGCGTGTTGCAAGGTAAGTACTGTTATTAGACACCTTTATTATGGAAAAATATACATAAAATTCACCACTTTAACCGTTTCTAAGTGTCCGGCATTCACATGCTCATGTAACCCCCACCACCCTCCCTTCTCCAGAACTTATTTTCATCTTCCCAAAAGGACGCTCTGCCTCCATTAAACACAAGCCCCCCCGCCCCCTGCCCCGCTCCCGGCAGTTTCTGCTTCTACTTTGTGTGGATGTGTCTACTCTGGGAGTTTCCTGTAAGTAGTACCATACGGTATCTGTCCAGTGGTGCTCGGCATACTTCCCCCAGCATCCATTCTCAAGGTGCGTCTGTTACAGCACGTGAAAGAGTTTCCTTTCTTTTTAAAGCTGGATAATCCTGTGTTGCATCTCTATACGGCGTCTGGTTCATCGTCTCACCCGACAGAGTGCTTTTGGTTATTGTGGATAACGCTGCATGAGCGTGGGTGTGCCGGTATCTGTTGGACTCCAGTGCTCGGTGCTTTGGGAATATGCACAGAAGTGGAGTTGCTGCATCTTACGGTCATTCTGTGTTGAATTTTTTGAAGGACTGCCATGCAGTTTTCCCCAGCAACTGCACCATTTTACACCCTGACCAGTGCTGTACACGGGTTCCAATTTCTCCACATCCTTGTCAACGCTTGTTTCCTTTCTTTGTTGGAACAACCATCCGAATGGGGGTAGGGTGGCGTCCATCTCATTGAGGTTTGGGTTTGCATTTTCTTTGTGATTAGTGATTTTGAGGATCTTTCCGTGAGCTTACTGACCATTTGGAGAAACATCTATTCAGACCTTTTGTCCATTTCTTAACTGGGTTGTTGGCTTTTTTTAAGTTATGAACTGGATTATGAACCCACCGTGAGCTGGTGCAGAAATTCTTGCCCATCAGTAGAAAGATGTTATATATTCTGGATACTGACCTCTTACAGGATTTACACTTACTTCTAGGATTTACACACACTTTCTCCCATTTTGTGGGCAGCCCTCACATACTCTTGATAGTGTCCCCTTCACGCATAAGTTTTACATTTTGATGTAGCCCAGTTTAGTTTTCTTTCGTTGCCATATCCAAGGAATCATTGCCAAACCCGATGTCACGAAGCTTTTCCCCTAGGTTTTCTCTAAGACTTTTATAGTTTTGTTCTTATATTTAAATCTTTGGTCCATAAGCTAGGGAGGTTCAAACTCATTCCTTGGCATGTGGATACCAGTTTTTCAAGTGCCATTTGTTCCCAAGAGCCATCCTCCGTGGAATGGTCGATTTGACCATATATGAGGGGTTTATGGGTTCTCTGTTCTTTTCCATTGGTCTATATGTCCGTCTTATTTATTTTTTAAGCATTCATTCGTTCATTCATTCATTCATTCTACTAATCTCTACGCCCAATGTGTGGCTCGAACTTAAGACCCTGAGATCCAAGAGTCACATGCTCTTCCAACTGAGCCGGCCAGGTGCCCCCTACATATGTCTGGCTTTATGTCAGTACCAAGCTACGTTTATGACTATAGCTTTGGTGTGTGTTTTGAAATCAGGAAGTGTGAGGCCTCCAACATTGTTCTTTTTCAAGATTGTCCTGGCTGGTTGGGGGTCCCTGAGATTCCCTATGAATTTTCAGGGGAATTTTTCTGGTTTTGCAAAAGTGTTGTTAGATTTTTGTAGGGGTTGCATTGAATCTGTAGCTCCTTTTGGACAGTAAAGACATCTTAGCGATATTGTCACCCAATCCGGAATGTCTTTCCATTTCTTTTGTGTCTTCAGTTTTTCATTTTGTAATTTTATAGTTTTGAGTATACAAGTGTTTCATTTTCAGGTGAAGTTTTCAGGTGAAACTTCAGGTGAAGTTTATTCCTATTCTTGATGCTGCTACAAATGGAACCGTTTCTTAACTTCATCTTTGGGTTGCTCTTCTTCACCTACAGAAACACAACTGATTTCTGCGTGTTTACTTCGTATCCTGCAGCTTCACTGAATTCGTCTTTTAGTTCAGACAGTCTTTTTGTTTGTTTTCATCAGGAAGAAAAGACATTTAAGATAGTGTTGGCATAAATTTTCTTAGGGGGAAAACCATTTTAGTTGTTGGACAAACATGGTAAAAAGCCTGACAAGCTAGGAGGATTTAGTTTAGTTTCTTGAAAATAAGAACTGACTAAAGGTTCTCTGAAAGGCTTCACTTTAAAAAAGATCGTGGGCGATAAAAGATGTGAGTTGGGTCTCAAGGAAGTGGTGGAGCTCAAGAAGCCTGGAGGAAGATGGGGGAGGAAGTGTGGAGGAAGACAGCTTGCAAAGGTGGTGGGGGTCCTTTGGGAGGGGAAACGAGTATTTGGATGGACACGTGGGCCAGCCCTGGTTAATGAACCAGCTGATGGGGGATGGGGAAAATAGGGGAAAAACCAGGGATAACAAATACTGGATTATGAACCCACTGTGAGCTGGTGCAGAAATTCTTGCCCATCAGTAGAAAGATGAGAAAAATCGATGCACCAAAGTGAGGCTCATAAAGGACAACCAATGAGTCTTTTATCATGAAAAGTTTTGCTATTAAAATGTCCTTATTAAATGAAATCCTAGTGATAGGTTATTAATTTTTTAATGTTATCTTTGACAAACCAAAAAATTAATTACTATATACCAGTCTCAGTTCTGGTCAGTATGTTTTCCTGGTCTGTAAGACAGAAGAGCTTGGGAAATACTAAACAAGCCATAATTATATGGGATTCTGTATAATAGTGTAAAGTAGTTCTTATCTTTAGCTTATTTTTAATTCCAAAAGTTAATGATGAGTCCAAAAAAAAAAAAAAAATGGACCTACATCGTGCATAGATAATAGATGAAAAGTCTTAAAATACTACCAAATATAATTCAGGACTATTCTGACTGCTACACCTCATGAATGTAGAGTGATAAAATTTTTTGTGTGTTTCTGGACAGCATGCATTGTGTTTAGTGAATTATCAAGAGTTACTGTGTTCCTCTCGAGCGGATCAGAGTCTGTGTTCAAACAGTATCATACCATACCACCTACGTCGGAAGCCTACAACGGTAACTCCCCATTTCTCCCCTCCCTTTCTGTGCTATTGACGTTACACTTTTTACTTCTGTATATGTTAACTTCACAACACAGTATTATTTTTACACTAGACCGTATTTTCTTTCTTACGTATGAAAGTAAGTAATCTCCACACCCAATGTGGGGCTCGAACTCATGACCCCAAGGTGAAGAGCAAGAGTTGCACGCTCCATCGACTGAGCCAGCCAGGTGCCCCTGGACCACACTCTCCTAACCGAAGTAGTATTGTTCCCTTGTTTGGGGGACTGAGCCTAAAAGGCTCCTTAGGAAGGTGGTATGTGTTTGTTTTTTAGTCCTAACAGTTTTTTGGTATGTATTTTCTTAGGTTTTTCTATATATGAGATTATGTTGGATAGCGTTCTACATGTGTCTGTTAGGTACGATTGGTTTATAGTGTTGTTCAAGTCCCCTTTTTCATTCCTGATCTTCAGTCTGCTGCTCCTGTGTATTACTGAGAGCGGAGTGTTAGCCTCTCCCACGATTACCTGTCAATGTTTGCCTGAGATGTTCAGGAGCTCTGATGTCTGATGCATATATGTCTGTAACTCTCTGATCTTCTTGGTGAATTGACCTTTTGATTATATGATGCCCTTCTCTGTCTCTTGAGTGGTTTCTGTCCTGAAGTTTATTTCATCTTAGATCATTATAGCTACCCCTGCTTTCCTGTCATTACCACCTGCACAGAATTACCTTCCTCCAATCTTTTACTTTCAAGCCATGTGCGTCCTTCTATCTAAAGTGAGTCTCGTGTGGACGGCGTCCGGATGGACCCTGGTTTTCTATCCATTCTGCCAGTCTGTGTCTTTTGATTATGGAGTTCAAATTCATTTACGTTTTCTTTTTAAGTTTCTTAAGTAATCTCTATGCCCAACGTGGGGCTCGAACTCATGACCCCAAGGTGAAGAGTTGCGTGCTCTTCCAACTGAGCCAGTCAGGCACCCCTAATTCATTTACATTTAAACTAAGTACTGATTGGAGGAGACTTACTTTTGCCATTTTATTTGTTTTCTATGTCTTACAGCCTTCTCCCTTCTCCTTTCCTCCGTTACTGCCTTCCTTTGTGTTCAGGTGATTTTTTTTTCCTGTAGGCACATTTTGGTTCTTTTCTCATTTGCTTTTGTGTATATCCTACAGGTATTTTCTTTGTGGTTACCATGTTTTCTTGTTTCTGCCTTGTGATCTTTTGTTGAATTTTGGGCATTTGAAAAATGTCCCAGGTTTTGTAGACCATTTCTGTGCAGAGGAAGACTTTCTCTGGGTGGCTCAGTTTGGAGGTTAAGGGGACCTGGCTGCCCTTCCCCCAAACCATGCCGTGCCACACCAGGGAGGGAGTGGGCGGGGGCAAGGTGAGTGAAAACACTTAGAAATTTCCTATCATTGCAAATGTGGCTTTTTCTTGACTGGGCATTTGTTTGCTTGCTGTAGATGTTTGTAGATGGTATTTCAGCCAGTCTGGAATTGTCTACTGCGTCTATGGGGGGTGGGGGCCCAGAGCCTCCTAGTCCTCCATCTTGGCTGACGTCACTGTCTAGGCCTTTCATTTAAATATTATATTTTATTGAGTTATAGTTGACAAAAGTGTAAATTAAAAAAGTTTTAAATGAGGGGCGCCTGGGTGGCTCATCGTTGAGCAACTGCCTTTGGCTCAGGTCATGATCTTGGTCCTGGGATCGAGCCCCGCGTCGGGCTCCCTGCTCGGCGGGAGGCCAGCTTCTCCCTCTCCCACTCCCCCTGTGTTCCCTCTCTCGCTGTGTCTCTCTGTCAAATAAATAAGTAAAATCTTAAAAAAAATTTTTTTTAAATGAAAACTCATTTATACAAATACATCAGTCTTAAAAACTAGACGAAATCCAGCCCTTGATTCACAGAAATGAACTCTGAAATCCTCAAGTACTCTCAGCACAGGTCCCATAGTGAGTGACCTGGCACCAACCAAAATCTGTCCTCCATCCTCACATTCTCTAGACCCAGAAAAAAGGAAACAGATTCACTCTCTTTTTTAAAAGATTTTATTTCTTCATTTGAGAGAGTGAGAGAGAGAGAGCACAAGCAGGGGCAGAGGGAGAGGGAGAAGCAGGCCCCCTGCGGAGCAGGGAGCCCGACACGGGGCTCGATCCCAGGACCCCGGGATCGTGACCTGAGCCGAAGGCAGACGCTTAACGACTGAGCCGCCCAGGTGCCCCGAGATTCACTTTTACGTCAAGTATAACTGTAAAGGAAGCTCCAGAGGATTGTAAATAACAGCAATAAAACCAAGAGAAAAGTTGTCAAAATTGTCTCAGAAATTATTGCTTTATTAATGGATTATTTTAACAGACTTAGTAAGAACAAAAATTATGTATTAACACTACGCACAAATAGAATGAAGTGGAATCATTTAAGTTATAAGATTCACATTCAAATATTCTTCAGTTATTTAATCATTAAGAATAATTTCATCAAGATTCTAATCTGAACCACTGTATAATCTCTGAACTAAACGCAATAAAGCTAAAGGAGAAAAAAACTCAAAGTTACTTTAGTGCAGAGATAAAGCTATCTAGGTAAGGTTCTGGATTGTCCAGCTGCCGCATCAGAAGGCAAATCCGTACCTCAGACTGTGGTGGACGGAGGTGGAAGCCAGCACCTGGTGCAGACATTTCTCTTGTCAGTGGAGTATGTGTTGGGCCAACAAAGACCACTGGAGGAGAGAATTCCTGGAGGGCAGCATCCTCATTTTCCTGAATGTAGGGAAGGACAGGTGCTCGTAGGCTCGGTCCCTGGGACCTCTTGGGCCTGGGTAACACCTGAGGCCGAGGGCGAAGACCAGCACCTCGGCCCGTGGTTCCAGGTAGGTGAGTGTCCGAGCATCGGGGTCTGCCCGTCCGTCAGGACGATGGACACACTCGGGGGAGGGTCCCTTCTCCAGAGGGCCTGAGTCTCTGGGGGACGCGGTCGCACCCTGGGTCCCTGTATCATCACAGCTCCACGTTCCTTCTTCCTCAGGAGCCTGGTTCTAGAGGATTCCCTGCTGGGCCTCTTGGGCCTCTGCCAGTTGCTTCGCCCGAAATATTAGGGACCTACGTTAAGCTTTTAATTCCTTGTGAGTAACTTTTGTCTTAAGTTTGCATTTTCTTTTCCTAAATTACTGTATTTCCCTCATGGGAAATGAGCTGGCCTCGGGAAAGGCCACTGAGGATTTCTGATGTTTCTGGAAGAATTTTGGTCTCTTGACCAGGTTACAGCTGTTCACAGATGTGTCTGACCTTTTAAATTGCTTCAGAAAGATTCCCCTTTCTCTTTACACAGGGAATTAATTCTTGATTGAATGTCAGTAGAGATTCATTTCTTCATCTTTATGCAGTTCCTGCCGGAACTCCTACCTTTCACTCTCCGTGACTTTTTTTTTTTAAGAGAATCATAAAAGGAAATGGGAAATGTTTAACATCCAGGTTCTGTGCCCAGCACAAGCTTTCTTCATGTGATCATGAGTTAATGTAAGTTGATTTTTTTTCTTCAAAGGAGTTCTCTGACTCAGGGATTAGAACCTGATTCCTACAGAGCTGCAAGAATGAGTCAGACACACCAACCCCATCCGGTAAATGCCAAGCCTATTTTAAATACTTTTTTCCAAACGCCGGGGGTGGGGGGATGGGCAAAATGGGTGAAGGGCAGAGGGAGAGGGAGAGAGAATCTCCAGCAGGCTCCACGCTCAGCGCAGAGCCCGACATGGGATTCAGTCTCACGACCCCGAGATCGTGACCTGAGCCGAAATCAAGAGTCAGATGCTTAACCACTGGAGCCACCCAGGTGCCCCAAACTTAGTTTTTTATGGAAGTTTATGAATTTTATTTTTTTTCCAGTTTTATTGAGCTACAAGTGACATACGACATTGTATTAGTTCAAGGTGTACAATATAACAATTTGATGGACGCACCTATCGCTGTTTTACTCTGCAGTGAAGCCTCCTCTGGGGATTTTAAACGGGACTGTGAAGAGCACTGATTTCTTTCCCTGCTGTTCTAGCACATATTTGGTTTTGTCTTTTCTCAAGACTCTTTCAAGTATCTAACTGAGCCACATCAGTGAGTGTCTTCAAAACTCCCTGTGACATGCCTTCTGTGGGCTTTCCACGTCCTGACGGAGCCTTCCCACCGAAGTCCACGCCCCCCCCCCCCCACGTCCTCCGTCCTGGGGCTGAGCTGCGGGACCGGCGGCGGGCGGCCAGCGTCCCTGCGGCGGGACTGACCCCGACTCCCCACCCCACGTGCCCTCCAGGCTGGTCTGTCGCTTTGCACTGTTCCGTGCGCTGACCGCCTTTTCTCCCCCGGCTTCCTCCTGCTTCTGGAAACAGCCCTGTGCTTCCCTGGAGAGGAGAATTCTGACGCGGGGCATCTCCCGGGGCTGTCGGAGTCCTCCCTTCATTCCTCCGCCGGCCTGGGGAGGCCGACTTGGTGGCAGGTCCTGGGTGCCGGGTGCGCTTGGAGGTCTCTTCTGCAGCCCGAGCTCGCGTCCAAGAGCTGTTGGCTCCGTTGTTCCACACGGTGAGATTTCTCCTCGCTTGTTCACTCGTGAAACTCTGGCCGTGAAGCCCATGGGAGCTTTCCGGATCATTACTAATGGCCTCCAGATTTCTTTTTCTTGATTTTTCTTCCAGTCTGGCTCCCATTCGTGTCGTTTCAAGGCCTCCAAACTGTGTGTGAAGCTAAGCTGCTCACAAGGTGCCGCCTTTCCTCCGGGAGGGCTCCTCGTCTTGTCCGCACCAAAAGCAGGCTTTTCCATGATGAGCAATCAAGTGTGACCCTAAGTGTCACCATCTCCCACAGCAATCTGTGTGGCTGGTCCCCAGCTCAGGTCCCCTGCAGCAATGTCACCACTCGGCCCCACGACCAGCACGACGTAAAGCGCGACAGCCATCAGCAGGCAGGTTTGGTGGGTGCTCCCCGGGCACCCAGGGCACAAGGACAGTCAGAGGTGCTCTCGCCCATCCTGCCCCCCGGGCAGGGATCCCGTGCCATGACCGACGGGGTCCCCTGGGGCCAGAGGTGGGTCCTGGAGCTTGAGGCTCCCCGGCCCTGCCTGATGGCCCATGAGCCGTGGGGGCCGGTACGCGGCGAGCGTGGCCCGCTCTTCCTTCCCGGCATCGTTCTGGGGCCCGGGGCCGCCTCCACTCTGCGGGGCTCAGAAAAGTCCCTCCTCGCAGGCCCCTCCTGGCTTGGGTCTGGCCGGCTTTGAATAACCGGGAGGGCTGAGGGAGGGGTTCTGGAGGGTCCCACCCAAGGTACCCGAATCACCTCCCTGGAAGCCCACGGCATGTTCGGTGTCCGCGGTTCAGGGATCTGCGGTCTGGCTGTGAGCAAGGATGTCGAACCCATCCTGCAAGCGGTGAAATGCTTGAGGTGGAAGCCCCTCAGGACGCTCCTATCACAATGGGGATCCCGGGGGGAGCTGAGCGCACCTCCTGGGGGCCGGGGCGGGGGGCGCCCGGGCCCGCAGGTGGCTGACCCCCGGCCGGCTCCCGGGGCAGCTCCACGCGGGCCACAGGACCCTGCAGGTCCCCGGAGGGTCAGCTGAGCCTCCCCGGGCCGAGAGGCGAGACCGGCCATCACAGGCCGGCCCCCACGCGGGATGGAGTTGGCCTCACATCCCTCCACCTCCTGTGGGGACGGAGCGGGTGCCCTGTGGTGGCATCTTCCCCAGCCCCTCTGCGGATGCCGTGGTGAGTGAAAGGAAGGGGGCACACGGCGGGTGGAGCCCAGTCAGAGGGGGCCGGTGCGGCGCTTGCACAGGCCTGTGTCTAGCCCACCGCTCCATCCAGGCACCCCCCCCACCCCCGTCTCCGCTCAGAGGACAGCAGGTGCCGGACAGCCGAGGGGGTGCAGGGGGCGGGGCAGGAGGACCCCAGGGTGGCAGCTGCCAGGTGAGTGACGGCTGCGGAGCTTGCATGGCCCTGTACAGAAATCGAAAGTTTTCGTATCAAGAATGGGGGGAGGCAGGGAGAGACTTCTAGATAATCTGCGGGCACAGAGGCTTCCCCGGTCAGCCAGCACTGGCCCTCTGTCCGGGGCAGGAGGCGGTTTGGATCCGGGTTCCCAGGCCTTGTGCGGAGCCAGGGAGGAAGAGGGCAGACGCCCCTCGGGGGTCTCCTGTCGGGGCTGTGGCTGCAGGTCAGGCTGCCCCTCTACTTCATAAGCGAACAACTTGCTGACTTTTATATCTGTATTCACTCACTCACCACCGGCCTGACCAAGGGACCCCGCGTATCAGTGGCCCAGACTCCTCCTTCGGGCCCCTTCTGGACATCATCGTCCTCAGCTGGAAGGGCTGTTCTGGCGCAGGCTCACTCTGATTCTTCCATCCACATTTTTGAGCATCTTCGGTGTTGCTGCCTCCAAGGCTCAAGAGTTAAGTACGCCCCCCCCCAAGTCACGGTTATGAATTGGAGCTGGACTCAAACTCAGGACTCTCCCAAGCCCCCCTCATCCTGCCGTCTGCCAGGAGGTCACAACCAGGGCCCCAGAAGGTGGTTGGAGACTCTGGTTCTCTGGTTCTGCAAAGTGCCCACCCACGCCTTCGCCCGAGTGCCCTGCGCTTCCCTGGGAGCGGACTTCTGTCTTCTGGCAGAGAGGCTGCCCCGGCTTCTCAGGACAGCTCCTGGCTGGCTGGGGAGAAGCAGCAACAGCCCAACGCCCTGTGGCCAAGGATGCAGAAAGGTAAGACCCTCGTGTGGAAAGCATGGTTTCCGTGAACTTACAACAGCACGGTGTGAGCCATCAGGATGGCGCACTTGCATGTCCGCATGGGACATATTTAAACGGTACAATGCCCCTGGGAGGAAGATGCTGTTTTCCCCACTTTACAAATGAGTAAACTGAGGCACAGGGGAGGTAACATGTTCAAGGGCAAGTTACAAAGCCAGGATTCAACTCCAGATCCTGACTCTCGATGATGCCATCTTGCCCCTTGAGGGCCTTCTGTGGAGTACTGATCCGTCTGTGTGTCAGGTAAGTGAGCGGTCAGTGTGGCTGCCCGAGGGAAGGCCAGTGTTGTAAGTCTCAAAAGAGCAGACTTAGGAAGTTGTTGAGATAGTAGGCAGGGCCGGTGTGGGGACAGAGGTATATACAGATTGTTTAAAGCCCCCATGACTTAGCAGTAACTGTGAACAGAGAAGCAGCCCCGATGAGCCAGACATTCCCAACCGGAGCATGGTTCCCTCACAGACAGACAGCAGAGTGCGGGATGGCCTGTATCTGCTGAGCCCACGGCCACGCTGTGTCCCAGTGACTGATGGGTGGGAGTTAAGGGCAAATATGACCAGTGATGTCAGGGAAGCTGGCAGAATCGGAAGCACCAGGAATCCATCTCCACTCAAAGACTCCAACAATTCTGGAACTCTAGCGTCCATTTGAACGCTTGCAACTCCCAGGGGAAAGCTCGGCTGGTAAATTCCAGTCTATTTCAGAATTTAGTGTGGTAATGGCTGCCCATCCCCTCATCCGAGTACATGGCAGCCCGGGTTCTTGGTGCAACTTGCCAGAGTCAGGGTAGGCAATAAGGACCCTGTCCTCCAACCCTGAGATTCTGTGCTGTGATCACCGATGGCTGCTTTTGATCAAAGAAGTGCAGATACAGAGGGTGGCAGCCATTGCTGTATCCCCCACTGGCTGATGTGGCTTTCAGGGGACCTGAAAGGAATAGCCCTAGTTGTTTTGTTATTTCTTTCCCGTTTCCTATTTGGGGAACCAAATATTTAAAGGAAAGGACATTCAGAAGCAACTGCTTGGACAGTAACTATGGTCTCAGCCTGGTGTGTAGCCAAAAACGAGTAAGAAGCCAGGACTCTCAGTCACAAAGCTACCAGGCAAGAATTTTGCCAGCAACCCCAAGGAGCTTGACTGAGGATTCGTCCCTGCTTGGGCGTCAGGAGGAGAATGCAGATGCAGTATGACTGAGACACCGGAGCCTGTGGGGCCCTGAGCAGATGATGACCAACTTAAGTTGTGGTAGTTCTGATCCATGAAAAATGGGAGTTGTTTCAAAAAGAAAGAAAAAGAAAAAAGCAACCATGTAAACAGGAAATTTAGAAAGCCACGCTCAACTTCATGGAAAGACACAGGTTCAAGAAAGACCAGAGAAAACCTCAAGCTTTCACCTCAGGCTGATCAGCGATACCTTCAAAAATTGAAAAGAAAAAAACACCGTGGGGAAAGAGGATAATCTCATTTCCAGATTTACATTATAAAATTCAAAGGTCCAGTTTTCAACAAAAAGTCACAAGGCATGCAAAGGTAGGACCCATTCAAAGAAACGACAGAAATCATCACTGAGGAAGGAAGCAGACAGCAAACTTACTTACTAGGCCAAAGAGTTTTTACTGGTCTGAAAGCTGCTCAAGGGGCTAGAGGAGGACATGGCCAGACAGGACAACAGTATGTTTCATACTATCAAGAGAGACAGGAATTATAAAAAAAGAACCAAAAGAAAATTCTGGAGCCGAAAAGTGCAATACCAAAATGAAGAATTCCCTAGGAGAGTTAGCACATTTAAATAAGAAGGACGAATCAATGAACTTAAAGATCGGACAATTGGAATTGAGAAAAAAGAAAAGTGCACATAACCAGAGAGTCCCATGGGACACCACTAAGCAGACAAGCATTGTGGGAATCCCAGGAGAAGAGACAGGGGAGAGAGGGGAGTCAGAATATTTGAAGAAACAATGACCAGAATTTCTCAATTTGATGAAAGATGTGAATCTACACATAGAAGCTAGACAAGCTCCAGATGGAATAAACTCAAGGACACAGAAGGACAAAGAATCTTGGAAGCAGCAAGAGAGGCGGCTTGTCATGGACCCTAAGGGATCCTCAATAAGATGGCCAGATTTCTCATCAAATTTTGAAGGTCAGAAAGCAGAGGGTTGATTTACACAAACTGACGAAACCGTCAGAATTCTCCATCCAGCAAGATTCCTCTTCAAGAGTGAGGGAGTTTGCTCCCACCAGAATTGCTTTCCAAGAAATGCTAAAGGAAGGCCTTCCCTTTGAAATGAAAGGGTGCTTGCTAGACAGTAACGCAAAGCTGTAAGCAGAAATCAAAATCTCCAGTGAAAGTAAATACACGGACTGTTATAAAAGCTAGTATTATTATAAGTTTGGTTTGTAAGTCTACTTTTTATTTTCTACAGGATTTAAAAGGCAAATACATAAAAACCTACATTATTGGGCACACAATATATAAAGATGCAATTTGTTGTGACAACAACAACATGGGGGAGATGGAGTTGTATAGGAGCGGGATCGGTATACGCCATTCAAAGTGGTATAACTTAGGTTGTTGTAACGTGAGGTTGGTAAGTATAATCCCTGTGGCAACCACAAAGAAAACATCTATAGAATATATACAAAAGGAAATGAGAAAAGATTCAAAACATGTCACTATAAAAAAAAAAATCAACTTTGTACAAAAGGCAGTAATGAAGTGAGGGGGAAAAAAGCTGTAAGGCACATAGAAAACTAATAGTAAAATGGAAGAGACAAGTCCCTTCTTATAAGTAACTAAAGGTGAGTGTATTAAACTCTCTAATCAAAAGGCAGAGAATGAAGATGCCCAACTAGGAAGCTCCAGGCCTGTGCTACCCCCATGGAAACACCGAAAATACATACATAAAAACAACTACAGACTCTGGAAATCAAAGATCTACAGCAACCAGGTGAATGCCCAATCAAGAAAAGGCCACAGTCAAAAACGGTAGGGAATTTTGTGGCAACTTTGCTTGCCTGTGCCTCGACCCTTCCTAGCACAGCAATGTGTGGTTGGGAGGAACCAGCCCAATTCCTGATTTCCTCCCTTGTGTTGAAAGAAGGGGGCAGAAGTCATCTGCAGTGTTCTGAGCTGCGTGGACTCCTGAGGGACTGGTTTCTGCTTGCCTGGCCTGGAGCTCAGGCAGGGAGGGTGGCAGAGTTGGGACTGCAGCCCGGCCAGAGCCCCGGAAGGCAGCAGCAAGCAACATGACGTGTAAAAGCCGCAGGGGGAGTGCAGGCCTGCGGCTGCGCGGGGCAAGATATTACGGGCAGAAGAATACGGTAACACGTCTGAGCTCCTGAGAAGCAGCTGGAGTGAGACTCTGGAAAACTGGGACTTTCTAAAAGCAGCCGTGTGGATGGGGAAAAAGAAGAGGGGCCTTGCGGGGAGGTACAGGCCCAGGGCGGACACGGTCCAAAACAAGACCTGCCTGAGACGTAAGCCACCAGCCTGGGTTGATCACAAGTCTTAGAACACACCCTGCTAATTAGTGACGGTCTTCCCGCCATCCTGCAAAGAACGGGAAGACATGGCTGTTTTTTCAAATGACGAGTTTTCAACAAAAGATCTCAAGGCCTACATAGAGGCAGGAAAACGGGGCACAGCCAAAGGAACAAAATATACCTTCGGAAACCAAAGAAACCGTCCCTAAAGAAACACAGGCATCAAACTTACTAGAAAAAAAACTTAAAGTAACTATTAAATATGCTTAAAGAGCTAAAGGAAATCAAGAAACATATATGAACAAAATGAAAATATCAGAAAGTCATGTACGTGTATGATGATTAAAAAGAACCAAATTCTGGAGCTAAAAAATACAATAAAGGGCTTTAACAGCAGACCTGAGCCGTCAAAAGAATCTGTGAACTTTCAAGAATTTCAAATGACCTGTCTTCAAACAGAGGAACAAAAGGAAAAACACTGAAAAGTGGAGTGGGCCTAAGGGACTTATGGGACACCATCAAATAAATATATGCATTACTGGGGCCCCAGATGGAGAAAGAGAAAGGGGCAGAGAACTTGGAAGTGATGGACAAAAATCTCTCAAATTTGAGTAAAGAAATGGACATACAATTTTAAGAAACTCAACACATTTAACAAAAATAAATCCAGAGACACCCACAGCAAACACTTGAAAAACTGAAGGGCAAAACGGACAGCTCTACAATAATAAGACTCTTCAGTACGTCACTCCCAGTAAGCTAGAGCAACCAGGTAGGAGATCAGTAGGGAAAGCGAGAGCTTGAACAACACTACAGACCATTGGGACCTAAACAACATGCCTGCCAGCAGCAGAGTAGACGTTTTCCTCAGGTGCACAGAGAACATTCTCCATAATGGACCACGTTCTGTAAAGCCATGAATCAAGTCTCAAAAAATTTAAAAAGACTGAAAGCAGACAAAATATTTGCTCTTCCCACAATGGAATGAAGCTAGAAATCAGTAACAGAAGGGAGAACGCGTAACTATGTAGAAGTTAAGCAATGTATCACAAGGGAAATTAGAACCTTTCTTGAGAAAAACGACCATGAAAACAGGGCATGTTGAAACTGAAAAGCAGTGCTGAGAAGGAAACTCGGTGCTACAGAAGCTTACATGAAAAAAGAAGAAAGGTCTGAAACCAAAAACCTACTTTATACCTTAAGGAACTAGGAAAAGAAGAAAAAACTAAGTCGAAAGCTAGCTTAGGAAGGAAACAATATCACAGCAGAGAGAGACAGAGAACAGAAAACAACAGAGGAAGCCAATGAAGTCAAGAGTTGGTTCTTCCAAAAAAAAAAAAAAAAAAAAATTCAACATAACGGCAAACCTTTAGCTGAATGCCCGTGGCGGGGAAGGAGGCCAAGGACTCAACCACCCACGCCAGGCACCTTACTGCAAGTATACAAAAATAAGGAGGATTGTAAGAGTTCTATGAATACTTGTATGCCAACAAAATGGATAACCTAGATGAAATGGACAAATTTCTAAAACACACAACCTACCAAGACTGAATCATGAGGAAACAAAGTCTGGATGGACCTGTGACTACTAAGGAGATTGAATCAGGAATCAAATTCCTCCCAACAAAGAAAAGCCCAGGACGCAATGGCTTCATCAGTGAATTCTACCAAACATTTAAAGAATTAACATCAATCCTCCTCAGACTCTTCCAGAAGAAAGAAGAAGGAATGTTTCCTAACTCATTCTTAGGCCAGCACCACCCTGATACCAAAGCTAGACAAAGACACTACAAGAAAACCATCAGTCCGTATCCCTCAGGAATACTGACGCAAAAACCTCCAACAAACATTAGCAAATTGAACCCAACACCACAGTAAGACAAAGGATTATACACATCACGACAAAGCTGGATTCCCGAAATGCAAGGATCACTCAGGACATAAAAATCAATCGATGTAATACGCCATATTAGCAGAATGAAAGGGAAAATAAATGATTATCTCAGTTGACAGCAAAATCATTTTGACAAAATTCAATACCTTTTCATGATAAAAACACTCAACAAACCAGCAACAGTAGGAAGATACCTCAACACAGTGCAAGGCACACATGAAATATCCCACAACTAACATCATACTCAAAGGTGAAAGACTGACGGTTTGTCCTCGAAGGTCAGGAACGAGACCGCATGTCTCCCTTCACTACGTATATTGAACATAGTACTGAAGGTCGTAGCCGGAGCAATTATACAAGAAAAAGAAAGAAAAAGCATCCAAATTAGAAAGGAAAAAATAAGAGATTCAAAACTTTCTCAATCCCACGAGTTTTTGCTTGATACAGAGCACTTTCAACTACCATGTTTTTATTAATCCCTTCTACAATTCTAAAGTTTGTCCTTTTTCCTTAGAGGGTCCTTGCCAGTATTTCAAACCACGGCTTTTCTTTTTTTGTGGGATTAAAAAAAAAAAAAAAAAAAGTCTCATTTCCACACCAAAAAAATGTAAAGTCGTGAGTTTATTGCATATGTAACAAAATGAACCTGACCTCCCGGGTCCAGCCTGCTGTACAATCACTGTTTGTTGTGTGTTTCCAGCTGGTTCCATAACCACATTAAATAGAACTAGTATTTCTTTAAATACTTCTGATTTTGACATAAAACAGAACATTAGTGTACAATTTTCACAAAATAAATCAGGAATAAAAACAGTGGGAGGAGTAACAAGGATAGCAGCAATACTTAAAAACAAGACATTACAAAATAAATTAAAAAATACATTATAAAGTGGTTGAGAAACAAAAATAAACAAATTTTAAAAATTCATACTATGTTTCGGGAAGGCTGCGGTGCGGCCCACACCTGGCTGCGGACGGGGCTGGGGGCGGGGTGTTTTCTCTGCGGAAGGCCATTCCCGGCAGCTCAGGTTTGAGGACCACCTCCCCTGAATTGGGACCACGCGGCCGAGCAAGCTGAGGGAGCACAACCCGCCGGGGGGGCAGACTCCCCTCGGAAGGGAGCTCTCCTTCCTGTCCCCCGAGCAGCCCCTTTGTTTTTCCTACCTACAGCATTGGCAGAGTGGTGGTTTGCTACATCCCTGAGGGTCAGCTGATGACCGCTGGTGAGGGCAAGCCCGGAAGTGGGGCCCCTGAAGCTTCTGGGCCAAGAGGGGAGGGGAGGGGGCCAGGTGGGCGGTCGGGGACTACCGCGGAGGGTGACGAACGAGAGCTCGTGGGAAACGGGGTCCACACGGACCCAAAGTGGCGCGATCGGGAGCTTTTACCAACCGTCGGCCACACTCCTCTTTGCGTGGCCCAATCCACTGTTAATAGTGAAGGTTCTAGAAGTGCAATGCCACTGACAGGCCCATTTGGTGAGAGTCAACCAGGGCTCTGGAACGTTCTGCTCTTTCAGGCTCCACTGTGACACACAGCTGTGAGGGGGCCCACGTTGCAAGTGTGAGAAGAAAAGCAGAGACCGCAGCCTCACAAGACAGGAAACACTTGCGGAGCTGACTCCGGACACACGCGAGCAGCCTGGGGCCGGCAGGTACGCTTTCTAAGGACTGTTCCCCTGTTTCTCCCAACAGCAGGAAGATCGTCTCAACGGAGCCAAACTCAACCTTCCCGCTAGACCCTCGTCTCCTCACTAACTCTTGCAGATTTTGGCCAACCCCACAGAAGAATAAGTGCTCCTTCCCACCTCAGCCTGGAGGTGTTTTCAGCTCTCCCGTGGAGGTCTCCTCCTCACACTATTGAGGTTCACCTCCGAGAGGAGGCCGATCTGGGGGCAGGTCTGTAGCTGACATTTCCTCACTCTGCCAGAGGAAGATTACGAGGGAGGACTAGAGAGTCAGGGGGAGCCAGCTTCTAGAACGCCCTCACAAGGATCATGGTAAACGAGAAACAAGATAAGCCCAACTGGGGCAAGGCAGAACTTCTGAAAGACCAAGCCCACAATCTGGCCTGGACTTCCTGGATGGATTTAATTTTCCTTCTGCAGCGAGTCGCACCGGACATCCTCTCTACCCTGGAACCTCCGTACGTAGCCCAGAAGTGCGCTCTCTCGCAACTCTTGGAACCCCCAGCCAGCAACCCATGGCCCACCAAACCAGGCAGACCTCTTGTTCCAAAGGGCGGTGGGGGGGGGGGGGGGGTCCTGTCTCCCAAGACGTCCCGGAGCTGCTCACGTAAGCCACAGACTGCTTCGGGGCCGACCGAAGAACCACAGCAAGATGAGAAGGGTAAGCAGGCCTCCAAACCCACCACAGTCCAAAGGTGTTAGTAGCAAAAAGAGTCGTCCAAAAAG